>NW_024424452.1:62399891-62865356 GCF_017311325.1 Ursus maritimus
GAATTATGTCAGATCTGTCTACACAGACCTGGAATGAGAGAAAGGGTTGGGGGGCATTTTTAAAGCTCTTTCAGAGAAAAACATGCAGCCAAGGATCCTTTATCCAGCAAGGCTGTCATTCAGAATTGATGGAGAAATAAAGACATTTCAGAATCGCCAGTCACTAACCAATTTCGTAACCACGAAACCAGCCCTACAGGAGATATTAAGGGGGGTTCTATAAAAGTAAAAAGGCCCCAAGAGTGATACAGAACAGAAAGTCACAGCCAATACAAACAAAGACTTTACTGGCAACATGGCATCATTAAAATCATATCTCTCAATAATCAGTCTCAATGTAAATGGCCTAAATGCTCCCATAAAGCGCCACAGGGTTGCAGATTGGATAAAAAGACATGACCCATCCATTTGCTGTCTACAAGAGACTCATTTTGAACCTAAAGATACATTCAGACTGAAAGTAAAGGGATGGAATACCATCTTTCACGCCAATGGACCTCAAAAGAAAGCTGGGGTAGCAATTCTCATATCAGACAGATTGGATTTTAAACAAGACTATAGGACGCCTGGGTACATAAATCACCACAGGGTTGCAGATTGGAAAAGAAGACATGACCCATCCATTTGCTGTCTACGAGGGACTCATTTTGAACCTAAAGATACATTCGGACTGAAAGTCAAGGGATGGAATACCATCTTTCACGCCAATGGACCTCAAAAGAAAGCTGGGGTAGCAATTCTCATATCAGATAAATTGGATTTTAAACTAAAGACTATAGTTAGAGATACAGAAGGGCACTATATTATCTTAAAGGACATATCCAACAAGTGGATATGACAATTATAAATATCTATGCCCCTAACAGGGGAGCAGCAAGATACACAAGCCAACTCTTAAGCAGAATAAAGACACATATAGATAAAAATACATTAATAGTAGGGGACATCAACACTCCACTATCAGAAATAGACAGAGCACCAAAGCAGAAATTCGACAAAGAAACAAGAGCTTTGAATGCCATACTTGACAAGTTGGACCTCATAGATATATATAGAACACTACACCCCAGAACCAAAGAATACTCATTCTATTCTAATGCCCATGGAACATTCTCAAGAATAGACCATGTTCTGGGTCACAAAACAGGTCTCAACCAATACCAAAAGACTGAAATTATTCCCTGCATGTTCTCAGACCACAACACTTTGAAATTGGAACTCAAGAACACGGAAAAATTTGGAAGAAACTCAAACACTTGGAGACTAAGAACCATCCTGCTCAAGAATGATTCGATAAACCAGGAAATCAAAAACAATTTAAACAATTTATGGAGACCAACGAGAATGAAAACACAATGGTCCAAAAGTGGGATACTGCAAAGGCAGTCCTAAGGGGGAAATACATAGCCATCCAAGCCTCACTCAAAAGAATAGAAATATCTAAAATGCACTTTTTATATTCTTACCTCAAGAAGATGGAACAGCAACAGAGGAACAGGCCTAATCCATGCACGAGAAAGCAGTTGATCAAGATTAGAGCAGAAATCAATGAATTAGAAACCAGGAGCACAGTAGAGCAGATCAACAGAACTAGAAGCTGGTTCTTTGAAAGAGTAAATAAAATTGACAGACCACTGGCAAGACTTTTCCAAAAGAAGAGAAAGGACGCAAATTAATAAAATTATGAATGAAAAGGGAAAGGTCATAACCAACACCAATGAAATTGGAAGGATTATTAGAAACTTTTATCAATAGCTTTATGCCAATAAATTAAGCAATCTGGAAGAGAGGGAATCCTTCCTGGAAACCTATAAACTACCAAGACTGAAACAGGAAGAAATTTATTTTTTAAACAGACCAATTAATTATGAAGAGATTGAAACAGTGATAAAAAACCTTCTAAAAAACAAAACTCCAGGACCGGATAGTTTTCCCGGGGAATTCTACCAAACATTCAAAGAAGAAATAATACCTATTCTTCTAAAGCTATTTCAAAAAATAGAACAGAAGGAAAGCTACCAAACTCATTCTATGAGGCCAATATTACCTTGATCCCCAAACCAAGCAAAGACCCCCTCAAAAAGGAGAATTACAGACCGATTTCCCTAATGAATATGGATGCCAAAATTCTCAACAAGATCCTGGCTAATAGAATCCAACAGTACATTAAAAAGATTATCCATCATGACCAAGTGGGATTCATCCCTGGGATGCAAGGGTGGTTCAACATTCGCAAATCTATCAGTGTCATAGACTTTATAAGCAAGAAAAAAGCCAAAAATCATATGATTCTCTCAATGCAGAAAAAGCGTTTGACAAAATACAGCATCCTTTCCTGATTAAAACCCTTCAGAGTGTAGGGATAGAGGGTACATTCCTCAATCTCATAAAAACCATCTATGCAAAGCCTACTGCAAATATCATTCTCAATGGGGAAAAGCCAGAATCCTTTCCCTTAAGATGAGGAACACGACAAGGATGCCCACTCTTGCCATTATTATTCAACATAGTACTAGAAGTCCTTGCAACAGCAATCAGACGACAAAAAGGGATAAAAGGTATCCAAATCGGCAATGAAGAAGTCAAACTGTCTCTCTTCGCTGATGACATGATACTGTATATGGAAAACCCAAAAGAATCCACTCCCAAACTACTAGAAGTTATAGAGCAATTCAGTAATGTGGTGAGATCCAAAATCAATGCTCAGAAATCAGTTGCATTTCTATACACAAATAATGAGACTGAAGAAAGAGAAATTAGGGAATCCATCCCATTTACAATAGCACCCAAAACCATACGTTACCTTGGAATTAACTTAACCAGAGACGTAAAGGACCTATATTCTAGAAACTACAAATCACTCTTGAAAGACATTGAAGAAGACACAAAAAGATGGAAAAATATTCCATGCTCATGGATCAGAAGAATTAACATAGCTAAAATGTCCATGCTACCCAGAGCAATCTACACTTTCAATGCTATCCCGATCAAAATACCGAGGACATTTTTCAAAGAACTAGAACAAATAGCCCTTAAATTTGTGTGGAACCAGAAAAGGCCCCGAATCTCCAAGGAACTGTTGAAAAGGAAAAACAAAGCTGGGGGCATCACAATGCTGGATTTCGAGCTGTACTACAAAGCTGTGATCACAAAGACAGCATGGTACTGGCACAAAAACAGACACATAGACCAATGGAACAGAAAAGAGAACCCAGAAATGGACCCTCGGCTCTTTGGGCAACTAATATTTGATAAAGCAAGAAAAAACATCCAGTGGAAAAAAGACAGTCTCTTCAATAAATGGTGCTGGGAAAATTGGACAGCTACATGCAAAAGAATGAAACTTGACCACTCTTTCACACCATACACAAAGATAAACTCTAAAAGGATGAAGACCTCAATGTGAGACCCGAATCCATCAAAATCCTAGAGGAGATCATACGCAGCAACCTCTACGACATCAGCCACAGCAACCTTTTTCATGACACATCTCCAAAGGCAAGAAAAACAAAAGAAAAAATGGACTTGTGGGACTTCATCAAGATAAAAACCTTCTGCACATCCAAGGAAACAGTCAAAAAAACTAAGATTCTCCCATGGAATGGGAGAATATATTTGCAAATGACACTACAGATAAAAGACTGGTATCCAAGATCTACAAAGAACTTCTCAAACTCAATACATGAGAAACAAATAAACAAATCATAAAATGGGTAGAAGATATGAACAGACACTTTTCCAATGAAGACATACAAATGGCTAACAGACACACGAAAAAATGTTCAAAATCATTAGCCATCAGGGAAATTCAAATCAAAACCACACTAAGATACCACCTTACACCAGTTAGAATGGCAAAAATTGACAAGGCAAGAAACAACAATTGTTGGAGAGGATGTGGAGAAAGAGGATACCCCCTACATTGTTGGTGGAAATGCAAGTTGGTACAGCCACTCTGGAAAACAGTGTGAAGGTCCCTTAAAAAGTTAAAAATTGAGCTACTTTATGACCCAGCCATTGCACTACTGGGTGTTTACCCCAAAGATACAGACGTAGTGAAGAGAAGGGCCATAGACACCCCAATGTTCATAGCAGCATTGTCCACAATAGCCAAATCGTGGAAGGCGCCGAGATGCCCTTCAACAGATGACTGGATTAAGAAGTTGTGGTCCATATATACAATGGAATATTATTCAGCTATCAGAAAGAACGATTTCTCAACATTTGCTGCAACATGGACGGCACTTAATGCTAAGTGAAATAAGTCAAGCAGAGAAAGACAAATATCATATGATTTCTCTCATCTATGGAACATAAGACCTAGGAAGATCGGTAGGAGAAGAAAGGGATAAAGATGGGGGTGGTAATCAGAGGGGGGAGTGAAGCACGAGAGACTATGGACTCTGAGAAACAAACTGAGGGCTTTGGAGGGGAAGGGGGTGGGGCAATTCAATAGGTGATGATGGGTAGTAAGGAGGGCACGTATTGCATGTTGCGCTGGGTGTTATACGCAACTATGAATCATCGAACTATACATCAAAAACCAGGGCTGTACTGTATGGTGACTAACATTATATAATACAAAAAATAAATAAATAAATAAAAATGAAAATTTAAAAAAAAAAGAGAGAGAGAGAGAGAAAAAGTCTCAAGTCCAGGCAGCTCCCAGGTTACGTTGCCAGCACCTGCTGCTCTGATGTGGCCGACAGGGCTACGGCGCCCAGGACAAGTGCAGCCTCTGGCAGAAGGCAGGCGCCCCTGCGGCCCTCACTGGCCCCCTGTACTAGATGGCTTTTAGATGCAGCTGCTCACTCCCCAGCCTCCTATTGCGCGGCATTTATGAGCCTCCTATTCAGCTAGATATGTGCTAGAGCCCAAATAATTCTGAGACCAGAGTTTCTTTTTTTTTTCTTTTTTTAAAGATTTTATTTGTTAATTTGACATAGAGAGACAGCCAGCGAGAGAGGGAACACAAGCAGGGGGAGTGGGAGAGGAAGAAGCAGGCTCCTAGCGGAGGAGCCTGATGTGGGGCTCGATCCCAGAATGCCGGGATCACGCCCTGAGCCGAAGGCAGACGCTTAACCGCTGTGCCACCCAGGTGCCCCTGAGACCAGAGTTTCTGATGTCTATTACATGTATGGAAAACTTTTCAATATGGAAGGAGCGGGTTTTTAAAAATTCGCTGATTTAATGATAGTAATAAGAAGTCCACCTCTGTGGAGAGAGACAGCACTTGCAGGCAGAAAGAGCCTCCAAGCATTGGCTTACCTGGGACAGATTCTACTGATGGGTGACATAGGTCGGACGCAGATCAAGCTAGAAGCCTGTAAGTGATTGCAAAAGACTGAGTGTGGGCTATGGTGACCATGTGACACCCTGGTGGCTGCAGATGCCTGGGGATTTACAGTCTTTTGTAGGCTTTTCCTCCAACAACATTACAGGCTATCCACAGGAAACTTTAGGAGGATCCTGGAAAAGGCTTACCTGTGTGGTTGCCTGGGAGATGTGAACAGCAGTCGCTGCCCCAACTCTCCAGTAACCCATCTCCTCTGTGTCCTCGATGGAAAGCTTTCATGTGCATGTGGAAGAACCACAAAAATTTCAGTCTGGAGCATGGTAGAAATCTAGAGTACCTAGGGTGTGAAGTCAGGGGAAAAATATTTACCCCTGGAGAAGGGGAAAAGATGCACATTAGGCTCAAAACTCTATTTGCAGGGTAGGCAGGAAGACTGGTGAGAGTCATGTGCCAAAGCCCAGGTCCCCGTGCCTGCCTGACATGGGAGCTGATGGAGAACGGCAGAGAACACCACCGTGCTCCGCTCCATCCGCCGCAAGTGTGCAATAAAAACGGATGTGGGTTACACTTGCAGGCAGTAATAGGCAGACTTTCTGGAGGCAGTAGCGCAAAGGAAAGGCCCAAAGACAGGGCAAAGACACTCAGGGATAAAACCCTGGCAATTACCTCGCCATAGACACAAGATTTCACAAGAGTAATTTGTAATCTCTTGTGCAGTGATGGTAACCAATGCGACACAAAAAACTTTAACCTCAGTTCAACTCTTAAAGAGATTAACATGAATCCCTACACTAAAGACCTATCAGAAGGAAAGGAGGACTCACCTACAAGCAAAAAGGATATTTACCTTAGTCTCCAATGTGTTATAGATGTCTGTATACACACACACACAGACATGCATAATAAACAGAAAAGTGATTGGTATGTGAAAGTTACAAAAGGAAAATGTAGAGATTGTCCAAGATAAGGTAAATATATTCCTCAGAAAGATGAAAACTATAAGAGAATAAAATGGAAATTGGTGACCTGCAAGATAGATCAGTAAAAGTTCCCAAAAACTTGAAATAGAAAGAGTGGGTGAATAAAACAAAGCAAAACAAATTGAGCTGAGTCTCTAAGAGCTATAGAACAATACCAGATTGTCTAATGAATGTGTGATTGGAGGGGCGCCTGGTGGCTCAGTTGGTTACGTGTCTGCCTTGGGCTCAGGTCATGATCCCAGGGTCCTAGGATGAAGCCCCCAGTTGGGCACCCCGCTCAGTGAGTCTACTTCTCTCTCTCCCTCTGACCCTCCTCCTGACTCATGCTGTTTCTCTCTCTCTCAAATAAATAATTTTTAAAATTATTTTTTAAAAGATTGCATAATTATAATTTTAAAAGGAGAAGATGAAATGGCTAGAAAAAAATATTTGAAGCAATAATGGCAGGGAGAGAGACACAAACCCACAGATCCAAGAAGCTGAGAGAACAACAAGAGACATGCATAATAACTTTAAAAACTTTAACACATCATATTCAAACTGGTAAAACAAACAAAAAAGGAAAAGAGACAATCTTGAGGGCAAAGAAAAAAAAAGACACATTAACAGAGTAGGAAAAGAATAAGATTTCAGCAGATGTTTTGGTCACAATCCATGCAAGCAAGAAGATCCTTAAAGTGACAAATGAAAAAACCAAACTATCAACCCAGAATTCTATACATGGAGAAAATATCCTACAAAAGAGATGGAAAATTGAGACTATGTTTCAATAGAATAAATAGTTGAAGGAATTTGACAGCAGACTGTAAAAAGTGATAGAGAAAGTTCTTTGGTAAGAAAGAGTGTGATATAGGTCAGAAATTTGGATCTATATAAAAAAGTAAGTTTTCAGAAATGAAATGAATTAAGGTAAAATATGATATTTTTGCTTTTTATCTCTATGCTAAAAGATAACTGACTGCTTTAAAGGAAACTAGTTACAATATATGTGTGTTAATAGCAAACATGACAGTGAAATGTATAACAAAGTGACACAAAAGATGGGATGGAGAAGTTGGGAATATATGGTTATAAGGTCCTCAGACTACTGGGAAGGTAATATATTATTATCTGAATATAGGCTCAGATTACTTATTTTTTGTTTGTTTTTTTTTAGGTTCAGATTACTTAAAATGATTATGATAAAGCCTAGAAAACTACCAACTTAGTCAAGAAGAAGCATAAATAATAAGTCAATAGAAGAGAGAAAATAGAATCCTAAAAAAGATGTAAACTCAGAGAAGGCAGGCAATGCAGAGAAAAAAACAAATGGAAAAATTGAAAATATCTAGCAGATCTCAGAGTATTTGAATCACATTAATAATATCTTCCAATGTGATTGGTTTAAACACATCAGTTAAATGACAGATGTTGTCAAATCAGGATTTAAAAAGCTAGAACTAACCCACTCTATGCTATCTACAAGAAAAAGTGCTTTGGAAAAGGTGCTTCACTTTTGACGTCTGAATTTCCTTCTTGGGAAGCTGAAGGAATTGCATGAATGATAGTTAAATTATCTTTCAGATTAAAGACTCTGGGTTCTGTTTCTTCTCATCAAACTTGGTACCTATAGGCTGAGAGGTTTCATCTCTAATGTAATAAGCTCATAATCTAAATTACATAGTCACAGGAAATACATTCTAGAAAAAAAATTGAAATGAGGCCATATTCCTTGCAACCAGGACCATGATCAATATTAGAAATTTTGCATTATGGAGAAAAATTGACTTTGGATTTAGAATGTTGAGAAAGGGTAAGAATTAGGCACCATGAGAGGGTTCCTAAGAAAAAAGAAATGGATTGAAATGGTCCCTCATTCCAGCATAAAGAGTGGATACAGGAATCCTAAATTCATGCTCAGTATTAACACTTAATATGAGTAACACAAATTTTGATGGCCTTTTTCCTATTGCATGTTTTACACTTCTGACACATTTCCTATAAGATAAAGATTGCTCTCTTTAACTTGCAAGTCCTTGCTTTCTGAAGTATTTTTAAAGTTTAATGATTATATACTTTTGCCAACTTTTTCTAGAATGTTTAAAAAGTAGGTTCATTGGTGGAAACATTTCTTATTTTTAAGGAAGTTCATATATGTAACACATGATACATTTTTTATTGAAATATAACTTTGTTTTTTTAATGTATTAAATACTTTTTAATATATTAAGTTAGCCTTGAAGTACGGTATATTAGGTTCTTTCTTAAAAATCTATATAATGATAACTTTTTTGAATGTTAACTAACACAAAGCCAGTGCTTAGAATTACAGTAAAATCAACAAAAAAAGAGACAGTGTTGTGTAAGTCTTATATGGTAGATTATTCATAAGAAGCTTTATATTGAAATAACCCAATTTCCAATGGAAAACTATTTTCCATTTGGCCACAAGATGGTGATATCACTAAGCAATTCCAAAGATAAACCAACTATGTGTTTCTAAGCAGAGCCTTTAAATGTAACAATTCTCATCGGTCAGTGTCTTCTCCAACTTATTTTGTATTTCCAGGTCTGTCCCATGTCCTCGTTTTTGGGCTTTTTCATCCCTTATATCCACTGTAGATTGACTATCCCTCAAAGGAGATTGATTAAGTCTGTTTTCTTGAAAACTGTATGCAATGTGTGTAAAATAATATGTCAAAAATAAGAAACAATCTACTTCTATTTGTATTTGTTATTGCTATTTATTTATTTATTTATTTATTTATTTATTTATTGTTATATAACAGAAAAGGTATTTCCTTTTCCTGGCCTTCCAGTGTCAATTAGTGGAACAGTCACAAACAGAGCAAGCACTTGGGAAAATAGCAAGCTCAGAAAGAAGCTGAAAGAGTATTTTCATTAATTTGGTCAGGTGCTTCTCTTTCCTCACCATCTGGATTTCCATGTGTTGAAAGGTCTGCCTCTCCAGCAGAGGCAACAAACAATTAAGGACCTTCTCCAAGATACACAGATATTGAGAGGAATCTTGAAACATTATTCACAGACGATTTGACATCCTTCATGCTGTATTCTGTGGCTTGCATCAAAAGGGTGTGGTTACCAGCTATTATTGTTTTATGAGGCTCACAAAATTCAGGATTGTAATGGTGCAACTCTAGAATCTAAGTGCAATATCTGAAGGTCCTAGAGACCCTCAGTGTGTCATTTAGAGGATAGCAATTTGAGGGTTTGTTGAAGCAGAGAATAAATTGTACTAGAAATTGCAGAGGCTAATGGTCCAAAGATAAAAAATGAGACAGTCTACGCACTATAAAGATAACTCAATTGTACCTCTAGAGAGAAAACTTAAATTTCTCCAAGTATTTTTGGAAAATCATCTCTGCCATACTTGTTAACAAAGAGCACATTCAGGAGACCTCTTCTAGATGAGGAGTGGGCAGATTTTTTCTGTTGAAATGACTCTGCCATTGTAGCAAAAGCAGTCACAGAAAACAGGTGAGCCAATGAGTATGTTTGTTTTTTGGCAAAGTTTAGCTACAAAATAGGTGGAATTAAATACTTAGGAATGCATTACACAAAAGAAATGCAAGCCTTGTACACTGAAAACTACAAAGTGTTGCTCAAAGAAATTAAAGACCTAAATAAATGGAAAGGTGTCACACACAGGTCCATGGATCAAAAAACTTAATATGAAGATGATAATACTCCCCAAATTAACCGATAATTCAATGGAATGCCAATTAAAAGCCCAGCTAACTGTTTTTAGTGATAGACAAGTTAATCCTAAAATTTATATGCATCAGAGCAGCAAAAACAATCTTAAAAAGAAGAAGGAAGGTGGCAGACTCATCACTCCTGATTTCAAACATAATATAAAGGAACAGTTACCTAAGACTGTGGTACTGGCATAAGGATAGACATAGGGATTCTCTGGGGAGATAAAACTGAATGAAACAGAATCACAATTCTCTGGAACTCAGAGCAGATTTGCGTCTCTAATTCCACATTAATGTTATTGAAATTCATTCCTTGGTATAAAAAATGAGTGTGCAATTATGTGCCAGGCACTTTACGAGCACAGGTTTAAATAGGCAAGATTCTTGCCCTTATAGACCTCGCAGTTTCTTAGGAGAAGCAGGTGAAATTCACACCAACAAATGCATAATTTCAATGAATGAGTTCTGTTTAAAGTTTTGAATATAATCACATAGTCGTGTATGTGTGTGTGTGAGAGAGATTTTAGTTAGCATTTCTAAATATTTCGTTGTTCAACAAAATCCCCTACAACAAAATACTTAGAAATGCTAACTAAATGCTAAGATATCACACACACACACACACACACACGCACACACACACACACACAAACACACACGTCATGGGATCATATTTCAGAAGATAGTAGAATGAAAAGTATTTCCCCATATTTGATTTCTAATATTCTTGATATTTGAAGTGCAATGAAACTTTGTATTGCAATCTACAAGTAGTTTCAAAAATTAAATTCACCAAATTTACATAATCTTGGTCAAAACATTTATCTTATAGTTGTAAAATGACATGTTGGAAAACAATATTTAATTCCAAATAATTAGATTCCACTTATCTGGAGTCCCTCACTCTCTCATTCATCATTGACCTATTCACTAATTTAACAAAGATTTAGTAGGCAGCAACTGTGGGCCAATCTCTATTATAGGCGCTAAAGATAAAATGTTGAGCAAGCAGACATAAACTCTGCTGTCAGGGAGTTTAAGCTGGCAGGGGCTGAAAGATAATCATCAAATTCAATAAATGTACAATTACACCTGAGATACATGATATTTTTTTTTAAAAAGATGCTTGGTGCTATGAAAACTTACCCTTGCCAATAAATAATATCTATGAGAAATGCCTTACAAATTTTCACACCTTATAATTCATCTCCATGTTTCCAGTCTTTACTCAAACTGATACATCTTAAACACTGCTGCCAGATGAATTTTATCCTCAAGCAAACATTTGGTAATGCCAATCCTCCGTTCATTTTTAACTGCCCCCTCCACCCCAAAAGGAGGAAAGTTCTCATTGTCATATTACAAATCTCCATCTATTTTATCTCAACCTGGTTTTATTCCCCTCTCTCTTATCCCCACCCATGTATGCTTATTTTTTCTATAAAACATCAGGTTTCTTATTTGTTCCATGGGCTCTAATGCTTTCTGCCCCAGTTATGCCTTTGTTCGTATTATTTTGCCTACTTGAATATTCTTATGACTTGTCAGTATACATTCGGGGAACTTTCTTGGACCCTTTCAGGGTTAGCACAATGTTTTCACATTATGCGTATGTGGGGATTGCTGTTAATTACCTGATTGATTTTCTCATACCCCTGTTGAATAATAGATGTTGAAACTGGTCTCCTGCGGCAAGATCTCACAAACAACACTGTAGCCGAGCACATGTATAACTTTGAAATATAAAGATTGGTCATTTCTACTTAATAATAACAATATTGAGAGCATATTAAAGGTATTAACTTATGCAAAGGTCACAACAATCATATGAAGTACGTAGCTTTATGCTCTTGTCATTATGGTGAAACTGGGACACCCAGTTATGGAACTTGCCCAGTGGTCAAATAATAGTAAATTGGGGGTCAGGATACATATCCAGGCAGTCTGATTTCAGAGCCCACACTCTGAATCACTTTACCATAATGTCAGCGTAGTCCTATAAGACAAAATCAATTGTACTGCATCAAGGCAAAATACATTCATAGCACCCACATAGAAATGCAGGTTTGTTGAAGCTGATTCTTAGAATAGTTCCATTAGAAATTACACTTTTATTAATGGGAGAATTCAACTTCCTACACCGCAAATTTCTGTTCTTTTGTTTTCTAGCTATTGTTGCTGTAGGCAAATTGCTTACCTTTGCTAAGATGTTTCCTCAGTCTGAAGGACAGATAATAAAACCTGCCTCGTATGACCATTAGAAGTGTTGACTGATAGAAAGAATGCAACAGTGCCCAGTACAGAACTAGACAACTTACATACTGTGTAACAATTTGCCTCAAAATACGGTGGGTTGAAACAAAAAGCTTTTTTTTTTTTTTCTCTCCAGTTTCTGTGGGTCATCTGGGGGTCAGCCGATCTAGCTTGAGCAGGGCTGGGCTTGGCTCCATGCTGCACGCTGAGTCTAAGTCTGTCTTCCTCTGGTCCTCCTTGGATCAGAGGGCTAGTTGGGCGCACTCTTCTTATCTCAATGAGAGATGAGCAAGAAAGCAAGTCAAGCCCACCTTAAGCCTCAGTTTGCACTGTGTCTGCTCACATGCCAGGGGCCAGAGAAGGTGACATGGTTAAACATCAAGTCAGGGGGCAGGAACTGCACCCTGCTTCTGTTGGAGGGATCTGCAAATTCACAAGGCAAAGAGTATGGAGAGGGGAAGGTGGAAATAGACCAATCTTCACTCTCTAATTCACAGAGACTCTATGCACATCATATCAAGCAAACTATTGTCTATAGAAGCCAAAATGATAGTGACAGTTATTTCAACTGGCCTTCGTATAGTTAATGCCATAGTAGATTTATATAAGGTATGTCCTATGTAATATATATTGCTTCAAGTCTACACAACTATCTCCCTTCCTTCCTTCCTTCCTTCCTTCCTTCCTTCCTTCCTTCCTTCCTTCCTCTCTCTCATTTTCTTTTTCTTTCTTTCTTTCTTGTTTCTTTCTTTCTTTCTTTCTTTCTTTCTTTCTTTCTTTCTTTCTTTCTCTTTCTTTCTTTCTTCTTTCTTTCTCTTCCTTCCTTCCTTCCCTCCCTCCTTCCTTCTTTCCCTCCTTCCTCCCTGTCTCCCTCCCACCGGCCCTTCTTTCCTACCTCCCTCCCACCTTTCCTTCCTTCCTTCCCTCCTTCCTTCCTTTTTTCTAAACTTTGACTAGAAGAACAGGAGTCAAAGTTCAAATCATAATTTTGCTCTCAATCATATCTCAAATGTGTTACTGACAATGATTATTACCCAAATTTGTCTCTTTCCTCAACATCTGGGATAATAAGCTATGGGATTTTAAGTAATGATTTAAAATACTAAACAAATTATATATAATTCCATCTCTGTGTTTACTCTTATTAACTTATCTTGATTTTAACATATTTTCTTTCAGCCTCCTACTGATCTTTTTAACTTTAAGGAGATAATTTCTTGTCCTTTTTTAGCTTTATTTTTGTTCTTGTTTTACAGAATCAGTTTATTTTCCTAATTTCTCTAAGACAGTAAAGTCTTCACAAAGTTTTCTGTTGTTTCTGGAATTATCTCTGTTTCTTCTGGTATAATCATTCCCTATTTGTAAATCTTGGTGTTTTCATTTCTTGTTTTAGCTTTGTATCTTTTTTTGCTGCTGTTGTTGCTCATGGATATCTAACAATGAGGCAACAGGAAAGCTTCCTGAAGACATGATGACTGAAAGATTTCTTAGAAATATATCCTGAACTTCAGCTCTACATACTAACATCTTATAGTAAAGAAATTATTCTTTTTAATTCATAGGTTCTACATAAGTTTGAAATCATTGCAAACCAATAATTATTCATAAATGGATACATAGAAAAAAAAGAAAAGTAGTAAGAAAGGATCTATCTTGTCTAAATGTCCCATATGATCATTAAAAACCAGAGCCTTTTATTTTTGATATGAAGCATTGTTTTAAAAAATGTTTTTCACTAAACAGTGTTCCAGAAAATATTGATAAGTATGTCATGAAAATGGATTATAAAGTTAAGCAATGTTGGGAATCTACTACTTACTATAATCTCTCTGCTGGAGATTTCCAAACTTCGTTAGAATAATAAATACCAGAGTCCTAAAAAGACATTTCTTTTACTTTCTTTGCCGAATTTATCAAATTGAGCGAAGAGCCCTTGCTTGGTATTGGTGATAAAAACTGTACTTTTTAATTACAAATAAATAAAAATAATCTACTCATAATTCATTAGCTTCCATTCATCAACCAGGCACAGAAATAAAAATTGATTTCACTCTATTTCCCATCAGGGAAGCAACAGATGTGCTGCTTCTCATCTCTTCTCGAATCTTCTTTCTGCAGCCTAACTGCTGTCTAGTACGCACACCCCCTGCTCAATTGTGTGCCTCATGCGAGCTGGAGGATTTTAGCTTGCTTCCTCTGTGCTACCAAAGGGCTTTCTCTGCCCACCCCAGACAAAGCTATAAGGTCCACCCTGTTACAGGTGATACTAGAGGCTTGGCTTCTATTGGGGCTTCTCTAGAGAAAATGGAACTGAGAGTCTATCTTCTCACAGATCCACAGATATAAATGGAGATCCCCAGGCTTTACCCCTAACCCAGGATTTAGTTCCAAGGGAATCAGAGATCTCTTTTTTCATCTCAAGAATCTTGGCAGTTCTCACCGCATAGAGAATTTTCTTTTGTCTAGAAGGAGGGTGAAAAGTCATTTTGTCTCACAACAGAATGATGCTTTTAGAATTCTGGAGCAAATTATCGGGCAAAGTTATTCTTTACAGAGGACAGCCTCTAAAGCACTGAATAGTTTTCTTTTCAGCTGTCAAAGGGGGGAGTGGTCAGGTCGAATATGTAGGCAGGGAAAAGCAGATCACTTAATACCCTGTGCATCACCCTCACACATATTACCTTCTTGAATAGATTAGAAATGAGCAAAGCCACTCTGTGTTGTGCTTTTTGAAAGACGAAAAATTAATATTAAACTCAAAGACAGTCTTTATAAAATTGAAACTAAAATTCTCTTGAGTGAGGATAATCTTTTCTCCAGAAATGATTTTTTTTTTTTTTTGCCTATGAAGTATTTGCATGAAATTCTAATAAGGATGATATTTTTCAAAGCTTAAACATTCTTCTGGTAAAATTCAGTCAATTAGAATCTGTCATGCTTATGTGTATTTTTATTATGTATTCTAATGGAAAAAATTATCCTTAATATTCCTTTACCCTTTTTGAAGGTTATTTTTGTCATGTTTAAATTTCACTTGTTAAATACAGGAAGCAGAAAACAGTAAAACATAATGTCACTATTAGTATGTTTAATTTTTTAAAAAGTAATAATGCTGTCAGCTTATTAAACTATCTTCATCATAAGACATGATATTTATGTCACTGGATAATTTTCTATTATTTTTTCCTCTAATATAGAAACACAAAATTTAAATTTTATTTCAGGTAAATATGTGTATCTAGCTATAGACAAAATAATGAAAGAAGCATTAAGGCAGATTTCAGTTACATTTAATTAAACTACCAAATTGAAAAGAGTTCCTCTGACCTCTGATATAAACTGAAGCATTGTAAGGTTTAATTCATTCTAAATTTTCTTGTTCATTGATAGATGGTTAGCAAAATATTTTTGTCCACAATTTAAATTCCTAAAAAGAAAAATATTTTAATTATATAATTTTAAAATTAGTCATACCTTATACAAAGCAGCATACTGTTAGTGATATTTCCTTTAATAAACTGAATTATAAAAACATACCATTTATTTTGGTAAGTAAACTAAGAAATAAGGAATATGAACCTATGAAAAACCAAAGGTTCCACTTTTAAGTTTTAGATCTAAATGCATTCACTATCTTTCTGAATAATCCAAAGAGAATATGCAAAGTCCAAGTTTTCTTAGTTTGAACCATGATAATAATTCACTGTCTTTAATCCACTAAAGAGCATTTTCATATCATTCAGTTTAAGAAATAGAATAAAATTTACCACCTGGTATAACCTAAGCTAAAAGCATTGAGTCAGAATAAAATTTGTCAATGATTTTGTGAATGGTTCTTTATCTTATATATTTATTGTAAGAAGGATATTTCAAAAAATAGTTCGGAATTATGATCTCTGAGTGGTGAAGTATAACTTAAGTAAGGGACAGACACATTGTTACTGGCCATTTCCCTCTATAAAAGATAATATATTTACACAGCACTTTTTCATATACAAAATAATTTGATGTGCCTAATCTCATCTGTTCCTCAAATGGACCTGATGATGTAGGTGGGAAACATGTAACAGTCATTCTGCCAATAAGGAAATTGAAATTTAGCAGAGTTGAGAGGATGGACAAGGATTATGATAACAGCAAGTGATGGAGCCTGAAGCTGCAATATCAGATCTCCCCTCTTTCAGAAGAGTGGCTGTCCACGGAAGCCACTGTTTTTCAAAGAAGTCTGTATTTTGTACGTACAGTTCATTGTGCAGCCATCTCCCAAGCGTTTTGGAACTTTTAACACTTCTGGCCCCCACCCACTAAATGCCAGGTCTACCTACTGACATTTACTGGGCAACCAAAAATCACCCACTATTTCCAAATGTTCTCCTTTGGTGCAGCATTTCAGTTGCAGATGATAACCACTGCTAAATTGTACGGCAACGTGTCCCAAACCAATGAAGTTCAAGTCACTGAACAGAAAAAAAGAATAGTGTGTGTATGGCATATGCGAGCAAACTGAAGGGAAGCTGGAGGGATCTATGTTGGGTTTGATGAAAAAAATAGTTTCTTTTTATTGTGCATTTTTTATAAGTATAGATAAAATACATAGTACCAAAGAAAATATTAAATATAAAATTGGCATTAAACTTATATATCACAGTTTTTCAAATTATTTAATGGAATCTTGAGCTTGCTTTCATGAGCATATTTTATACCCAAATAGGCTTGAAATAACTATGCACAATTTGGAACACATAGTTTTCCTGATTTACTCTAAATTTTTGGTAATCAACACCAGTGAAGACTTTGTAAGTCATAGCACATGGCAATACAGTATTTATCACTTTTTCTCCAATTGACAGATTCTCCTTTCTAACATTAGATGGAATTTAGTGCAATTTTACTCCAGCTATGGATCATTTATCCAAATTGACAGATCTTCCTTTTCTTTCATTCCACAAGCAAAACGTTGAAAATGTTGTGATATAGTGAGTGAAAGGCTTCTGAACTCCACATTTTTCTCATTGAGAATCTCAAAATAATGAAAAAGCGTTTCACCAACACACACAGAAATAACTCTACTATGATTAAAGTTATAACAAGCATAAAAATTACCAGTAAACAATTTTAACTTCTTCATTTTCAAAATGAAATGGTTGTTCTAATTTCAGAATTCTTTGTCAATAAAAATAATATATTTTCTAGTGGTTCTTTACTGTAACCTTAATTTCCTGTGTACAGAGATCTCAAATAAGAAACATATTTTTAAAATATCTCTTTTAGGGGCACCTGGGTGGCTCAGTCATTTAAGCATCTGCCTTAGACTCAGATCATGATTCCAAGATCCTGGGATCAATCCCAGTGTCTGTCTCCCTGCTGACCGGGGAGCCTGCTTTTCCCTCTCCTCCCTGCCCATGCTCGCTCTCTCTCTGTCTCTCTCTCTCAAATAAATAAATAAATAAATAAAATCTTTAAAAAAATTTTTATTTTACATACAGAGAAACCCATACAACATATACGTAAAACTTAACATGTAACTATAAAGTGAGTATCTATGTAAGCCCAGTCAGGTCAGGAACCAGCACGGCCCTCTCCGAGAGGCAGAGCGCTCCCTCCCTCCTGCTGTAGTGTGATCATCACTTGTCCTTGTGGTTTCACTGCCCTTGAATGAATACTTCCTAAACTAAAAATTAGTCAGATCAGTCTCTCTCTCTCCATATCTCTGTCTCTATCTGTGTGTTGAGGGGGTGGGAGTGGGGAGAATAGTTTCACTTTCAACTCAGATTTTTCATCCATTCAATATTTAAAAATTAATTTAAGACATTAATCTTTCTGATATTCAAGTTTTTTTCTAAATTGTCCAGTGGAAGCCTCAAGCTGACTTCTATGTTCTTTTGATAAGCCTCCATCAGTCTTGGAGCAATACTATTTTAATAGTTTTTTAAAGCCAGAAACTATTCTTCAATAAATATGTGAGATTAACCATTTGCACATATTAGTCCCTTCTAATGGCTAAATTCTGTAAAACCTTTCCTCTGAGGGGTGCCTGGGTGGCACAGTTGGTTAAGCGCTGGCCTCTTGGTTTAGGCTTCACATGATCTCAGGGTCATGAGACTGAGCCCCGCACAGGGCTCCATGCTCAGTGTGGAGTCAGCTTAAGACTCCCTCTCCCTCTCCTTCTGCCCCTCCCCAACTCTAAAATCAATCAATCAATCAATCTTAAAAAAAAAAACAAAACACGAAACTTTTCCTTTGGCGTCTAATAGTCACTCTTCAGGCATCAGATCCTATGTCCCATTTCTTGGGGTAAGAAATTAGAGAAGCTTGGATGGCTACAGCTTGGATTGTTTTACATTAACAATTACATCATTTAAAATGGAATTCAGACCTAGAAGCCCACTCTGATAAGTAAGCTTCCCTTCCATGCCGGGTATGAATTTATTGCCTCACAGTCCCAAATCCATTCTTCAACAGCCCTGCCCATTTAACTATTTCTCCTTTTCCAGCTGCCAAGATGTTTAGATTTGTCCATAGAAGGCACTGGAGGGATGCCGGACAAGGACAAGTTTGTTTTTGGTTTTGTTTCTCTTCTCTTCCTGGTTCCCGTGTGCTCCCCCCACCAGGCTGCTCCGGGAAGCATTTCTCTAACTTCGGATTCCCCAGTGAATGGCTTGCCTACCTTCTGCTCCTGCAGTGACTGGCTTCTCCAGTAACAGGCTCCTGGGGTGTCCTCCGGAGGCTTCACAGCACAACGCTGTATGCAAGGCACCCCCCAGAGAAGTTTCTCAGGCCTCTCTCTTTTGACTTTCTAGCAAGATCTGAAGCATAGCGCCTTTCTGAGGGCAGCTTTCCCCGGGTACCCCAGAAGCCAGATTTATAGCAAGTTCTGCCAGTGAAGTACCACGAAAAGTTCTCTGTCATCAGTGAGCCACAGCTGTTGCCTTTTCCAACAGGGTCTGTCTCTTCGTCTTGACTTGGTGTGGGGTTGGGGGGGGATGGTTCTTTAGGTGCCCTATCTCAACCCTAGGGATGATGACTGCTCCTTCACCCATATTCTTCTGTCTTTGTTTATTCACTAACCAATTGCTCATTACTTCAATCTTCTGTTACCATTAAAAATTCTTTATATTAAATTTTCCCTATTCAAACTACCATGTGGTTTCTCTTCCCTGAGTAGACCCAGGCTGATGCAGAATTGACACCAGGAGTGGTTCCAGGAGCTAGAACTGCCAAGATGGGATCTTGCCATGGGTCTGGTCCTGTCCCTGGGCTTGAGTACAGTTCTGACATCCTTGCCAATAACAAAGCAGATGGAAGTAATTCACAGCCTGCAGTAGTATCACAATTAATTAGCGATCCCCTGTGATTAGGTGTGATGAAGCCCTAACTAAAGCACTCTGCCTTGGGAGTAAAGGAAATCTGAGGATTAGCACAGCAACGATGACCATGGTGCAAGAAGAATTCTTCCGAGAACAACTGAGAATTAGAGTAAGAAAATGACAAGCTTGGGTCCTCTGAACTCTCCGCTCAAGTCACATCCTGATAACCAGAGAGTTTCTATGACAGCCTTAAAAAAATCTCTTAATTTTTTAGCCACATGGCTTAGGTTGTCAAAAATCAAATGCAAAATTGTAGGCTGCTGGATTACAACAATGGAATTCACAGTCTCACCAAGTTTTACGTGTAAAAATTAGTCATTGAAGCCTATGATAGGCAGATGGCTTGAAAGCCTGGATGGTTAGTTTTGTGTCAACTTGGAGGGTGTTTCTGGATGAGATTTACATTTAAATTCATAGATTTTGAGTAGAGCAGATTGTCCTCCATGATTTGGGTGGGCTTCATCTAATCATTTGAAGGGCTCTCCTGAGCAAAATGGAATTCTGCAGGAGATGGCCTTTGGTCTTGAATTGCTGCCTCAGCTCCTCCCTGGGTCACCAGCCTGCTGGCTCAACCTGTAGATTTGACTTGCCAGCCTCCACGATCATGAATCAATTCCTTAAAATAAATTCCTTTGTTAAATGTAAATATAAGTAATATAATATAGGTACAGATATATTATAGATGGATAGAGATACAGATCCGTATCTTACTGTTCTGCTTTTTTTAGGGAATCCTGACACAAGTGAATACTCAATTTCCTTGAGACCCATCACAGTCACTTCTTGTTTCTGCTAAACCCATAACAGGTGTCAAATTTCAGCATGCTCCAAGAAGACAGGTACATAGTATGCTTTTGGCAGAAATAACTTAGACACTATAAAAAAATTGCAAGATTTATTTGCAATATATATTGACAGAAGCCTGGGGAACATGTGTGGGGGTGAGCTCTAAGGGGGTTAGACCAAAGGGTGAGAAACGTTGCAGTAGTTCATGGCAAATTATTTGATGTAGGTGAACTTACAGAAATTCCAGGTTTAATGTTATAGCTTGTAGCTAACTTGTTTGGCTGACAGAAATATGGACTCAATGGTATCTTGTATTTAATGAGGCTGAGGTGCCTGAGCTTTCCAAGCATAATGTGGAGGAATGAATAAAACAATCCCTTTATTAAATCTTAGCTTTTTAGAACTAACTTTTCATTTAAAGCCTCTACATCTTTTGTTATTACAGCCACATAGTCAATACACAAACTTACAGAGTGCTTCCTTATTACCTAATTTGTTTCAAGTATTCATTTCCACTTTGAATAATCCTTCCCTAGGTGCTTGTTTTGGTATTTCTTTGCAAAACACAGAATGTTCTTCCATATCTCTGAGGAATTTTAACTGTTCTATTAACTGAGCACGTTTATCGATGTCTGAAGATTCATTGATCTGCAATGAAGAATTTATCAACTTCTGAATTAGTGTCAACTTTACATCATTTGTAATGTAATGCGTTTTATAATAATATTATTCTGAAGTGACATCTTTTTATTTGATTTATAGTCCAGAACATGGTGCTGAATATTTCCTTGCTATATGATGCAATGGGAAATGCTCTCCTTTTGTCAGGCATCTTGGTTTTAACTATTTTTTTTTTAAAGATTTTATTTATTTATTCGACAGAGATAGAGACAGCCAGCAAGAGAGGGAACACAAGCAGGGGGAGTGGGAGAGGAAGAAGCAGGCTCATAGTGGAGGAGCCTGATGTGGGGCTCGATCCCATAATGCTGGGATCACGCCCTGAGCCGAAGGCAGACGCTTAACCGCTGCGCCACCCAGCGCCCCTGGTTTTAACTATTAATATCACTTTTTAACTTTAACTTTTAACTTTTAAGCTCTGATACTTTTTGCTAACAGAGCTTAAGAAAGATCTCTGTATGTTCCCTACTTTTTATTTATAAATGCTTTAAAGTGTTTAATTCTTTCCTTGCATAAAATGATTTATTTGTGGTAAGGTGGTATCAGAGTTTGCTGTGTACCATTCCTTTATTTAAAAACGTTTCCAGTTTGTTTCTCATAACAAACTGAGGGCCTCAGAGGGGAGGGGGGTGGGGGAATGGGATAGACCGGTGATGGGTAGTAAGGAGGGCACGTACTGCATGGTGCACTGGGTGTTATACACAACTAATGAATCATCGAGCCTTACATCGGAAACCAGGGATGTACTGTATGGTGACTAACATAATATAATAAAAAATCATTAAAAAAAAAAACAGGGTTGTACTGTATGGTGACTAATATAATAAAAAAATATTATTATAAAAAAAATAAAAAAATAAAAAATAAAAAAAATAAAAACGTTTCCAGGGGCGCCTGGGTGGCGCAGTCGTTAAGCATTTGCCTTCGGCTCAGGGCGTGATCCCGGCGTTCCGGGATCGAGTCCCACATCAGGCTCCTCCGCTAGGAGGCTGCTTCTTCCTCTCCCACTCCCCCTGCTGTGTTCCCTCTCTCTCTGGCTGTCTTTCTGTCACATAAATAAATAAAATCTTAAAAAAAAAAATAAAAACGTTTCCAGCTAAATCATTTGGGCTGAGAGAGCAAAGAATAATAGGGCATACAAATCCAATTTGAATAATTCATAGTAGTTGCTTAATTTGTAACAGCATTTTGGGAAGGAACACTATGCCTGCCTTGCAAATCTGATGACTTTTCATATCTAAATTAAAAAATTTGACAATTAACAAGACAAACTAAAGTATATGTGAGAGGAAAATATTGGTTAAATGTTAAATACTTAAGGAGAATGTAGACTTTATTGCTTTAGAAATAGTTTCAAAAATAGGTCACCTGTGTTCTTAAAAATACTTTAAAAAATTATATCAAAATTATGTGTACAGCAAAAAGAATCATGTTATTCAATATGAATTTCATTAATACGATAAAGTCCAAACATTCATAAACTATAAATAAAGTGTATACTAATGTATGATAAAACAGTAAAAAGTATTTTCTAGAGCCAAAAGCACTTTCCTGAAATTAATGAATTTCATTAAGTAATATTTAATAAAATGTTTTTTATTTCTAATGCAAATTTTTATAAAGTTTGATTAAAAACCATGAATTAGCTAATTATTAAGTTTTAGGTAATTAAGAAAATGAACTATGTTTTCATTAGAATTATTTAATACTAGATAATAATAACTATGAAATAAAATAAGAACAACATATCTTTTATTCATAGGATAAAAAATGGAAAGTAATAATTTTAAAGAAAATAAAAACTGAAAAATTGCTGTCTGCCTACAAGACAAAAGACTTCCATAATGATAAATTGAGAATCAATGAGTATTCAGGCTATCATTCAGATGTTTCAACAGGAAGGTCAGGGGATGGGTTAACAATCTGTTAGTAGCTGACATGTAGAAAATATTAAATATTTAAAAATCTGACCTTTAAAAAACTTACTAGATATAATTAACATATAACATTATTTTAGGTTCAGATGTACAACATAATGAGTCAATGTATGTGTATATTGAGATATGATAACCACAATAAGTTTATAACATCCATCACCATACATAGTTACAATTATTTTTCTTGTGGTAAGAACCCTAAAGATCTTAGCAGTGAAAAATCTGAACACAGTATTCTTCTAATGTCTTTGCATCTTAGACCTTAACAACTGTCATGTGAACTTGACATTGTTGAAAAGACTTTTTTCCCTGAAATCGTACTCAGTGCAAATAACTTACCCCAGTTCATGCCTTGTAATACCACTAATAACTATGATGTGTCAACAGTCATATGGACAGCTCTGATAGCCAAACGTGAAAATAGATACAGTAAATTTTGAAAAAGTCCAGAGATGGCAGTTATTATGTGCTGAACATCTCTGTTCCTCAAAATTCATATGTCAGATCCCTAGTGTGGTGTGATGGTATTTGAGATGGGACCTTGAGGAAGTTAGAGCTAGATGAAACTATGCGGGTGGGCTCTCACGATTGGTTTAGGGTCTTTATAAGAAAAGACATCAGGGAAGGTTCCATTTTCCTTGTGTGGGGGCTAGATTAAGGACTCATTTTTCACAAACTGAACAATGAAGACTGATGGTATGTGATTCTAAAAGTAAAAGATAAAGGACAAGTGGTTTCTCCAGTGGTCTCTCTCTGTTAGATCGTTCACTCTAGTGTAAGCAATTATATGAAGAGAGTCATAGTCACAGAGGTAAAGCAAACTAGAAGATTCTTATTTGCCCTTGAATCTAGGAAAACAAGTATTTCCAGAGAGAGGATGCACCAAAATTGCTCTATCAAGGTCACCAGGGACTTCCACATCGCTAAATCTAATAATCAATTCATGGTCCTCATCTTATGTAACTTATCAGTGGTAGTTGACATAGTTGATAATTTGATTTTCCATCCAAGAGGCTTCTGCAGTTGCATGGGAAAAGGGTAGACTTAAGGTGGTAAAGTAAACCTGGGTAGGTGCCTCATAGAAGGCATTTTTTGTCTGTTCATTCTTTAGTGAAAAAGGGGACAGAATCTAGGCACAGCAACCAAGGCTACGTAAGAACTCAGTTAAATTCCTGTTCTTCCCACGTCCTCAGGACGCATGAATAATAACAGCCCATAAACATTATATATAGGTATAAATCTATCATGGTTTTTTTAGTTGGGGAGAGAGTCACAAAGAATTCACCCACTGTATCAAAACAAAGAGAAAGTTTCAACAACTTGCCCACAGTAAGTATGAGCATGAAAATAAATGGAATGGCCACTGTGCAAACATAAAGTGGAAGAGAAAAGAAATAGAAGACATAGAATGAGGACAAAGAAGATGAAATAAAAGCAAAAGGAAGATGTGCAGAAGGAAGAACTAAAAAGACTCATGTGTAGGCACTAATGAGCATGAGTAAGGAAAAAAAGGTGGTATTTACAAACAATACTGTCTTATAAACATCAAACTTGCTGAGAGACTAATTCTTCACATGACAAAAAAAATTATGTGATATGATGGAGGTGTTAACTAATGCTACAATGGCAATGTATTGCAATATATAAATGTATCACATCAACATATTGGACACCTTAAGCCTACACAATTTTACATGTCAAGTATATCTCAATTAAAAAAAAGGTGGGAGAGAGGAACTGAATAGTCTGCAAAAGACTAAAATAGTCAAATAATCTAATCTCATAGGAAACAAAAGAGAAGAAAGACTTACTTGAAAGGGTTCATTATAAGAAAGAATTTTAATGGCGACATGGTTCCGTGAGATGAGATTTCTTTAAAAAATCAGTTCCTAAAAGCATCAGATGAAAACTGAGACTGCAATAGAAGGAGATTAATTAGGAACCAAAAGAAATCACAAATAATAGTTGTAGAAAAGAGAGAAAAATGGAGACAAAATTAAAGACTAAATTAGTAAGCTAGAAGAAAGTCTAAGAAAATCATTTTGAATGAAGAGGAAAACTGTAAAGAAGTTAACCTTTTAAGAGAGAGTAGAAGGTAAAATACATGACAGAAAAGATGCTTACATAAGAATAATGTCATTCCTTAAAAGAAGAGAATAGAACAAATGAAAATTATAAAAATAGAACAGGTAGAAGTATTCATTAGGTAATACAATGTTTTCTCTAAAGGAAAGGAAAGAAAAAACAAATGTGCCGATTAACAGAGCAGAAAAGAAAAAGAAATTGACAGAAAAAGAAATACCCGGACATATGCTAATGAAGTTACTGAACTCCAAAGATAAAGGATTTTTTTTTTAAATATCCCAGCAGAAATATCATGTGCCTTGCAAATAAAGATTAAAAATTTTATCAGGGTGGCCCCAGGCTTCCAGATATTTTCCATTAACACATCTAATGCCAGAATGCCAGAGAGCAATTTCCACATAGTCCAGAGGAAAATAAAGAGCAATGCAAGAATGTTTATTATAAAATCTACCAAAGCTGTCATTCAAATCTAAAACCAATAGTAGACATTCTCATACATGTAAGAGTACCAATGAGACCGTAAAGGGATTTTACTCAAGGCAATACGGATTTACTTCCAAGATGAGATTAAACAACTGCAGGAAGATAAATGCTATAAATGCTAACAAATTTCAAAATAAAAATTTAAGAGAGTAAAGAGAGTAAATGGGAAAATACGTATATGCATTCATTTCTATGTCTTTATTAATGAGGAATCTTCAGTCTTTATCAATGGGGATCAAAAGTCTTGAATTTTTACATTAAGAAATGAAACTTTTTATATATTACTTAAAGTTTTACTAAAGAACCAAGAGAATACTTACAAGTAATATCATAACTAACATACCTGGAGGTAAAGGAGAAAAAATTTCTGTCAGCTTTTGACTTCCCAAAACGTCCACCAGAAATTCTGATTTGATGTTCAATAAGCAAACTTATATGTAGTGTAATAAAGGAGAATACTGTTTTGTCAGAACTTGAGAAGTGTCTCAGAAGGAGAAAGTCAAGTTTTAAGGCCTAGGCTGGATGCTATAAGATGGTTTTGCAAGGCAGAGAACTGACTGGGATTCTGTAAAGTTCATGACATAGAACTTGCATTGTGGGGCATAGAAAGAATCTGAAAGTGAGTAATGATGAATAAGCAGCTAATTATGATCATTGTTTTGTGGGTTCATAATCTTATCTTCAAGAAACTAACACTTTCTGGAGCAAGAATCTAATAATTTTTGCCTAAGGCCAATGTTTTTTGACACACAAAAAGGAAAGCATGCTATGTGCTGGAGTTATTTAGCACAGAGATGGGAAAGTATCTTGGGGCCAGAATTTCTTAGCACAGGGGCGCCTGGGTGGCGCAGTCATTAAGCGTCTGCCTTCTTCGGCTCAGGGCATGATCGTGGTGTTCTGGGATCGGGCCCTGCATCAGGCTCCTCCGCTAGGAGCCTGCTTCTTCCTCTCCCACTCCCCCTGCTTGTGTTCCCTCTCTCGCTGGCTGTCTCTCTTTCTCTGTCGAAGGAATAAATAAAATCTTAAAAAAAAAAAAAAAAAGAATTTCTTAGCACAGGAATGGAAAAATAGACTGCTTTCGTTTCTCAATCTCCTCTTTGGTTATTCTTTAGTCTAGAAGGGAAGATGAAGCATTATCATCTGGGGACATGATCAATCCAGATCTGTGTTAGTGTTTAACACGTCACGGTCAAGTGTAGAGTTTCTGATGACAAGTGTTCCACCTCTAAGGGTCAAGTCAGATTTTTTTTACTTTTCTTTCTCTTTTTTTCTTTCTCTTTCTTTCCTTCTTTCTTTCTTTTTCTTTCTTTCTTTCTCTTTCTTTCTTTCTTTCTTTCTTTCTTTCTTTCTTTCTTTCTTTCTTTTTTCTTCCTTCCTTCCTTCCTTCCTTCCTTCCTTCCTTTCTTTCTTTCTTTNTTTCTTTCTTTCTTTTTCCTTCCTTCCTTCCTTCCTTCCTTCCTTCCTTCCTTCCTTCCTTCCTTCCTTCCCTGCTTTTCCTTCCTTCCTTGCTTTTCCTTCCTTCCTTCCTTCCTTCCTTCCTTCCTTCCTTCCTTCCTTCCTTTTCCTTCCTTCCTTTCTTTTTCTTCTTCTTCTTCCTCCCCCTTTTCAGTACATTTATTGGATCATTTTATGGAACAGCAACTGTACAGTTGCCCTTAAAACTTTGGAGATCACACATTTGAGCAGCATAACTGAGATAAATACTGAGAAAAACTATGATCACAGCTTCTAGTTTGTTTCTAGCCCAGTAGCCAAGAGAGCCCAAATTAAGCCACTCTTACTACTGATTTTTGGGTTTGGGTGGGGAAACCTGTCTTTATAACTAACAAAATACAACAGCAAAAACAAAACAAAACAAACAAACAAAAAAAAGACTATTTCCATAACAAGAACCTGCAGACCTAGGTACAGAAGTATAAGGCTAATTATTAATTCCATGATTTCATTATTTGTTTTCCAGACCTTTTTAGCAATATTAAAGATTCCACACAAGTCTATAATTTTTAAGTCCAGCACTGTTCTCATAAGGCAGTTCATGTTTAACTTTGATAGGACTGCATTATGTCTAAAGTGACTCTATTTTAAACCACAATCAAATGGTTTCAAAAGTTGAGGGTGATGGGACATGGGTACTAATATTCAGAGTCAGATGTAGATTATGATGTAGAAATGAAGGATTGGCCTGGGCTTCCTGTGGTGACAGAGAGAAACAAGAATAAAGGACACATGAGATGAATTGTGGTGTCTGGCTAATTTCTGAACAGGCACCCGAGTAAAGCACATACCAGTGAACATCTGTTTCCCAAAAACAAAAATTAATTTTCAGAGTCAGTAGCAGTTTAAATCTGTATTTAGAAAGCAAAAAAATGCTGGCTAGCCATTAGAATGGCTGAAAGATCTTTTAAAAATGTACAAAGCCAAGATTCTATCCCCCAAGATTTTGATTTAATTCATTTGGAAATTCATTCACTGATATTTTTTTTAAAGCTCCTCAACTAATTCTAACTTGCAACAGGGATGAGAACCACTGGCATGCACTTATAACTCGCAAAGAGAGCCTTTAATATCTAAATCTTATTGTCCTTTATTAATGTTCTCTTTGTATCTAGAATGTGGCTGAGAAGAACTACAAACTCAGTGACCTCAGCAGGGAAAGGAGGAATCCCACAGTGGCAAGACTAAGCACCAGCTCTGAACCCTTCAAGTAACATTACTATGATTATCTCCCAATGCAGCAGGTCTGATGTCGTGAACTGATTTCTGAAGCAATCTCACTGGCAGTGGTGAAATGAATCCTGGGTTCCTGTGAATGAAACTGGTAGGCAATCCACCAAAGTTTTATTTGATTTGCAGAACTTGAGTCAAGTAACCCATGAGAGTCTTCGACTTTGACTCCACTTTCATAACTGAAGAAGATGATAGAATCACCAGTCCTTTGAATAAAGGAGAGGCCCAGTTCACCTGCCACCTGACATTGTCTACTCCTAGGCCATTCATGTTGTTTCCATAGAAGCTTCTCTTTTAGACAAACAGGCCCAATAGCGCATTCTTAAGCAAAAGATACATTTTCTCGATGAGAGGGATTTTGCAACCAGATTTTATTTTATTTTATTTTCTGCACAGTTTTTAGAATTGGGTTTCCTCCCTAGAGATCAATATTGGATGGTAATACTACTAATAATATCATAAATATAAATGGGGGCAAGCGGTGTGAAGAAGAACAGAATACTATGAGAGGGTACAAAGGGAATCTTCGCTAGTTTCTTATTAACTATTAGCAGTGATATTGTGAGACCCTCTTTAAAGAAGTACTTTTTATGATTTATTTCAAAGATACGTCTCAATAAATATTTTTTATAATTGAATGATTAGATGGATTCAGTAGGAATTAGATAGCCAAAGGTAGGAGGAATATAATCCGAGGCAGAAGAAACGTATTTGTATCTTCATTAGAGAAAACGCATGTAGCATATTTGAAAAACCGAAACATAGTGAATGAGAAGTGAGATGAAAGAGGTAAAGACACGGGTCAGGTCATACCTATTAGGTCTGCTAATTTGGGTCTCTATTCTAAGACTAATGAGAAGCCTCTGGATGATTTTAACTAATAATCAATTTAAATTTTTGAAGAATATTTCTGATCATAATTTGGAGAAAAGAACGGAGGAGGGCCAGATGGGGTTTGGCACATTCTCTGGAGTAGCCCAGGTATAGGCTAGTGTCTGACAACGCTGGTGTGGGAAACAATTGGTGAGGATATAGAATATGAGAGTTGTTTAAGAGGAAGAAATAACAGAACTCAGAAATTAACTGATGGGAAGGAGTAATGAAGGAGAAGAGGAAAATCAAAGATGGGCCTCAGGTTTGCCATTGAGCATTTGAGGATTTCTTTTTTGTACTAGTATGAAAGAATAGCGTAGTGTTTGTATTCTGGAGCTAATGGCAGTCTGATTGGTGTATTAAACAACGGGCATGTCAGCCAAATGTATTTTCAATAATTTTCAACAGAGATTTATTTCTGAACTTCTAAAGTCTTCATGTCGATCATTTTTCAGTTCATAACAACATAAAATTGCTACATAATAATTTTAAGATGTCCAAATCTATAGCAATTTTCTCCTACAAAAAATCATTCCCAATTTCATCACTCAGCTACCAAGGTCAGTAGTTTCCTGCTCCTCAGAGCCTCTGACAGAGCCAGTTGGAATGAGTACTGTCTCCATGAGCAAACTCAACTCTTACTCCCTTCAGCAGAGCCTTCTGTGACTTTAAGCAATCCTCCCTTTCAACAGATTGATAAGAAATGGACACAGATCCTGCCATGTTAGAAGATCAGGGAGTTGATGCTGGGTGAGCAACCACCTTTTTAGGTCAAAATGCCCCACCATTCAGCTTCTGCATGCCCCAGGGCAAGATAGCTCTGCCCATGAAAGTAGATACAGTGAATCATAAAAGGATACAAGATGTGTCAATTACAACACAGATAAGTCTACGGAGTGGTCAATATCATATACACAAAACAAATGACCTACCCTTGATCATCATCTGCATCCTGCGGTTTATTCTGTGATGATATCGGGAGAGTTACAAAGAAAGAATGGTATTTTGGACTCAGATGAAAATCATCTTCTATCTGTGATACAAAAAGATGTTAAATTACTACACTAAGTTTTGTCAAAGACGAATTTTGTAATTGCTTTGGTGGCTATTTTATATAAAGAGGTAAACAAAAGGAATAAGTGATATTGAAAGATGCCAGGGAAGTTTGATTCTTTTAATATTGAAAAATTGCTCTGAGACCAAATAATTATAAGGCAGGCAGATCTTGTCAATATCTCTTAATAGTCGTTAAGAAAGACTTTACAAATAGTACAGAAACTATTTTGAAATACTAAGCTTTTGCTCTTACAGATTCGTAATCACTTTTAATGGTTTGTTGCTTGCAGTACACGGATATCAATATTTCAACAAACAAGAAAAAATGATAGCATGACCCCAAAAGGACTTAATGAAATAAAATCATTTTATTTAATGATTATAAAGCGATTTTAACTTTAGTACCATCTGATAAATACCATAAGCATATTAGTAAATAGGTTAAAAAAAAAGTTTTAACAGATTTCTTGTTTTAAAAATATGTGCCCTGGAAATGGCTAACAGACACATGAAAAAATGTTCAAAATCATTAGCCATCAGGGAAATTCAAATCAAAACCACACTAAGATACCACCTTACGCCAGTTAGAATGGCAAAAATTGACAAGGCAAGAAACAACAATTGTTGGAGAGGATGTGGAGAAAGGGGATCCATCCTACATTCCTATTGGTGGGAATGCAAGTTGGTACAGCCACTCTGGAAAACAGTGTGAAGGTCCCTTAAAAAGTTAAAAATTGAGCTACCCTATGACCCAGCCATTGCACTACTGGGTATCTACCCCAAAGATACAGATGTAGTGAATAGAAGGGCCATATACACCCCAATGTTCATAGCAGCGTTGTCCACAATAGCTAAATCATGGAAGGAGCCGAGATGCCCTTCAACAGATGACTGGATTAAGAAGTTGTGGTCCATATATACAATGGAATATTACTCAGCTATCAGAAAGAACGAGTTCTCAACATTTGCTGCAACATGGATGGCTTGGAGGAGATAATGCTAAGTGAAATAAGTCAAGCAGAGAAAGACAATTATCATATGGTTTCTCTCATCTATGGAACATAAGAAATAGGAAGATCGGTAGAAGAAGACAGGGATAAAGAAAGGTAATCAGAGGGGGGAGTGAAGCACAAGAGACTATGGACTCTGAGAAACAAACTGAGGGCTTTGGAGGGGAGGGGGGTGAGGGAATGGGATAGGCTGGTGATGGGTAGTAAGGAGGGCACGTATTGCATGTTGCACTGGGTGTTATACGCAACTAATGAATCATCGAACTTTACATAAAAAACCAGGGATGTACCGTATGGTGACTAACATAATATAATAAAAAATATTATTTAAAAATAAAAAAATAAATAAAAATAAAAATATGTGCCCTGGAATATTTACATATTAAAGTGATCAAAGAACCATCTTTTCTCCTGCTCATTTAGGCTTTTCCCTTTATAACAATGACTCAGAGGTAACTGATTACTCTTCCTCTTGCTTCAAATTGGATTGCAACTTGTTTCCTAGTCAAGGATAAATCTTAATTTCACTAAAGTGAGAAATGAGGATTGCCCACACTAAGTTGGAGGACTTTGAGTAATTCAAAATAAAGAACTTTCGCTCCTTTAGTTAGAGATAATAAATCAAGCACAACTACTTATTTCTAGCAACATGTTTTCCAGTGGAAATTTCAGTCATTTCATAGGCATTTCACAGCATGCTTTTTGCCACAAACATTAAAAATCAATTAGTTTTCATTAAAAAGTGATCATAAGATATTCTACTTCCAAAATCAAATCATTTGTAGCTTAGTTGGTGCAAAACATCAAAAGCTAAAGTATTTTTCAAGATTATTACTGTTTTCTCAACTTTTTCTGTCCAAGTTTGAATTCTTAGTTAAGGTAATAACCATTTCTGTTATGTCTATGTTGCTTTAATGAGCTGGGAATTTATATTTTTAATGAATATATATTTATAAAATCTCTAACCTAAAACTTAAGGTCATTTTCTTCATTGGGCATTATTCTAGATTAAAATAATCTTTTATTATATTAAACCCTGAGATTATGGTGTTTATGCATTACTGCAGTATAGCCCAACGTGTCCTGCCAAATATATATCACAAAATGCCAGTTTCCTTGTGAGATCTTATGACAATTATAGACTCAATGTTTGCGACTCCCTCAAATCTGCATTTTGAAATCATACCCTCCAGTGTGATGATACTAGGTGCCTTTGGGAGATAATTAAGGTTAGATGAAGTCATGAAGGTGAAGCCTTAAGAATGGGATTAAAGCCCTTAAAAGAGTTTGAGAGAGCTTGCTTCTCTCTACTCTCTGTCATGGAGTGTACACCAAGGAGACAGCCACCTGCAGACCAGGCAGTGGGCTCTCGTCAAAGACCAAACAAATCTGCCTTGATCTTGGACTTCCCAGCCTCCAGAACTGTGAGAAATAAATCGCTGCTGTTTAAAGCTCCCAGTCTATTGTATTTTATTAAAACAGCCCAAGCAGACTAATACAGTAAGTGAATAAATTGTACTTTGGGTTTCACCCATATATGATTTAGATAGTATTTAGATGAGATTTTGGACTTTAGAGTTGATGCTGAAACACGTTGAGAGTTTTGGAACTGTTGGGACGCAATGAATGTATTTTGCATGTGAGAAAAACTGAATTTGGGGGATAAGGACAGGGACAGAATGTTATAGACTGAATGTTTATATCGCCCCACCCTGCAAATTCATATGCTGAAGCCCTAGCCCCCAGTGTGATGACGTTAGAGCTGGAGTCTTTAGAAGGAACTTAAGATTTGATGAGATGGCAGAATTCTCATAAATAGGATTCAGGCCATTATAAGAGTCCCCAGAGAGCTTGCTTCTCTCTACTTTCTGCCATGTGGGGCTCCAAGAAGAAAGCCATTTATAAACCAGGAAGCAAGTCCTCACCAAATGTTAAATCTGCTGATGTCTTGATCTTAGACTTCCCAACCTCCAGTACTGTGAAAAAGAAATGTTTGTTAAGCCTCCCAGTCTATGGTATTTTTGTTCTTGCTGCCCAAATGGACTAAGACTGATAGACAGATTTTTTTGTGGGTTTCGTTCTATGGTCTCCACCCAAATTTAGAATCCAAAACATTTGATGCATACTGATACAATTTTTGACATTTGACAATCAACAATATTAAAAAATATTTACAAGTTAAAAATAATACTTCAGCATTATATAATTTATTTATACCCTATATGACTCAGCACTATATTTACAAACCTCAACTTCAATACTTACCGCAGGTCTAGTAATAAGGACATCTCACAGCCCGGTCTTTTGCAAGCTGAGAGTTTTCAGAGAAGAAAATAAATGCTCATTTTCCAAGGCCATCTCAAGCTTTCTTATTCTATATGAATATTAATAACATACAGGTCAGGAAATGATATTAGGTAAATTTAGGAATGTTTCCTTTCAGAATTGTATTTAATTTTCAAATGCAAAGACATCTAGCCTGGTATCACATGAAATGAAACATATTTTGTATATGGTAGAAACAGGGGAAATATAAATCTGTGTTGAACTATAAATTTCATCAGAGTGAGACTAAATTGCAGTACAATTTGTTAAAGATCTCTGCTATATTTCTACTTAGGAAGACAGTCATTATTTTGTTTCTATTGAAACATTTCTAGATATAAATAATATAATTCTATTGTGTAGTAAGATAGAACACAGACTTTAATTATAAGCCAAATAACTACACTTTTAGGACCATTTGGTATAATATTACATTGATCCACAATAATTAAAGCTGACATGTCCCTCCAAATAGCCTGGAGAGCAGTCTTATTTAAAAAACAAAACAAAACAAAAACAAGCAGAGAAGAGCAAAATGACATTAAGTGGTCTAATACTTCACAGGATGAGCATGGGCTGTCTTTTTTTTTTTTTAATATTTTATTTATTAGGCAGAGAGAGAGAGAGCGCTTGCGCACAAGTGTGGGGGAGGGTCAGAAGAAGGGAGAGCTGCAGGCTCCCAGCTGAAGGAGAGCCCCGATGCAGGGCTCAGTTCCAAGACGCTGGGATCATGACCCGAGCTGAAGGCAGAGGCTTAACCAACTGAGCCACCCAGGCGCCCCACGCATGGTCTGTCTTAAAAGTTTCCCAGCAGGGGCTACTTAATTGTTGAATGTTCCCAAAAATCTGTCCTTTAAATTGCAGCCCTTGAAATTTGGTATCAACATTATCACAGATTTAATCAGATTGAAGAACTCCTGATTTGTGCATCTTGTCTCAGCCAGGATTCAATCTGGAGAAAGAAACCACACAGTGATTTAGACAAAGTTTAATGTAGAGAATTATTAGCTGTAGCAGAGCTTTGGAGTAATGACAGATGGGTCAGTAATAAGTAAAGAGAACTTGAAAATAATATGGCAACAGTGGCTATTAGGGGCGTGATTCGTCATCAGGGCTGAGACAGAGTGCCCCACGAAGAGACCCCAGGACTGAAATCAAGACTGTCAGAGATGGCACAGCTGTGGCTCACAGAATCGCAGAAAAGTCACTGTGGTACTTGCACTGGTAGAACCTGCTGGAAATCTGGGGAGAGTCGTTCATGGGGAACGGTCTCACTGGAGGCACTCAAGGACAACAGCATCTGGGAGGACAGGCACGTCAGAAGTCTGTGCTGGAAGCTGCACCCGCGGCAGGAGTCAGTCCCTTGCAAGGAGAGAGCAGGTTATTTCTGGGACTTTTTGTCGTGCGCATGGGTATTTCCCAATATGCAGAGCAGGCTACATAGGAGGCAACAAAACAACTCCGGGAATTCACCACCGTGCTGTTCCGCAAGACCCAGTTCCCTGGTCTGTCTTTCTTCTTCTTTTCACTTTTCAGTCTTCTGATGCTTGTTTGATAAATAATATCTAGAGTTTGTATCTGTACTTAGCAGGAGGAATAGGCTCCATTTTTTGGAGCCAAAGTCTACGTTTGCATTTAGAATGATTATTTTTTTCTCTAACCAGTGCTTTTCTGGTCTTTAAATTAGTGTATTGGGATAGTATTCCCTGGTTCGTAAAAAAATATTTCTCTTCTAGCACCTACATTCGTTCTTCTCCACCTTCCTTTTCTTTTCTGCTTTTCTCTCCCTTCCCTTTGTTCACTTCTCTACCTCCATCCTCCCTGACCCTTCCTTCCTCCCTCCTCTTTTCCTACCGCATAGTTATTCAGAAACTATTACATTAGGAAGTAATTCAACAGATTTTTTATGGCTATCTTTTTCAATGAGATGACCTTCATGTTCATGTTGGTGTTTCTTCCTGTTTATATTACTTTATATAGAAGTGACAGAAGGAATTTTATAGTTTCAAAACATAATTGGTTAAACAATTGAAGTTTTGGCAAACAGCACCAAAGGGTTTTCACCGTCAGAAATAATTTTTATTATTCATTTTAAGCGATTCAACGTAACTGGTAGCAAAATGGTACATACACAATAAACAGAACGGATTCCCATAGGATTACAAGGACTATTACTGATTTTATGTTTTATTTTTGTGTGCAAGTATTTTAAAAAGGCAACGGTTTGTTAAAAGGCTTTTATAAGCATTTTTTATGCTTTAAGTAACAGAAAAACTAAAACGATCATTATTATAGCAAGCTGTTATGAATTGCGTCAATTATTAAATTTGGACTAATGTTCATAATCAAAAATAATTATTGTAAAATTTATGAAACAAAACTTTTAGTTTTATAGGAAATATAGTCATGTCCTAGCTTAGAGTCCTAGTCTTGACAACGGTCAAAATGCAAAAATACTAAACTTGAGATCTCGTGGGGAAATAGAATATTCATAAAATCTTACATTTATTCCTAAAAATAACCGTAATGGAGTAATGAAATGGCAACTCAAATATCACATTTGATTATTGATGTGCAAGTATAAAATAAGTTAATTAAACTTATTGTTCTCCATTACATATATTAGTTCAATTCTGCCTTTAGTTTGAATAATTTACAAGTGAATATATGTTTGCCAAATATATTTCACGTGTCTACAACATACATGCATGAAAATGCATACAATCTTTGTTTTAAGGTTCGCTTCCAATTTTAAGTAACTTGTTATAAATTCTCTACTTCCCTGTCTGATTAAAGGAAGTTGAAGATAGGCTTTCCCTGTTTCAGGGGAAATTCTTGGTGTTTTTGCTATTCTAAAATGAGAGTAATGGAAAATACTAAAAAAAACAACAATAATAAATAGACATTTCATTCTCCCTAAGCCAAATTATACAATGGCTATCAGCTATAATTTCACATGTTAGGTTTTACATTTTCGTTTCCATAGAATTATTTGGGGGAATTTTAGGCTTTCTTTATCTATGTTGGTGTTTTATTGTTTTTTTTTTTTTAATTCTTCTACTGTCTTTCCAAATTATCCACTTCTTTGTGAAAAGAAAGAAGAAAATGTCTCTTTCTAGTCTTATATGCCCAATTTTTTGTGGAATTAAAGTTCAATGTCAAGGTCAGAAATTTTTTTAAATACAAAATTAGAGGAAAAATATCTTTTTAAATTTACCAACGTCTCTCTCATGGGAATACCTTCACACATACCAACTACCTGGCAAACTCTGCTCTTGTGCTTTTCAGTCTATTTCTGAAGGGGAATAAAGCAATAACACCAAGGATCAATTTGTATTTAATTTCTTGCTGTAAAATTCTTCATGATTTATATTAAATTTCAATGACAAAAACTACCTATCTTCACTACATGTTTTTTTTTCACAATGTTAAAACCTATGTCCTACAGATGATTTTTCAAAATTAAACCAAAATTTTTAACATACCATTGTTTTGCATGTAAGTATTTCAATACTAGAGCAGAGAGGAGAACTTTTAATGTTTTGAAATGTCCTTGCATTCCATAAAAGGTATAATTTTGCCTGTTTGAATTTTAAAGTATTTTTAAATGAAATATACCATATAGATTATGAAAATGTTAAAGCTCAAAAGCCTAATGAAAACCAATACTGCATGTTTAGTTAATGTTTCAATTCTTGGCTTCAATTTAAGTCAACATGTTTGTTTTCAGTCTTTTCTCTGTTAGGCATTCTTTTAGGAGAATAATAAATATTTGCTTTTTAACGCTTTTCTTGGCATACAATGTGTCAGACGTAAAGTTAGCAAAAAGTTCAGGTACTTGATATTTTTTGCTTGTTTTGGTTTCCTCAATGTTATAAAACATGCTGTGAACATCTCAAGTTCTAAAATGAATATGATATCATATGAAAAGGCAACGAAAAATGTTAAAATGATTTAAAGATTTATACTCTAAAGCAAACTATGAGTCTTACACAAAAGTCAGCCACACAAGTTTGTTGGTTAATCTCTGTGTAGATGCTAGACATTTAGGATGAGCTCAATTTTATAAAACGGCAAGTTTAAAGAATATAATATGACTATTTAATTTTTAAGAGGAGCCACAATCTTCTCTGTCCATTGTGATGCACCAAATATAGTTGGATTTTTTGTTTACTTTCATAAACTTTAATACTTTTAAAAATTAGCTTCCTACGGTTTGGAATATTGTCAAACAAATATCCGATTTAAATTTTGTGTTTTCATTTAGGTTTTTAAAACCCATTCTACTGATGTCTTTCAGATATTAATAGGAGGAGTCCCAATAAGCAATACTTTAAATTTCAAAATAATCTATACTTCTAAGAGAATAGATTGCCTTTAATATGAGAGAACCAAGTATATTCTGATCGAGTTTCTTTCATGCCAGCAGCACTTCTTTTTCCCCTAAGATTTAGAGTTGTTTCAAGCAAGATTCTTGTAGGGAAAAAAGGTCTTTTATTTTCCTTTTATCAAAGCTGAGTTTCCTCCCGAGAGTCTTGACCCATGGCATTGCAGACGCTGTTTTTTCGACTGGGTTCGCTGTTTGGAAGGTATGCCAGTGGATCTGGTCGGATTAAGTATCTAGGAAAAGAAAACAAAGCAAATGACTGTAATAGTAAATAAAGGCAAAACTAATTCACACTTACACTTTGGACTCCTGCTTCAAATGTATTTAGCTTTTAGGTCATTGAACCTGTGTTTATGCACAGCATGGGTAGAAGGACTCACTTTTTAGCTGGCCGATGCAATTTGGCAGGACTTGCATCGTTTCCATACCTAAGCAGATTATGACAATGTGTGCTGATGAATCAAGAATTATTATTTTTTAGTTATGGCCCATTTCACCACCTTTACCTTATCAAAACTTTGTTTTATTTTAGTATTTGGTTGATTTATCATCCCTTTCTTTGGTTAGTTCTCTAACAAGGAGACCTAAATCTTAGCCATGATCCTTCTATTACTTAGGGGCTCTTAGTCTTTTATCATTCATAAATAAATTTGATCTAAATAATTTCTAGAGTCTTTTAATTTAAATATTTCAGGATTCTAAAAAAGTACTCATTTGAAACATGCTCTGCAGAATATTATATGGAGATAATCTTTTAATCATCTAAAAATTCATCTAAAAGTCAGGTTATGCCATGGTGAGCAATTATACAAAAGAATAAAAAATTATTCTTAATTCATTCTACTGGTAAATGGGAAAAAGTTCATCCGCCAAAGTCATACATTTCAATAATGTTAGAATTTGTTTTAAGAGAGATGTTTTACTTCAGACTCTCATATGGCACGAGTTTCCACTTCTGCACACCAGTGGAATGCTGCATTGGGAAATGGGAATTAAAAAGTCGCAAACCCTAACCCCTGTCCTGCATGAGATTAGTAGAGTTTAATTTATAAAGCAGTTATAAACAAGAAAAATAAGTTCCAAACATCACAGAAAGAGAGAGAGAGAAAAAAAGCGACAGTGAGAATTGGGGAATACTTGATTGGGAAGGCTGGGTTGAGCATCTCTCTCTAGGCTTGCTCCTGATCTCTTTAGAAAACGAGTCTGACTTCAGGAGAATGGTTAAACCAGGAAGCAGTGGAAGGTAAATTCAGGAAGAAAAGTAGAAAACAGCTAGCGAAGGACTTCACGTTTCAGGATAAAGTAGTTTCGATTTCTGTTCCAAAGGCAGTGGAAAGCCACTGACAGTTTGCAGAGAGAGAAGGAAAGTAAATACGTGTAATGCAGCATTCGAACGAAGTCTTGATTCAGATGCAAATGGAACTAGGAATTCATAGTTCTATAATAATTTGGGAGATACAGAAAAATGATCAAAAAACCTAATTTAAAGGGAGAACTGTAATGAAGATTGTACTTTTCCTCTTAAAAACTAAAGGAAAAATATTCATAAATTATGTTCCTTAATGAAAATGAGAAAAGACAATTTAAAGCACTACAGTCTATTTTCTCCAATCAAATAAAACTTGGAATTAATGTCCCTGAATCCATTAACTGGATATTGTTGTCTATGCACACTGCTTTATAATTACTTTAAATGTCACTAGCATTGTAGATTGTAGATTGATGAAGAAAACTAAGCCCTTTTTTATTTGATAAATTGAACATGTTCCAATTTGTAAATTGAAGATGTACAACATGTTACTTTGATATATTTATACATTTTAATATGATGCCATTGAAGCAATATTCATCATATTACATCATTATAGTGCATTTTTATTAACTATATTCATTATACTGTGCATTACATCTCTATCTTTATTTCTTGTTACAAGCTTGGAACCTTACACACCATCAATCTTAATCCCCCACCTCCCCAACCCCTGGTAACCACTTACTTTTTACGGGTTTGACTTTTTTTGTGATTCCACATATAAGTGATATCACTCAGTACTTATCTTTCTCTCACACCTCACTTAGCATAATGTGCTCAAGGTCCATCTATGTTGCTGCAAATGGCAGGATTATCTTCCTTACTTTTGGCTGAATAATATCCACTATGTATAATACCACATCTTATTCATTCATCCATTGGTGGGCATTTGGGTTACTTCTGTATCCATTACTGTGAATAATGCTGCCATATACATGAGCGTGCATATGTCTCAACAAAATCCCGTTTTCATTTCCTTTGGATAATATACCCAGAAGTGGAATTGCTGGATCATATGATAGATTTATTTTTAATTTTTTGAGGAACTTCCATATTGTTTTCCATAGTCATTGGACAAATTTAAATTCCCACCAACAGTGTATATAAGGGTTCTTTTTTAAAACATTCTCACCAACACATGTTGTCTCTTGTCTTTTTGATGATAGCCATCCCAACAGGTGTGAGGTGATATCTTGTTGTGATTTTTATTTGCATTTCCCTGATGATTAGTAATGCTGAGCATCTTTCTATGGCATTGGCCATTTTCATGTCCTCTGGAAACTAGTTTCTGCCCATTTTTAAATCTGATTGTTTCTTTGTTAATAAGTTCTGTTAGTTCTTTATATATTTTGGATATTAACCCCTTATCCGAGATACGCCTTGCAAAAATTTTCTCCCATTCTGTAAGCTGTTGTTTCATTTTGTTGATTGTTTCTTTGGTTGTGCAGAAGCTTTTGAGTTTAATGTAGTCCCATTTGTTGATTTTTACTTAGTTTTTGCTTTTGGCATTATGACCAAAATATCATTGCCAAGACCAGTATCAGTGAGTTTCTTCCCTGTTTTCTTCTAGAAGTTTTATGATATCAGGTCTTATACATAAATCTTGGATCCATTTTGAGGGTCTTTTTTTTTTTTTTAAGTGGTATGAAATAGAAATCTAATTTCATTGTTCTGTATGTGCTTCTCCAGTTTCCCCAGCATCAATTTTTGAAGAGACTTTCCTTCCCCCATTGGTTGTTCCTAGCTCTTCTGTCAAATATTAGTTGACCATAAATACTAGGATTTAATTCTGGACTCTCTATTCTGTTCCACTGGTCTATGTGTCTATTTCTGTTCCAGTACCATACTGTTTATTACTATGGCTTTGTAGTATAGTTTGAAATCAGGAAGTGTGATATCTTTGGGTAGTCAAGATTTTTTGTGGTTCCACATGAATTCTAGGATTGTTTCTTCTAATTCTGTGAGGAATACCTTTGATGTTTTGATAGGAACTTTGTTGAGTCTGTATATGGCTTTGGGTAGTATGGCCATTTTACCACTATTTATCCTTTTAATCCATGAGCACAGGAAGTCTTTCCATTTCTTTGTGTCTTGTTTGACTTCTTTCAGCAAAGTTTTGTAGTTTTCATGTACAGATCTTTCACTCCTTTGGTTAAATTTATTCCTAAGTATTTTATTGTTTTGGATGCTGTTGTGAACAGGATAGTTTTATTTCTTTTTTTGATGCTGCATCATTAGTGTAAAGGAATGCCACTGATTCCTGTAAGTTGATTTTGTAATCTGCCACATTACTGAAATCATTAATTTAAACAGATTTTTGGTTGACTCTTTGGAATTTTCTTTATATAAGATCATATCTTCAGCAAATGGTGACAATTTTACTTCTTCCTTCTGATTTGGATGCTTTTTTTTTCTTTGTCTTGTCTAAATACTCTAGGTAGGACTTCCAGTACTATACTGAATAGGAAAATTGTGAGGGGGCAACCTTGTCTTGTACCTGATATTGGAGGAAATTCTTTCAATTTTTTTCTCACTTATTATAATGTTAACAATGAGTTTTTTGTATATGGCTTTTATTATATTGAGGTATGTTCCTTATATACCCAATCTGTTAAGGGTTATTATCATGAAAGGATGTCATATTTTGTCAAATGCCTCTTCTGCTTCTATTGAAATGATCATGTGATTTTTATCTTTCATTTTATTAATGTGATGAATTACATTCATTGGTTTGCATACCTCATCCTGGCAACCTAAGGATAAATTCTACTTGGTCATGGTGCATAATCCTTATATGTTCTTGAATTTGGTTTGCATCTATATTCACCAGGGGTATTGATCTATAGTTTTCTTTTCTTGTGATATCTTTATCTGGTTTTGGTATCCAGGTAACACTGGCTTTATAGAATAAGTTTGGAAGTGTTCTCTCTTCTTTGATATTTTGGAAGAGTCTGAGGAAGATTAGTATTAATTCTTCATTAAATATTTGGTAGAATTCACCAGTAAGGCCATCTGGCTGTGGAGTTTTCTGCATTACAATTTTTTTTTAATTGACTCAATCTCTTAACTCATTACTGGTCTGTTCAGATTTTCTATTTCTTCCTCATTCAGACTTGGTAAGTTGTGTGTTTCTAGAAATGTATGTATGTATGTATGTATGTATGTATGTATGTATCTATCTATCTATCTATCTATCTATCTATTTAAAACCATCCAGGTTATATAATTTGGAGGCATATAATTGTTCATAATAGTATAATTCTCAGAATTTCTATAGTATTGGTGGTTGTGTTTCCTCCTTGATTTCTAATTTTGTCATCTCTTTTTTTCTTAGTCTACTTAAAAGTTGGTCAGTTTTGTTTGTCTTTTCAAAAAACTAGCTTTTAGTTTCATTGATCCTTTCTATTATTTTTCTAGTCTCCATTTCATTTATTCTCATTCTGACTCTTAAAGATTTATTTATTTAAAAGAGAGAGAGAGTGGGGGGAGGGGCCGAGGGAGAGAGTCTTAAGTAGACTCCACACTGAGTGAGGAGCCCCAGGTAGAGCTTGATATCACGACCCTGAGATCATGACCTGAGCCGAAACCAAGAGTTGGTGACTTAACCAACTATGCCACCCAGGAACCCCTCATTCTGACTTTTATTATTTCTTTCTTTCTGTTAACTTTGGGCATTGTTTGTTCTTCTTGTCCTAGTTCCTTTAGGTGTAAAGTTAGGTTGTTTATTTGAGATCTTTTTAATTTCTTAATATATGTATTTATTGCTATAAACTTTAGAGCTGTTTTTGTTGTGTCCCACAAAATTTGATATTTTGTATTTTCATTTTCATTTCTTTCAAGAATGTTAAGCTGTTTAACATCAATTACCTAGTTATTTATTATTCTTTGAATCAAATTAAAGTTGGCCCTTTATTTAAAATTAACTTTTGAAAGCAATTTTTTAGAAAACCAAAAGGTATGATATAATCCATTATCCCCAAATTCATTGATAGAGCTGCAAAAGTTGCTTTCTTTATTATTATCACTACTAAACCTATGAGTCTAATAAAATTAATTCCTTAAATATGTTTTTATGTTTGGTATGTCATGGTAGGCTTTTTTTTTTCCATATTTGTCATTGCTCTAGTTATAGTAAAACTTAATTATTTCAATGGCCACAAATACAGGTCATTGCAAAAAAAAAGGTTTTTTATAGCACTCAAGCTAATGTTTTAGCTTTAAACAAATAAAATATTAGAGTATCCACAAGGCAGAAAATGTCATGTTTATTTTACCTGTAAAATTCATATTGTAACACACATATTTTATTTGTAAATTTAACTTTGGGGGGAATTATTTCAAATTATAAACATCTTTTCAATGAAAGGACATGTTTATAGACTCAAAAGGTTAATGATATCTTTCTATTCCTTCAAAAATAATCATTGGAAATAATTATATTAACTTCAAAAGTTTATAATTTATTATGAAATATGAATAAGGTAAGCATAACCCCCTAAAAAACACTATGAATTGGGGTGCCTGGGTGGATCAGCTGGTTGGGTGTCCAACTCTTGGTTTTGGCTCAGGTCATGATCTCATGGGTTATGGGATCGAGCCCTGCATTGGGCTCCATGTTCAGCAGGGAGTCTGTTGGAGATTCTCTCCCTCTGCCCCTCCTTCCACATGCTCTCTCTCTCTAAAATAAATAAATACATCTTTTTAAAAAACCCACCATATAGTCAACATAATTATTACTACTTTAAAAAGAGGCATAAAAAGGCTGGGATTATAGAGAAGATGGAAAATTAATAAAAACTGCGTGATTTTATGGGTTTAAAAGAAGGAAGACATGTATAAATATGGATGCAAGAAGAACAGAACAGTTTTGTTTTATTATAGTAATATACCAAGTGAAGTCTCCAGAATGGGCAGTTAAATGCCAAGTGCATCATAAATAAGATATTTTCGTGTAACTTAAAGTCCTCCATAAATTCAACATCACCACTGGACACAATTTTTGACAGCTGTCTTAAGCATTCAAGCAGGTGAAATTATCATGAATCTCATTCCCTGAAGCTCTGATATTCTAACCAGAACCATCAGATGGCAATATAAAGCATTATGCTAGTTAGTTATATCTAGGGTGCATTATAAATTGTTTTCACACTGATTTTGGGGTAAAGTTATTTCTGCTGAAGTATTTTCCTAAGAAGTTTTTGAAACTTACTTATCTTTCTACCCCAAAATCATTTTTTTTTTTTAGTTTTTTCATCTGGAAGATGAAAAATCAGTATTTTCTAGACACTTCCATGAAGTACATTGAATGATGTATCTAAACTCGAGCTCATCATCTTTTTTTTTTTTTGGATGTTCATATCAGATTTATTCATAATAGAAAACTCATCATTTCTTTTTTTTCCCCACAGACAGCAATTCCCCTTTTCCTTCCTAGGAAACTGCTTCCTTCTTCTGACTTGCTTCAGTGAACCAGCATTTATTTATTTATTTGGCATCACATAGAATTGAATTTTTTTTAAATTTTGTTAGTTAATATACAGGGTAATATTGGTTTTCTGGAGTAGAATTCACTGATTCATCATTTACATACAACACCCAGTGCTCATCACAATAATGCCCTCTTTAATGCCCATCACCTATCTAGCTCATCCTCCCACACCTCCCTCCATCAACCCTCAGTTTGTTTTCTTTTCTTTTTTTTTTTTTTAAAGATTTTATTTATTTATTCAACAGAATAGAGACAGCCAGTGAGAGAGGGAACACAAGCAGGGGGAGTGAGAGAGGAAGAAGCAGGCTCATAGCGGAGGAGCCTGATGTGGGGCTCGATCCCATAACGCCGGGATCACGCCCTGAGCCGAAGGCAGATGCTAAAAGTCACTAATGGCTTGTTTCCCTCTCTCCTTTTTTTCTTTCCCCCCTTCCTGCATGTTCATCTGTTTTCTTTCTTAAATTCCACATATGAGTGAGTCATATGGTATTTGTCTTTCTCTGGCTGACTTATTTCACTCAGCATAATACACTCTAGCTCCATCCACACCATTGCAAATGGCAAGATTTCATTCTTTTTGGTGACTAATTTCCATTTTATATATATAATATATATATGTGTGTGTGTATATATATATATATATATACCACCTCTTCTTTATCCATTCATCAGTCGATGGACATTTAGGCTCTCTCCATACTTTGGCTATTGTTGATAATACTGCTATAAACATCAGGATGCATGTACCCCTTCAAATTTGTATTTTTGTATCCTTTGGGTAAATATCTAGTAGTGCAATTGCTGGAGCATAGGGTAGTTCCACTTTTAACTTTTTGAGGACCCTCCATACTGTTCTCCAGAGTGGTTGCACCAGCTTACATTCCCACCAACAGTGCAAGAGGTTCCCCTTTCTTCACATCCTTGCAAACACCTGTTGTTTCTTGTGTTGTTAATTTTAGCCCTTCTGACAGGTGTGAGGTGGTATCCCATCATGGTTTGATTTATATTTCTCTGATGACGAGTGATTTTGAGCATCTTTTCTTGTATCTGTTAGCTATCTGGATGTCTTTTTTGGAAAAGCATTTATTCATGTTTTCTCTGCACATTTGTTAACTGGATTATTTATTTTTTGTGTGTTGAGTTTGGTAAGTTCTTTATAGATTTTGGAGCCCTTTATCAGATATGCCATTTGCAAATATCTTCTCCCATTGCCACTTTTAGTTTTGTTGATTGTTTCCTTCGCTTTGCAGAAGCTTTTTATCTTGATGAAGTCCCAATAGTTAATTTTTGCTTTTGTTTCTCTTGCCTCTGGTGACACGTCTAATAAGAAGTTGCTATGGGCCGAGGTCAAAGTTGCTATGGGCCGAGGCCTGTGTTCTCCTCTAGGATTTTGATGGTTTCCTGTCTCACATTTAGGTCTTTCATCCATTTTGAATTTATTTTTGTGTATGGTGTAAGAAAGTGGTCCAGTTTCATTCTTCTGCATGTTGCTGTCCAGTTTTCCCAAAAACAATTTGTTGAAGAGACTCCCTTTTTTTTCCATCAGATATTCTTTCCTGTTTTGTCAAAGATTAGTTGACCATATAGTTGTGGGTCCATTTCTGGGTTCTCTATAGTATTGAAATCTTAAAGACATGTTAGACTCCTTCTTTTCCAATTCCCACACCAATGATAAGTCTTGCTCTTTGCCTTCATAAGTGTATCTACATAGAAACCTTCCTTTACAATCCATTATCGTAATGCTGTGAGAGATTCTTATCTTCCTCCCACTTGCCTAATAGCAGTTTAACTGGTTTCCCTATTTTTGTGCCTATTTCAACCTTAATCCATCCTGCCAATCAATTCTACTGCTTCTTGCAATGCTCTTTTAAAAAATATATATCCTTTTCATCCCAGTGAAAATCTCCCACAAAATATATAAAGGTAGCCTTCTAATTCTTGGCATATTACATAGCTTTAGTTCTAAACCACTTGCATGGATCCATCTTATGCTCTGCATCACAGAATATTCTCAGTCCTCCTAATCTCTGACTTTATTACTGATTTTCCTGATTATAGTTACAAACACATCCTGTTGACCTCACACCCACCAAGACTTTGGATCTTTCAGATTTGTATTATGTCAGTAATGCAATCTGGGATTAGCCACCTTAGCTCAGCAGCTCTTGATCTTGCTCAGCCTTAGGACCATGGACCTCAAGGGCAAATCTATATTAGATATTTCTCCCCTAGGCTTACACCGTTAACTGTCAAAATGCTTTTTCTAAAATCTTGCTACTTTCTTGTTCATATATCTAAGTACTTCCCATTGCCTATAAGGTTTAAACTGAGTTTAAACTCTATTTCGTTACCTAAAGTCATTCCAGAGTCAGGTTTAATATACGTTTCTAATATTATGTTTAGTGAACAACAAAGATGCTAGCAATATAAACCTTTTTACTCTGGTCAAACTGGACTCTGTAGTGTTGTCAAATGAAGCGCCTTATGCAATCCCCACATAGTGCATTTTCTCTAGCCATTTCCCTGCTCTGGAATGTCCTGTGCCCTCTACCTACATAAATCTCATCTACCTTTCAAAGTCTAATTCAAATCCTCATATCTTATAACTCACAATAATGTCCTCCTCTTTGAAATTGGAAAAGCACTGTTTTACTTAGTTGATGCTTAATTCATTAGTAACAAAGTCATATTATATATTTCTATTAAATTTTTAATGTTTAAATTGTAGTTTGTTAATCAGAGTGTAAAAGACTTTGAAATCAGGAAAAATGTTTTATCTCTTGTTCATGCATGGCACAGAGTTTTTGATTAATCAAGTTACTACCATAGACATTTTCCTAGTAAGTGTTTTGACTTATTTTACTTAGAGCTTTAGGGAACTCTAAGGTTTTTAGAACTAGATAATGTGGACTATTCCAGGTTTTCCTCCGAGCTGTTCTCTTATTGTTTCTCTCTCTTATTATTTCTCTCTGCATATTCTCTCTTATTTCTCCAGATGTATATGGGCTCACAGAATACAGAATTCCTGCTGCTATTTCCTTCTTTTATACCTCTACAATTCTGCAATACTTTTTTTATAGTATTACACAAAGAAATCCATTAAATGCATTTGTTTATTGAGCATAAAAATTAGACCTGGAGTTTCTAAGCATTTATGACACAAGAAATAAGGGTCTGTAATGGTGGAAACAAAAATATAAGATTAATTAAATTATGGGCTTTCTAAAAATAAATGCCTTATGTGAGATAGGAGATCAACTTACACAACGTCGTTCAGCTCTAGTCTGGTATCTGGAGACGGGTTAATCAGGATGTAGGAGAGGGTACTTTGATGATCATTCATTTCATCTAGAAGATAAATAAATGCCAAGTTTGTTATACTACTTACAGAAAATTACAGGAATTACTGTAGCGCATCTAGTCTTCAAACCATATAGCTGTCACTGAGAACTTGCTATAGTTTTGCCCACAGCATGATTGTGTACATAACTTCGACTATTTTCAAATTACTGTCATTGGAAATATGTGACAGGTACTCATTTTTTGTTCCAACAGATGATAAAAATAAAGTATCTAATTCTGTTCAGAACAACTACAGTTATATTCTATGCTTGAAGCTATTACACTGAAAAAGTATTTCTATTAAAGAAATATCTAGACAAGATGTTTATTTATTATGCCTTCTTAATTATAAAAAATAATTGTGGCTATAGATGGTCATCCCAGATATGTATATTCATATGGGAAATTCTGTGAAAAATCATCTGATGACATTGTTTAAAAAACACAACAGAAATGTATCTAAAAAGATTGAAGGCTCTAAATATGTTTCACATTGTTATAGGATACACCTGATATAAGCCATAATGTTTTTGCAAAATACAAAGAATCCTGTAGAACAGAATTAACTAAGTTTCAGGGTAGGTGTACTAATAAATAATTTGTTGTTCCTCTAAAATAATATGTGTTTTTAAGATAAAAGGCTTTTTCTTTTTAATTTTTTCAATTCACTCCAAAGACATTGTTAATCAAGTTTGGAGAGCTAACTTGGTATTATATAGGACACTGAAAAATAAAACAGCTTTGAGATCTAAATTTTTTAGCTGCCAAGGCTATGATAAGATGTAAATGTAAAGCCATGTGGCCACATATTTCAATAAACATTAATCCTCCCAAGGGTGACATGTTTAGGCTGTGAGGGTACTGTTCAAAATCCTGCTCTTGAGCCATTTGTAGTATCCTTCTAGCCACTTCAGTAGCAGATAAGCTTGGTTCTTAAAACAGGGTACTAAATTTTGCAGTTTGATCCAAAATCCAAGAATATATTTCATACCAATGGAGTTAACATCAATACTCAAATGTATAAAGTTAAAGTAAAAGTCTTTTTTAGGCCAACACAGTTGACTCTGATAATTTCCTGTACTGGAAAATATGTATCATTTTTATTAAATAATGTCTACCACTGTGTTCATCTAACTAGAAACTTATCACTTGAATGTGTAAAATTTAACATTTCAGTTATGATAGTTTAAGTTGCTATGCAGATGTGTCCTATTTTTAAAGTCTATAAATGAAAATCCTTATCTTACAAGGAAGATAAACTGCAGTGTAATCAAACTTACCATAAGTTTTGCAAGTAAAACTATTATAATCATAAGATCATCAAATTTATATTTAAAAGAAGGAACATATTTGGTTGCATATCTCTAGGGTGGACACAAGGAATTGTATCCTGGCAGAAGATAGGCTTGTCAGGCCAAATAGAGAATGCCTGGTGAAATCTGAATTTCAGATAAAAACTAACAATTTTTCTGGTATAAATATGTCCCAAATACTGTTTATGGCATACTTATACTGAGACATTTATATGTTGTTAATCTGAAATTCAAATTTAACTGAGAATCCTGTATTCTTACTTGTATCCTATATTTTAAACCTGTCCATTATACCTAGGGTAGATGGCTAACTCAATCAGCTGGAGCTCAGAATTCCAATGACTGTAAAATGATGAGCTTACTTCAAATAAGGTAAAATTCCAACTCAAAACATACTGTAATGGCAGGAGATGATCAAGATCCTTTTTCTATATAAAAAGCAATTTTGATTTATTCCCTTATGTGAATTTCCACAAGTGTTGTACAAAGGAACAGATCGATAGTACATTCTAGAGACCTAAGCAGGGTACTCTAAAATGTAACAGGTCTACTAGAAAATCTCCATCTCATTTGGCTATGTGTAACTCAATTTCTTATATAAACAGTGGCATTATTGAAATTTCTCGTATAAACAGCAAACATTATTAAACAATGGCATTAAAGAAAAAACAATTGAACAAGTAACTTCTCAGTCAATATCAATACCCAACCTCTCTCCTTGATTATTAACATAATGTTGTACTCATTTGCTTCTGGCATGAAGTCAAGATACATCAGTGACTCGGTTTGCCTGTTACAAGTATAAAAACTGGAGAGATAACTGAGAACTTTACAGCAGTAGTTATAACTATTGTGTTGATTTTTTTTCTGCTCAAGTAGTCTGTTTTATTTATCATTCTGAAGATTTTCATGTTTCCACGCATTCCAGAAATTGAAGGAAATGTTTTGCTAATGTGCTCAATTCAATGATCCCATATAATTTATATCAAGACCTGGGTAACACAATCAGAGCTCATCACTCCTGGTATCTTTTCCCAACCCCACCCCTGCCCCTCGCTGACTTCTCAGTGTTAGGTTAAAAGAAATTAAAAGGAATTGCTGAGTTCAAAGTCATTCTCTCTCTCTTTCATGTCTGCCCTGCTGTAGAGTTAATTCTAGTCTACTTTTTCTCTGTCATGCTGCTTTGTAGGGAAGTCCTGTAGTTCATTTTCCTCTTTGTGACTCTGTGGTTAAGAATTATGAAGCACGTTTTTAAAAGCCTAATGTGGTCACATATCAAAATCACATTCAACAATCTAGTTTTATCAGCAGCAAGTCTGGTATTATTGTCTCTATCAGCCAGTCCCTAATATTTATTTTTTTGTTATTTCTGAATTCTGGAAGGGAAACTGTGGTAGGTTTCCTACCGTAATCATCATCATCATCATCATCAATCATCATCATTGGTGGTGGCAAAGTCACAATGGATTAAATAAGGCTCTTTACCAAAACTACAACATATTTAGTGAATAAAATAAAATTGCTTGGAAAAATTAGGTTCATTAACCAGAATCAATATTCTGTTTCCTATCAGGAAAATATGTGCTAAGAAAATCTGTTGTGAGCATATTCGATGTGTTCTGGACAAGTAATCTCTGACCTTGGCAAAATAAAAATCATTATATATTTATATTGTTCTACTGAAATTATTTCATCATTGATATAATTATCTTAGATGAAGCTATTCTTATGAAATATTAAAATAAATGTACCAGAATATTAAAAACTTTAAAGGAAATTGTATAGAGTCAAATTAAAAAATTTCTAGTAGTTTTTACCAAGAAATTTATTTTGCTATATTAATTAACATATACAATTATTCAATCGGGATCTCCACAGGGCAAATATTCTGCTTAGAATGTTTCATGTATGGATTTATACTCCTACTGTTCTTACAAAATATTTCCTGTTGAATTTTAAAAGTACTTTTAAATAAGGAGAATAAATTTGGTCAGAAAGAAATTTAAATTTTACATATACTGGTGTAGGTTTCCCCAAATATTTCTAAAAACATGTCCATTATGTGTTATGTAATTAAAGAGATATTTAAATAATACAAAGGTATCAATAAGAGGCTCAGTTAGGAAAAGATTCTGAAACCAGAGTGCCCGCATTGAAATCCAGCTTTCTCAGTTACTCATGCTGAGGCCTTAGGCAAATTACTTAATTTCTTTTAACCTCTTGTGCTCAGTTTTAATTTCTTGTGCTTTAAAATGGGGGGGAACAATAGTGCTATCTCATAGGTTATTGTTCAAATTAAATTATAAATGAATAATAAATACAATTTAAAAGTAGCAATATAAATATATGGTTCTTAGAATCAGTGTCTCATTTATATAAGGTTATATAAGCTATATAATGTTTCCTATTATTATTGTAGCAGGCAAAATCAATCCATAACTTGTAAATAATAATCGTATAGGTACTACAATATGAAGGTGTTAGCATGCAAAGACAGGAAAGAAAAGCGTTCGAAGAGAAGAGCAATGGGAAAGCTGAGATGGTTGAGTTAAAATTGCAGAAAGCAGGCCCTTGTGGATGGACTAAAGTTGAACAATGGAAAGATGGACGATGTTGAAAAGTTAAGCCAGGACCAGATCTTTAAGGCTTTATAGACCTTGATCAGAAACTCAAATTTTCTTCTAAAAGCAACGGGAAGCCATGGGAGGGTTACAGGGTGGGAGACTGAGTGGTATGATCTAATTTCCTATTGAATATATTACATTCCTTGGCTGCTCTGTGGGAAATGGATGTTAGGGGCTCAAATCTGGGTTCAGGAAGAATAGATGAACAGTACAGAAACCCAGGTGAAAGATGATGGTGGCTTGGGAGCAATGAAAATGGAGGAAATTGGGAAGGAGATAACTAGAGAACCTGAGAGAGTGGAGGTGGAGCGAGACAGGGAGGGAGGAAGGGAGGAACAAGGGAGGGAGGAAAGGAGAGACTGAGGTTGTTTTAGAAGGGAAATACAACAGCATATATGGCTGCTGATGAAAAAGCAAATAAAGATGAAGAAATTGATGCTGTACTAGACTGACAGTATATTTTTCTTCAGTCACTATAAGAAATACCTTACTGAGGAAAATACTCCCAGTCGCATAACTGCTTACTTCTTCTACACAGTCCAATAATCTAAATAAACAGTAATAGCATAACCCAGAGATGATTTCATTTTTCCCTCTTCTGAACTTCTAAACACTTTATGTGTTATCCAGCTATAAAACTAGCTAGTTTTATAGTGCTCACCTAATTTGCTCATGTATTTCAGTTTAGTACCAAGCCATGCTTATGAATACAACTATTTTGTCAATTTTACTGAACTTACCAGTCTATTTTAGGGGGGAAAAGGTGGTTACAGATAAGGATAAAAGAATTATTTTATGTAATGACCCCTATTTAAAATAATTTTCATTACCTTCCAATAATTTAGAACTATTCTATGATACACAAGATAAAAATCAGGACTCTCAATCTCCCTTCATATAAACCATTATGGAATTAAGGTTAGAATTAGAAAAATTCAGAATTGTTTCAAATTATTGAAACAAGTAGCATGATATAAAGCCAAGCTTCAGAAATTGTTCAGTTTCAACTCTGCCAAGAGCTACTCCATATTTATTAGCTTCATACACAAAACTAGTTCTTTTAGGCCCAGTTTTCCTTTTAAAATACAGTATTCAATATTTCCTAACCTTGAAAAATCTACTACCTTTTATAAATATTAAAAGACCAAACCCCCTTGAAGTTTTTTTTGACAGAGTATTCAAAAACAAAAATAATAGAAGTAAAAGTTAATAATGTCTAAGAACATATTTTTTCAATGGTGTAAAGTCCAGTTTTGTTTTGTTAAAATGCTTTCTCCACTGTGTGCACCCCTCCCTGCCCCACCAAGTACTGACTTTCAGAGTTATTGTGTATCCCATTGAATGGAGTTGCTCAATAAATGCTATTTTCTTTCAAAATATTATGATGACAGATATTCTCTATTAAGTGATGTGGGCCAAAATGATATAGATTGTCAAGTAAGGGATATAGGCACACTTATTTTTAAATAGAACATTAATTACATTTTTCAAATGTGTTCTGTATGTTTTCAGGTGAAGTGCTTCTAAATTTAAAACTATGACTCTAGTTGATAATCTGAAGAAGTAGAATAAATATACTACGGAAAGTCTAAAAGATTTTGGAAAGATCATATTTATTTATTTTATTTTTTCATTTTAACAACTGAACACACTGCTTTAAATTTAAAGATACGTCACCTGAAATAATATCTAAGATTGAGGAAAAATATATTGAACATATTACCTGCACAATTTAAAAATAACATGTTTTCCAATTTTATAGCTCTCCTGTAGTATTTCCACATGACTTACAGGAGGCATTTTTATGATAATTGATAATCATAATTTGTCACACATGTATTATTTTGTTCTTCAGTTTAGTCAGTTAATAATGTTAACTGGACATGATTAGAGTCACAGACAATTCTAAATCTGGGGACACAGCAATGAAAAGCTAGGCAAAGTCCTTGTCTTCATAGACCTTTTAAACAATTTTCTTGAGAGGTAGTATAATACACAGATACAACCTTCACAATAAGGGTAAGGCACCTGTAATTATAGGTTTACCTATAAATTAACTGCAAACTTCCTATATGATTTTAAGCATATCATTTAAATTATCTTAGGATAATCATCACTGTTCTGTTTATTTCATAGGCTTGCTGGTAAAAAAAAAGAAATTCACTAATTTTAAGTGCACAGATTCTAGATAAATGCATACAGTAATGCAAATTATATACCAGAATTATGCTAGAGAACATTTCCATAATGACAAAAAGTTCCCTTCTGCCCTTTTATTGCCAATTGGTCCTCTCACTCCCAACCCTTAGTGATTACTGATTTCTAGGAACAATGACTTTTCTAGAAGTATGCAGTGTGTTTCTGTGTGGATTTTTTCTCTTCGCATAATGTTTATTAAGCATCCATGTTACAGCATGAATCTACTTTAATATTTATATAGCCCCTGTTTTCTTTGGATTTATGATTGCATGAAATATATATTTTTACGCTTTTACTCTTAACCTATTTCTTTAAATTTTTGGTGGGTTTATAGACAATAAGTGTTGAGTCTTGCATCTTTTAATCCAATATGATGACTTCTGTCTTTTAATTGAAATGTTTACTCCATTTATATTTAATATAAACATCAATATAGTTGGGTTTAAATCTACCTTCTTGCTAGTTGTGTTTTTTTTTTTTTTTAATTCCATTTGGTTTTTTGTTCCTCTCTTCTCCCCTCTCCACCTTGCTTGGATTCACTGAAATTTTAAAAATGTCTTCTTATAATCATTCCAATGTATTTGCATTGTTGGTTAATAGTTATATCTCTTTGATTTAGTTATTTGTAGTTTCTTTTGGTCATCATTTGGCAAATGTTTTTCTGTAAAGGGCTAGGTAGTAAATACTTCAGGCTTTTGGGCCATATGATCTCTGTTGTATTTATTAGATTGTTTATATTATAAAGTGAAAGTAGCCATGGAAAATACATAAACAAGCAAGGATGGCTGCTTTTTTTTTTTTTAAACAAAAATGAATATGCTATTCTTTGTTGCCCTTGCTCTAGGGTTTACAATATACAGCCTTAACTTTTCAGTGGCTATGCTTAAATAACATGCCACTTCATGTTATTTCCATGAATAACATGACAAGCTTACTATATTATATTTCCATTTCTACCTTCCTATTATTGGAGTTATTATTTTCATGCAGTTTTGCTTCTATATATTCTACAAATCTTTTTATCTTTTTTTTTTTTTTTGTAATCTCTACACCCAACATGGGGCCAGAACCCATGACCCCAAGATCAAGAGTCACATGCTCTTCTCACTGAGCCAGCCAGATGCCCCTACCTACTATTTCTTTTTAGATCTAAATTTCTACCTGGCATCAATTTCCTTCTGTCTTAAGAACTTCCTTTAACATTTTTTTCATAGTGCAGATCTGTTGTTGACAAATTCTCTCAGCTCTTGTTTGTCCAAAACAGCCTTTATTTGTTTTTATTTTAGAAATATATTTTTACTGTATATAAAGTTTTAGGTAAACTATTTTTTTCAGTACTCCAAAGATGTTCCTTTATGGTGTTTTAGTTTGCAAAACTTCTGTCAAGAAGTCTGCTGTCATCCTTGTACAGCTGACCCTTAAACAATGCAGCAAAAATTAGGGTTGCCAGCCTCCAGTGCAGTAGGAAATCTGCTTGTAATATGTGACTCCCCCAGACTTAACTACTGATAGCCTACTATTGACTAAAAGCCTTACCAATAAATAGTCACTTAACATATATTTGTATGTTATATGTATTATACACTGTGCTCTTACAATAAAGTAAGCCAGAGAAAAAATGTTTTAAAGAAAATTATAAGGGAGAGAAAATACATTTAATGTATTGTATGTATATTTATTGAAAACAATCCATGTATAAGTGGACCTGCACAGTTCAAATCTGTGTTGTTCAAGAGTCAAGTGCATTTGTTTTTCATTCATAAAGTGTCTTTTTCCTCTGGCTCCTTTTGAAGTCTTTCAGCAATTTTGTATACTGTGTCTTGGCATTATTTCATTTGTTATACTGCTTGAGTTTCATTGAGCTTCTAAGATCTTGAACAGAGTTCCCATCAAATTTGGAAAAAATTTGATAATTATTTCTTCAAATACCCATTCTCTTCTTTCCTTCTGGGACACCAATTACATGACTACTTCATACTGTCAAACCAGTAAGAAACATTATTTTTTCAAGGATTTCTTTTACCTCCCTCTATTCTGCATTTTGGATAGCCTATTGCTATGGCTTTATGGTCATTGATATTTCCTTCTGCAGTAGTTATCCTGATGTTAATGTCAACCAGCACACATTTCATTTTGAATACTTTATCATAAATTCTGACCTCTCAGAAGTTCCGTATGGTCTCTTTTATATCTTCAGCTTTTCTTATCATGTTCTGTTTTCCTCTACATCTTGAACATATAAACAATACTGTAATAACTACTTTAATATTCACATTTTTCTGGATCTGTTTCTGTTGATTGATTTTTCTACTGGAAAAGCTCATATATATGTATATACATATTTTATTTTGGGTCCATCTCCTTGACTTCTAGTCTGCATAAGGCTTAATTTGTTTGATTCCCTTTCCTCAAGTAACAAAGTTATATGCTTGCTTTTGTCCAGAGTCTGCACACTACTGATCTTTATTTTTTCTAGTTATTTAAATTTAGAACATAAATGGTCATCATAACTGGAAGTTTCTTTTTGTTATTTTAATGCTTTTAGGAAGTCATTCTCTGCTCTCTCAAAAACTATTGAGTAAAAAGTTCATTCAACCAATAAACTATTTTTCTCAATGGTAAAAAATATTTCATTTTATTCAAATTGGCCACATTTTTCTTACACACATGCTAAAACACATTTGAACGTCCAGTCATAATGATAAAAGATATGTATATTTAAGTGCAATTGACTGCAGTGTTAAATTATGTAAAAATATTGATATCATTGAAAAATTAATGTTCTGGGAAGGGCATGTTAAAACTCTATGAAACAGAACTATACAGTTTTAATTTAGGGATATATGAAAAATTCATTGCCCAAATATTTCCATTTATCAGAAATCATTATCAGCTTAACAATTACCCCCTTTGAAAGCTTCATTAGTTTATCTATTGAGATAGATACAAACAAACCATTGAGTTTGGTTTTTTCTATTAATATTCTATACACAGAATGAGATTAACATAAAACAAGCCCATCTATGTATCTTCCTGTTTCTGACTGCCTCCTCATGAGAATCATCAGTTCTGGAAATACAGAGTAACATAAAATCATCCTTATTCTGGGAATCTTTATTGGGAGTATATTGATTTTGCATATCAATATTATTATACTCATTTATATTGGAAAAAGGTAAACAGTACATTTCAAAAACAATAAAAATTAAATATCAATTTCTTTTGAAATACTAAATTGTTGATGAAGTTGTTATAGTGACCTCAGATACTTATATTATTCTTCCTAAGTACTACATTTTGCAAAACATTCTAGAATATCTAGCTATGGTACCTTTTCCCTCTTTAGTAATTTGTTTTAGGAAAATTTATAAATAATTTTGTACTAGAAAAGGTACCTGATTTATTGACTAAGATTTGGGGAAATTTTTTTAAAAACATATAGAAAAATGATAATTGATTTATAAAAGAGTATGAGAAGTTGATGATTGCTACTATTACTATTACTACTACTACTACTATTACTATTGCTACTACTGCTACTACCACTACCTTATCTATCATAACTTTGGGTTGGAATAACAATCCTTTTTGTTAATTTTGCCTATTTCTTTCCCATAAAAAAGAGAATGAAAGAATTAAGTCTCCATATTATCTTAAAAAATAAAACAGTACTTGTTTAATTTGTCCATTATTTCAGGCAATTATAAATTTACTTTAGAAAAAAACTAAGATCTGATAGATGTAATGAAAGCCAGGGTCTAACCAGTAGTTATCTCTTTGTCACTTAAAAGGATGTGGCTTTTTCTACCTTGGCATTTCATCTTTTAGTAACAGTATGAAACTTACAACAATCCATGTCAAAATTGGCTAGCACCTCTAGGATCAGTCACACTAGGAAGACTTACTTGCCAATTTATACTTACTACTGTGTGCCATTCTGTGAGCTAATCATTAAGAATCTGTCAATAGTCAGAAAGAATAATTTTTTTGTGAATGTGAGAGCTATTCTAAATAGACCGTTGAGGAATAATGCCAGTTATGAACATAAAGAAAAGTATAAATATTCATATTTGCAGTTTAGATTATAGATTGACAAATCTTTTTTACATACTTTTTATTATTTTACACTACAGCCCTAGAGGAAGGCTTTATTATCCTTGTTGGATGGTTAAGGAACATGAATTTCAGGGCGATAGTGACTTGCCCCAAAAACACATGGCCAGTTTGTATACAAGGCCATGAACTTTGAGGGGAAGTTTAAAAAATGATCTTGAAGAAATTTCCCCCCAAAATTCAATGGAAAGCAAGCAGAATTTGTATATTTTCACTTTAGCTATTTTACCTCAAATTCATTCTCCCAAACCCTTGGAGCCAGATGTGTTCCAGAATTGAATTTTTAGATTTAGAAAATAATATTGGCCATATCACATATATTATGTAATATCACATGAAATGTTACTTACCTTCCTGTCAAAATACCTACAAGTTTACTGCATTTAAAACATGCATTTTTCCTCATATCCAATTATCTAAGCAAAAGGTTCCAACTATGATCTTTTCCCAATATTTTCAACTTCTTTGAAATTAATGGCTCAGTCTTAATAAACATGCTCATATCTCTCTGATCTTCAAAACAAACAGTTTCTCTTCCTTCTCCACTATCCCATCCAGTTAGCTCCATATTCTCACCTCTCCTTCAAAAAAACTTCTTAAAAAAATATCTGCCATGACAGACAAATGGTTGCCTCTCAATAGAGTCATTCTTCTTGTCTTCTTTAAAATTAGATTTGGGCTACCAAAAATAAGACATATTCCTTGCCAATGGGACATAGCAGAAATGGTGAGTGCAATTACTTGATAGTATGTTTATTGAAGAGACCTTTCCTTCTCTGGTATCTCCCTCCTTCCTGCTTGATGGAATGTGGACAAAATACTTGGAGTTCCCACATCTATCTTGTACCGTGACGTGATTTTGTTTTTTTTTTTTTTTAAATGATTTTTTATTATATTATGTTAGTCACCATACAGTACATCCCCGGTTTCCGATGTAAGGCTCGATGATTCATTAGTTGTGTATAACACCCAGTGCACCATGCAATACGTGCCCTCCTTACTACCCATCACCGGTCTATCCCATTCCCCCACCCCCCTCCCCTCTGAAGTCCTCAGTTTGTTTCTCATAGTCCATAGTCTCTCATGTTTCATTCCCCCGTCTGATTACCCCCCCTTTCTTTATCCCTTTCTTCCCCTACCGATCATCCTAGTTCTTATGTTCCATAGATGAGAGAAATCATATGATAGTTGTCTTTCTCTGCTTGACTTATTTCACTTAGCATTATCTCCTCCAGTGCTGCGTGACGTGATTTTGGCAACAGAAACAATAAATGGTGGAGCATTAAATTTCCAATACCTTGGGGTTTCTAATATATTTAAATCCACTATATTCAAATCCTTACCTCACATCATTCCTCAAACTCCTCAAATTTGGCTTGCACACATACCATTTAACTGATACTACTTTCACTAAGGTCCATCAATAATCTATCACTATACTCAACAACACTTTTGGCATTATTAATCATTGCCCCCTATGTCTCAGTCCAATACTTTCCACCTTTTTTTCACATCATAGAACACATAAGAAATGATATTTGTACTCACATTGGGGTAATAGACAAAACTGCTTATGGCTGGAAGTAACCAGCCTGAGGAGTGCCTCTGACCACCCCAGGCCCCACATGGCCTTCTGAAAGTATAAAGAATCAATGTCATGATAAAACATGTAACCAATCGATGGCATACTATCATAATATGGCATATCTTTGGGGTAATCAGTTGTAGACATTTCAGTCTCTTGTTTTTAAAAAATATTTCTTCCCTTAACATTCTTGAAATGTTTTCCAAAGTTCTCTTATAGTCCTTCACCAGGGACTATTTCATCTGCTCCTATGATTTTAATTAAAATCTATATGCTCTATCAACAAATAGAGTCTCAAGTCTATATAACATCTCATTTCTTTTTCTTGAGAACCAGATAGCAGATATCCAGCTTCTTTTACAACATAACCTGAGTTAAATTTATTATCTTTACCCCAACATACTTGTCTTCTTTTTCTAAGCTCAGTGAATGTCACCACCATACACTTAATTGTTCAAACAAAAGCCCTCAAAAGTCATCTTTTGATTCTTGCCTTTCCCTCTCCTTTACGTGTCATATCCAAGAGGTCAAAAGTAATCTATTCATTCTTTTGGAGAATGCCAAACCTCACTCAGAAAAAAGCAGATTATGACTTGTGGTTAAATCAATCATCATGCATTTTTAATGTATGTAAAAACATTTTTCAACTATAAATCACTATAAAATATTGATGATATGTACAAAGAACATGTGGTATAGTGGAAGCGTAAAGAGACATAGAGTCAAAAGTCATAAGTTAAAGTACTGACTTGAGTGTCTAGTAGGCTAAAAATCATTTATATTTGAGACCCTGTTTTCTCACCTGTAAGCACTCCATTTGTTCACACATTCAATGTGCAGTTACTGGGTTCCTATGTGTCAGGAAATGTGTAATATGTTGGGGATACAAAGATGAAAAGATAAGTAAGACATTCCCTTTCTCTCAAGGAAGGAAGGCAAACATGCAAAATAAATTGTTTTAAAGCATGCATCCTCAGTGGATGCAATATTGCCCTCAAGGGTGCAAAATTTTTGTTTGGTTTGGTTTGGTTGAGGTGGGCAAAGAAAAAACCTACTCTTTTTATGTATAAAGCACCGATGTACATACAGTTGTACTTAAATTGATATATAGAAGATTTGTGGTATTAACTGAATGCCAGTTCTGGGCTCAGCACATTATTATTCATTATCCCATTGTCCCTCGCAAGAAACTTTCAGACAGACATTATTACTTCCATTTCACAGTGATAAAAAGAGGCTTGGAGTTTAAATAATTCAATGCATTTACTGGCTGATACTAGAATATAAGTCCCATAAATGCAGAGGTCCTATGTGAATAGGTCATTATTCTATTCCCAGTGTGGCCCAATAGTATCTGTTGTATGGATGAATTATTGTGAGTTAGGAGCACATGGAGAAGTCTAGAAGCTTATGATGTGTTAAATCCCAATCCTGTTTTCATAATCTTTATGTTATTAAAGGTGGTTAGTACATGGCCTTAGAATGGATTGATGGACCTATGGATGAATAAATGATTAGAATGGGAGAGAGAGGGGAAGAAAGAAAGAGGAAAAGAGAGAGAAAAAAAGAAGGTGGACAATATCCATTCTTCCTTTCTGTAAGAGTTAGTGTGAGAATTAAATTAACAAATTGATAAAAAAAAAAAAACCACAATGCAGAGAATAACTAAATGCAAGGTACCTGATAGAAGTTTCATTAGCAAAAACATAATATGTTCCCTGATGATTCTCCCATGCAGCCAGTGCATGCATTTTTGTGTCTCTTAGAGTCAAACTGTTATCTGCCACACTGCTTACAGGACCAGCCTTGAATTATTATGTTCATGAAACACAGCTGGAACTTGGATGAACAATCATTTAGTAGAACTTTCCAAAAAAAGAAAGAGTAGCTGAATAATAACTAACAAAAGTACACATAAATATAGGACTATAGTTCTATAAGAAATACAATCATACTGTCATCAAATTAGCAAAGAGCTATTAATAGAGTTTTTAAAAGGAAGATCAATTTTTCTTTGAATTTACTCTTTAATGTAAGACCTTGTGTAATTATATTAAAATTATTGGTAATAGATGAGTCTGTACTACATTTAAGTAAGTAATAAATAATTATTTCAATTACATATGGAATCTTAACTCCAACACATTTCAACTGTATGCCCTTGAGCACGGTCTTTAAGCTCTAAGCTTCAAATTCTTAGGGTAAAGTGGGACACCTATCCACTCAGGATTATGAGGAGTAATGAAAAAATACACATAAAGCACCTAGCATAGTTCTAAACGGTTAACTTCTTTTAAACTCTATCTAATTCAATAATTAAATTTCTCCCTATATACACTGTTTCAAGTTGAGACTTTAATAACAAAGATGAGATGGGACAAATATAGAATGCATTCCATTTTATCCTTAATCTGCATGATATTTATAATACCTTAGCTTCTGGATTACCCAAGTTATATACATAAAACAAAAACCACTTCGTTTATCATCTGGCTTTACTCTAAATTTATTTTTTAAATAAAATTCATAGGGTAGTAAACAATATATTTTAAAATTATCTTTGCATTATTTATTTAAGCTGTGCTTTTTGGTCTATATGGCAATCACAGATCAACACAGGAACTTAATAATTATTGATGCAGATCTACACTGTATGAAATCAAGTACTATTTGAGCTTCAAATTAAAGCTTTTGGAGACTTTTGTTTCTGGACCACAAGAAACTAAACACACTTTATGGAAACATTTTGATTCATTTGTGGCTGGTACATTTTGTTACTTGCCCATGCTTCAAATTCATTTTACCCCAGTTCCTAGAGTAAGACGTGATTTGTGTGTGTGTGTGTGTGTGTGTGTGTGAAAGAGAGAGAGAGAGTGTGTGTGTGTGTAAGAGCATGACAGAACGGGATATAAATCTCAGCCACGCTGTTAAAAAGCTAATTAGCAAGTTATTGACTAAGTTTCCTTATCTCTAAAATGGAAGACTTTTGGAGAAAATTGAAATTAAAATAATTCATATAATAAGTTCAGCAGAGTGCCTAAAGAACTAAGCAAATACTTAACATTTTCAGCATTTACTTTTACTGTCATCATTATAATTTTTTGTATTAGATATGTGTCAGTAATTCCTTCAAACTGGCCTGTGAAACAAAAATGTGATTCTTAACTTACTAAATTTGAACCAACTACAAAGACTATGGCAAGAATCACAAGTCCATAGCATACAATACTTTTAAAGAGCATACCATATCCCACTGTAGAAAGACCCAAGTGTTTCATTCTATTTTTCACAAGTTCAGCAAGCTCTTGTCTTTCTGACCTCCTGTAGAGGTTCAGTCGCTGCTGGGTTATTTTCTCAGCTGTTTTACCAGAGTGTTTTGGACCTTTTCTGCTCAGTCTTCGGGCCCACTGCATGCTCTTTCTCCGCAGTAAGGGATGATCTGACTGGTCACTGGATGTTGAGTTGCGGTGGTTGCTTCGGTGATGACTTTGTTCTTTGGAGTCTTTGGTGTCTTCCCACTCTTCTACGCTGATGGATATCTGAGACTTTAAAGGAATGGATGTCGATAATTAGATATTTTAGGAACAATTGACATCTGGAGATGGGCTAATAATTTTTGCTAATAACTTGGTATCATTATATATTTCACAAGAGTTTTCACAGAAAGAACAAAATCATAATCATTGATTCACTTTGTTGTTACTACAAATATTACTTGAAAATACATTGTTTTGAAATTATATATGAAGCAGATAAAATAGCTTTGCATCTCTAATATAAGTTTTTATGAAAGGATTTAATTTTTCATTCATCCATCATCACATGACTAGCTAGCATAGCGTTGTATGGAACCACAAACAAAAAAATAATTTAAATTTTCAAATAAAGTCAATGTAATGGACTTTTCTAAATCTAGGTATTTATATGAAATTTAAATAAAGATTATGACAATTGTTTTACTTTTGGAATTAATATTTGAGAAGGTTTTTAATATTTTCTCTTTCTAAAGGTGGCATTGGAATGAACTTTGTAAAATGTGAATTTTTTTTAATTCACTCATCTGACCCAGAAGAAAACAAAAAGCACTTTTTATTTAATTCATACATTAATTATTCACCATAAAACCTTTTTTTGATTAAAATATTAAAACTACTTCAGGAACTGTTCTCAGTATTCTGTGAAAAATGTTGTAAATATTAATATTTCACAAATGTATTCTAGAATCACAAATAAAACTTAAATCAGGCTATTCTCCAGAGGAAGGAAAAACAATGAACAAACTCAGAAAGTCTATTTTAATTTACTTTTTTACTACTAAATCTGATTTTAAAGCAAGAAGCTTTCCTTTGGTTGTAGGCTCTTAATAAATAAGAGCTTCCTGTTTCAAAATGTTGCTTTTCATACCAGGATGTAAAATGAAATGCAACACAGATCAAAGCAGGAAGTCTTACTTACTAAAAGTATGCAAATGCAAATGAACAGTTTGCTGAATTATACTGTGAATAACAGCAACATTCATGAATCTGCCGACTGTGTTTCCCTTGTATCGACTGAAGTTTGAACTCCAGCTCTAACATGCATGTTTTGCTGGCTTTTAAAGTAATAGAGTTTAAATTACCAATTTAAGTAAGGTCAGAGGTAGATCTAATAAAATCCTTTAAAAGTGAATATAAATTATGGAGTCTCAGTTGATGACTTGTGTGGCAAGCTATGAAACTATATCACACTTAAATTCAATGAAAAATTTAAATATTTGTCCATATTTCTGTTTCAAAACAGTGAGCAATATTAAAAATAGTTTGTTTTAACTTTCAAGTCTCCACAATAAGAAAATATTTTATTAAAATATTTTTAGAAAACTTATTTGAGATATAGAATTTAAGTTGGAAGTATTAAGATGTAGAAGGTTGCATAGTTTTGCAATAGTGGATACCATTATAAGTCTTAACTTCCTCTAGTCTCACCTACTTGATAATATACTGAAAATCCTCTTCTGTGGAAGTAAAATACTTAAACCCTTGAGTAATATCTACCATCAGTAAAGAATATCAATCTTTGTTCGGTAGTTTCAGTTTAATGTATTCTGTAGCAAAAATGAAAACATTCATATTTAGACATTTGCCTTGCAGAGTTTTGTTAATCACAGTCTTACATTTATTTGTAGTCATAAGTCCCAAGGAGTAATAGTTTGATTTCCTACGAATATGTGGAAATAGTAGCCTTGCCAGTCCCATAATTCAAGTACAGGATGAAACATTATCTGTCTTTGTGAATGCTTTTTCTTAGCTACATATACCAGGAATTGTATCAAGTAAACATCTAAAACATAAACTGAAGCCTATGTATGTATTAGTTAAACATTATGGAATACCCTATTCATCATTGTTTTAAACTTTCCTACGAAAAGAATAGCATGATTTATACATAAAACCCATAGGGACCGAGAGGGTTTTTTTGGTCAATTATTCAATAAAATAAGTATCATTTCTTTGTACATTTCACTTTACGTACAGAAAAAAGTAATTTGAAGGATTTGAGGGTTAATTTTAAGAAATCAAAACTGACAACACATAGGTCGTTCTCTATGTGTTTGGAATTTGCAGGTCTTTCTCTCATCCTCCCATATGACATAATGAAATGGACACTGAATTTTATATATAAGATTACGAATTTGAATATTTTGGATACTTCTAGCTTTGTTCCTACAACAAAACTGCTTAATCATTATGTAAAATGAGAATAACAATAATACCCATCTTCTATCTCATAGAAATGTTGTACAAATTCCTATAATACATTAATGTATAAAGAAAACATGTACCAACTATAAATTTCCACGTATAATAATAATGTTAATATATCCTAGTTAAAATGATTATGGACAATAACAATTTTAATGGAAATAAACATTAGTTATTCTATTCCTGGGTACAGAATATGTATGTATATGCCTGTGTATTTTTAAAAAAGGTCCATTTATAATTATACTTTCTTGCCGTCATTTCATCACCTGATTTGACTCTATTGTGTTTTCAATGTGACATGCCATGATCTTGTGGAAATAGTGTGCTGGGAGACACAGAAGTGCCTTGATCATAGGACCTTTTCCTGAATTAGAGTCAGAGTGATAGAACGCTTAAAAGCAAGTGTGCTGGCCATCAGATAGGCCTGGGTTTAAAATCATGTTTCACCAGTTACCAGCTCTGTGTTCCTGGTTACATAAACTGTTTAAGATTATCCCCATTTCCCTATCTGAAAAATGGTAATTATATTTTTACTTTGCCCACAGTGCTTTTTGAGAAGGTCTAAGAGACAATACTTGAAAGAGGCATAATATAGTGCCTGTCACAGCAAATGCTCACTAAATATTAGTTAATATTATGGTTCACGATTGGTATGAAAAGACAGTAAAAGAGAGAAAGAAGAAGAAATAATTCTGAGGGATGATGTAAAAGTGAGAAATGGGTATGAAAAAGACAAGGAATGACTCATATTTGTGATGCAGTTTTCTCTATCAGTGACCATATTTCATAAGAAATCAAGGTGCTAGAAACAAACCCTTGGGGTTAAAGATTCCTTGGTTAAAGTTTCACGAATCTGAAGAAGAGAACAATATTTAAGTGAAAGTGGAAATTTATTGCCCTGCCCTGATTCTATAAATTATTCTTCACTATTTCTATGAATAATAAGGTTTGATGTTTTTGTACTTTAATTATCAGAAGACTGATATAATTACTAACATGAAAAATCGAGATTTAATACTGATGCTTATGAGAATGAAAAAAAATATTTTCGTATTGCTATGGTATGATCTGAGTGTTGTGCCCCTCAAAATTTGTTTTTTAAAATCTTAACCCACAAAAGTGATGGTGTTAGTAGGTGGGGTCTTTAGAAGATGATTAGGCCATAGATGTGGAGTCCTCATGAATGGGATTAGTGCCCTTAGAAAAAAGACCCCAGAGAGATCCCTAGTTCCTTCTGCCTTTGATTATACAATGAGAAATCTGCGATCAGATGGGGGCCCTCACCTGACCATGTTGCCACCCTTATCTCCCACTTCCAGCCCCCAGAACCAGAGCAATCAATTTCTATTGTTTATAATAAGCTATCTAACCTATGGTAATTTGTTATAGCAACTTGCATGGACTAAGACATATTTTATATGAAATGCTTCTGGGAGTGTATTTATACAGTTCAATAAGGAAATGAAAAATTCATGTGTCTAATCAACAACTTTCTTATAAATTTAAGGCATTATTATTTTTTAAAGTTATATTATTCTCCAAATATTTATCAAACTTAACATGGTTTTTAAAAAGGCTACAAGTATTTCTTCACAAGAACAGGAATTAATAGCTTTATAAATGAGAAAATGTTTCTTATGCACAAAAGAGCTTAATTACTTTCATTGTTTTCAGAAAGGCAAAAAGTGTCAGGATCACAATAAATATCAAACATTCTTTTCCACACTCTACACACACACATGCATACACCCACACACCCCAAAATGACCTAATTCAACTTCCTCTCAATTTTTTTTATTGAAGTTATTCATGTCATAAGGTTATTGAGCAATCTGTGGATTTAAGCTGTATTTTAAAATAAATCAATTCACCCAGTCGTTTGAAAGTGAGTGTTTGTCATCTGGATTCATGGCTCCCTTAAGAATAGTTTTATAGGCTTTAAAATAGCCTTAAACTGTGCTGATTTATGACTGAAGACATTCTGAATTGTTGCTAAAGAAAACAGAGGAAAATGAAACCACTGAAGGTATGTTAAACATTTCATTTATTTATTTTTTATTTCAAGTTTTCATTTAAATTCTAGTTGGTTAAGATATATGGTAAAATTGGTTTCAGGTGTAGAATCTAGTAATGTATCAGTTACATACAACACGCAGTGCTCATCACAACTAGTGCCCTCTTTAACGCCCATCACCCATTTATCCCATCCCCCACCCACCTCTCCTCCAGCAGCCCTCAGTTTGATCCCTATAGTTAAAAGAGTCTCTTACGGTTTGCCTCTCTCTCTCTCTCTCTTTCTCCCCTTAGTTTAACATTTATAAAAGAATTCGTATCTAATGTTTTCCATTAAAGGAAGGCTAAATTACAAGAATACTTGAGACATCATCTAAATTTAAATCCATATGCACTTTGGCTAGTGACCTGGGTCCCATTGAAATTTCTTTGTATTAAAAAAAAATTCACACAAAGATGTTTCTGCACTTTCTATAAAGGCTCAGTTCATAAGTTCACTTAGTCTGTGATCTAAGTAGAGATAGACTAGTTACATTGTATTTAGGTATATTGTCTGTTTCTTTGTTTCTATTTATTTAATTATAGCAAGAGAGCACAGGAACAGGAGAAGGCCAGAGGGAGAGGGAGAGACAATCCCAAGCAGACTCCCCACCCAGCATAGAGCTGCTTGAAAGGCTGGATTCCAGGACCCTGAGATCACCCCCCAAGTAGAAATCAAGAGTCGAATGCTCAACCGACTGGGCCACCCAGGTGTCCTGTATTTAGATGTATTTTCAACATATTTTCAGAATCATAGAGATAATTAGGGAATAAACAACACTATAGTCTAAAAAATGCTGAATCTGGAATAAAATTCTAGGTTGTATTTACAATCCCATCCAGCCAATACCTCATGTCTTCGAACAAATCAATTGAACTTCTTGAAATATAGTGACAATCTTCACAGTTCTCATGAAAAAAATAAACAAACCTTAAGAGAATCTGTAGTAATACAGTAACGTAAATTCTAAAGCCAAATAATTGCTCAAGATTTTTGGTTCAAATAATAGCTTTTCTCTTTAAAGCTAATCACTTGGTGCAATAACAAAAATTATTTCAATCTCTTGACTTTATTTTCCATATCTAAAAGTCAGATATTTCATCTACATATTCTCCTAGGTAGCTTTCTAGTTCGTCTATTATTCTGTGAATATAAGGTTTACTCATAGTAGAACCTCCATTAACTCGCCATTCCAATCCCATAATTTTGAAAGTCAAAATTTAATTTTATGTCCAAATGAAAAAAATTCCACGTTCTCTATTTAGAGATAATGCTAAATAATTCACAAATTTATGCTAGTTTTCTACTACTGTTGAACAGAATACATCTCCCTCTCTTCTCTTTTTCTCTCCTCTCTTTCTCTTTCCCCCTTCCCCCACCCCATAAACAGCTCCCATTGTTCTGTTATTATCCCTAAAAAAAACCAAACCTAGTCAATTACTTTTATATTCATGAGTTCAATCTCTTTATTTATTGTTTGTTCTAAATTTACACATTAAGTTGCATATTCACACATCTTGACAATCTGGTTTTGTGTATGTGTGTGTGCATGTATGTGTGTATGTGTATTTAATTAAATCTTCGCTTTCTTTGGTCTCTGAGGAAGTTGAAACCTAGCTAATTTATTGTCTTGGTATTATTTCTTACATTGGTGGTTAATTTTTTCCCTTGAGCCTTCAAAACTGTCATTCAGAAACAACTAATGCACAGAGATTTCAACTGCCTACTGCCTTTCCTAGTGCTTTAAACCCAGAAACTAGTACTTTTTTCTTCCTTTTTAAGATCTTAAATAATGCTAACTAAATGGTGGCTGTCTTCCCTTAGAATTTAAATAATTAATTTAAATAATTTAAATAACTCATTTGTGTTAACAAGAACAAGTTGAGAAGGGAATGTCATCCTTACTTTAACTGGTTGTATTATTATGTTAGGAGTCCTAAAAAAGTGATTCATAAATATGTAGATAATAGATAGATGGCATATATGTTACTTATTTTATTTTTCACCACATGTTCAGGACGTTATACTCCAAAAGAACTACTTGAGTTCTCGAATTTATACAGACCATATCTGGGGAACAGGTGTGGAAATAGATATTAAGGATGCAAGATAATGGTGGAAGAATCATAAAGTTGAATGAGGCAGAATTTACTGATATGGACTCATTAAGCAGAGATTCTGCACTGGAGATTGCAGCTTGGGGAGTTAGAAAGGGTTCTAATAGTTCATTTGTTTGGTTGACTGTAACATGTACCAAAAGGTGGTCCATAGCAAGCAAGTTGGACATGCAGGACCTAACTTGGTTTAATATAAAGCAAGAGATTATAAGGCCTTGAGATTAGAATGTAAGAGTAGATTTGTCATTTAAGATCTATTTACCCATAACGAGAGGGTCTAGAAGGCATTCCTTTTACCACAACTGTGAGAAATAAATTTGTGAGCAGAGCCCCAGTATCCTTGAAGAGTTCAATGATCACTCTTCTCTCTAAGGCCAGAACTTAGAGTGGTAATTGCAGTCACTCAATTGGGAAATCTAAATGAAATGAAAGTAGTTCAGTCCCAGGGAGGCAGGGGCCAAGTCAAGGTGAGTGAACATGGTTGCTATAATAGACAGCAGAGTCAAAGCTGCAATCAGAATAGTCTGACTTGCACAGACCCATGGCACTGGCTAATTGATCATTGTGTTCCTATTGGTAAAACAGATAGGAAAGCTACTAAATTTTTACCTAATCTACATAAGCATAAAATGTCTAGATCAAGTGAACAAAACTCTAACCTGAATCATAAAAATAGATAGTAACAACCTTTCAAACAATCCCCAAATTTGAGCCAGTTTACAGAACCAAAACCCTTCAATGAAGGAGAGGCTTATTCCTTTTGTGGAAGGACCCAGTACACTGCCAAAAATATATACCATTAATCTTTTTCCCAGCCTTCCCCAAAGGGACATATGACCTTTCACCAGGGTAACTGTGGTTATTTCCCCAGTTCCAGTCCCACATTGGCTCCCTGACCATACTGACCTACTATGATGGGAAAGGCCAAGTAGAAGCCATTAGAATTACTTCTACCTAAGAAAATATTAAACTGAAACCAATACTGAATTCCTATAGGGATTTCAGAAATTAGTGCCATCACCAAGGACTTGAAATATGCAAGTGTAGTGATTTCTACCACATCCCCACTCAAGTCACCTATTTGGCCAGTGCAGAAGACAGATGGAGCTTGGAGAATGACAGTTTATGCTAAATTTATGCTAAATTTAACCAGGTGGTAACTCCACCTGCAGCTGCTGCACCAGATGTGGTTTCATTGCTTGAACAAATTAACACATCCCCTAGTACCTAGTATGCAACTATTGATCTGGTAAATGTCTTTTTATCCATCCCCATCAATAAGGAACACCGAATCATTCTGTGCTCAGCTGCCAAGGCCAGCAATATATCTCCACTGTCCTACCTCACTGGTACATCAACTCTCCAGCTCTATGCCAAAAGTTAGTTTGCGGGGACCTTGACAACCTTCCCCTTCTACAAGATATCATGGAGTCCATTACACTGTTGACATTATGCTGATTGGACCTTGTAAGCAAGAAGTAGCAACTATCCAAAACTTACTGATAAGACTTTTGCATGTCAGAGGATAGAAAAGAGATCTGGCAAAAATATAGGGGACTCTTACCTCAGTGAAATTTCGAGGGGTCCACTGGTGTGGAGCATGGCAAGATATCCCTTCCAAGGTAAAGAATAAGTTGTTGCATCTAACCCCGCCTACAACCAGAAAAGAAGCACAATATCTAGTGGGCCTCTTTGGATTTTAGAGGCAACATATTCCTCATTTGGGTGTGTTACTCTGGCCCATTTACTGAGTGACCCAAAACCCTGCCAATTTTTAGCAGAGTCCAGACAAAAGAAGGCTCTGTAAGAGGTTCAGGCTGCTATGCTAGCTGTTCTGCCACTTGGGCTATGTGATCTACTAAAACCAATGGTGCGTGCAATGTCACTGGCAGATAGGGATGCTGTTTGGAGCCTTTGGCAGGCCCTAATAAATGGATTGCAGTTCAGGCCCTTAGAATTTTGGAGCAAAGCCCTGCCATCCTCTGTGAATGGCTAATCTTCTTTGAGAACAAAGGAGCTCCTTTAGGGCTCTCTTAATATTATCATATGCTGTGATTTAGGTCAATGGAAAACTGCAAGAACCCAATCCAGATAGAACTACTAATGGCCCAGACCATTTGTATCAGTTTGGGGCTTTTGTTAAAGTGGCCCTCTGCCATATGTCTCTGACCTATCTGTGTGTTTCATAATGAATTGTATGTATAGAAATCAGTAAGAAGCAGGACAGACACTCAGTTCAGGGAATGAGTCTTATCCTATGACCATTGTTTGTATGCCTCAGCCAGGCATCAATCTCCATTCCACAGAGCATTCTGGGGAAGAACTGATATTCTGTGTATTATACAGGTCTATTACGTGGTTGCCTGTGTGAAGGAAGAGCAATGGCCATGCTGAGGTCCACACTCATGAAAACAGCTCACTAAGATGCTACAAAATCCTACTTCTGCTGCTATGCCCCTGTAACAACAAAGATCCTGATCCCCACAGTTAGAAGGAAAAGTACCCATGGGTCTGTGTGGCATAACTAAGGGGCTAATTCAAAACTGAGTGAAGGCTTAGGTTCTAAATAAATAAATAAATAATAAATAAATAAATCCAATAAAGCAACCATTGCCATCAGGGAGACCCATAGCACTAATGAAACTCACTTGAGACTTTCTGGAAGACGAGACATAAACATGAGCAGGGTAGAAAGGATCTCCCCAAGGGTCTACCAACCAAAGACAGCAATAACTGGGGACTCAAAGGGAAGGAAAAAACAAATAAAAAATTGGATATCTGGGAGGAAACAATTGAAACAAAAAGTCCACAGTTTGTTCAACTTGAAAATTCTCAGTTTACTAAAAGAATTTTTAAGACAAAAAGATAAAAGGAAGCTGATTGGCTTTGTGCTTCTGCAACATAAGTTCCAAGTTTTAATATCTCCTGAACTGTACCAATTGGCAAACCTTCAGGGATTTTTTTTTTTTAAATTTGGTTGGGGTTCACATTATAGTTATGACTGGAGAGTCCAATAAACTTAAAGTACCATAAATATGAAGATTACACTAAAATTACACTTAAAGTACACATAAATATGAAGATTACACTCTCTATACACTTAGGGGGGATTATCAGATATAAAATAGAAACACATAGGTATACCTCATCTTAACCATCAGATCTATCACCTTGCCTAAATCCGTCATGGTCATAACACCCATTGTCCTACATTATTCCCTAGTAGACACTGCGCACTCTAATCCAATGAGTAATAAATTAAAATTAAATGAAATAAAATCTTTGCCACTTACAACTGGTTTGACAAAATGGGGCCATATGAACCTTCTGTATATCCATTCTAAATAGTTAATAAGGCCTTCAAGGATTGAACAGGGTTTTCAAGGATTGAAACCAATTATAAGAACTATTCAGAGAACAGATGATAATCACCACTGCTTCTCCATTTAACAGTCCATTTGACCTGTTCTTAAACCTGGAAAGAATGAATGGAACCCCACAGTAGAGTATCCCACACTTAATGCCATGTCGTCACATATTAAGGTGCAATACTCAAAATTACTGAAGTCACTGGCTCCATTCAATCAGCAACTCTTAAATACTTTGCATTCATAGACTTGACTACATGTTCTGTTTCATGCCTGTTTTGACAGCCTCTCAGCCAATTTCACCTTTGAAAGAACACAAAAACTTCTTTATCTGGCTATACACAGGATACCTCAACAGCCCTGCAAATGCATTCAATCTTTCTGGGCAAAATCTTTACTGCGTTCAACTTTCTCTGGAAACAGAGGTATGACATTACATTGATGATCTCTCTTGCAAGGGAATTTATCTGACCCACTCATTCAGGACATACAAAAATTCACAAAGGAGAACACAAAAAGGGATGGGCCATTGTCTTACACAAAATGCAAGGTTCCTTCAACTTAGTAAAATTTCTGGGCATTATTTGGTCAGTTAAGGGATGTTCCATCTCTGATACTGTCAAGAAATAGTTATTGATCTATCAGTCCCAATAATATTAAGACAAATCTAATATCTTTTGGATTCTGGAGGCAACATATTCCTCATTTACAATTTTTTAAAGCCCGTTTATGCTGCTACTTGCAAATTGACCCACACAGAATGAGTTACAACAAAAGGTTCCGAATTCTCTCCAGATAGCAATACAACAGGCAATTACATTAGTTTCCTCTTTCTCTCCTCTGTCCTCTCTACCCCCAGATTCCTTTACTGTAGTCCCTCCTCTAGTATTCCTGGAAACTCTCAACTACTCACAAAGACCAAATTGCCCATGGGCTTTCAATGCAAGAAACTGTCCACCTTGGTCATATGCTGTACAGTATGAGAGCAGCAATTACAAGGCAGATGTCCTTAAACATTTACTTCAAAATTAAGAGTAAAATAATAATTAAGCACCAAAATTAGTGACAGAGGAGGTACAAATAAAACTGTATAAGTTTGAGCAGATTTGAAAGCATTGCTCTATGTTAAGGAGGATACCTATGACTTAGTTCAGTAAACATACTGAGCACTTGTGTGAAGCACTGTTCAAGGCACATGGGATACGATAATGAAAAGATAGATGTGGTTTAGAGATAATTCCCTAATTTTAACTTTTATACCTCAATATCATTAGTTGGGAAAGTAGAAGAGAAATGAGAAATTAAGACTATGAGAATGTATAGAAAAATTGACTTGTGGAGGCCAAGAAAGAAGTATTTTTCATGGAATAAGATGGGTGATGAATAACATCAAATAGTTCTTACTACAGCTTTTTGCCCTCTAATATACATATCATAAATAATATCTGTTGTTATAAAGACACCAAGGAAGAGGAAGAGAAGTAATAAAAGGCCTTAGCTTATTTAGGACCATAACATTACTGATCATTGGGAGATTTTATTTTTAAGACTTATTTATTTACTTGAGAGAGAGAGACAGAGAGACAGAGAGAGTGAGTGGTGGGGGAGGGACAGAGGCAGAGGGAGAGAGAAAATCTTCCAATCGTATGTATATTATAGAGGTTATTGGTAATCCTGAGAAATGACTTTTCTAAATAGCATTTTGTAATATTTAAGGGTTAACATTTCTCTAAAGCATACATAACTCTTTTGAGTTGTAGTATTCAGAAATATATTTAAAGTATTTAACGAAATTGCCTTAATTATGTTGTTTCTATGACAATGCTACTAAACAATGCCACCAACACCATTTTTTTTCATTGTTTTTCTTATGAAGTCAGGCGGTATCCACCTTCTTTCACTGTGTGGTAGTGAAATGTTTTTATCTTCTCTGAAGGTATAGCATCGTTTCTTCTCCTCAAAATAATGCTTATGTCTTTTTTTTTAAGGTGGAGTGATAATATTATCAGCATCAGAATTGTTATTATTGTACATTTTGCAACTACATTTTTTGTAGTTCTCAAGACACTTCTTCACTCTTCTAATTGTTGTTTAATTTTAACTGTTGTGCTCCATACATTGATGTGTGTCCAAAAGATCAGAATCAAAGTCTGGCCCAAATTTAGACTGATTTCTTCATCATTAATTTTTGGTGTATAAGGAAAATAAACCTTAATCAAGGTTTTCCTTAATCAAGTCATTCACTTTATGTCTAGAAACACTTACATATAAGAACATATTTGTTCTCTACATAAAAACATCCTTTTGTGGGTTCTATGTTTAGATTTTCATATATTATACATACTTATATATGTGAGTATAGAGAATAGCTTATACACCTGAATAGCTTTAAACTCTAAACCTGACTTACAACAAACAAATAATCAACAAATAGACAAGCATTGAAAAAGCACACAGGTTTTACATGCCCATAAAGGTATTCTAATGGTTTACATTATTAGAATCATACTTTCATTGCCAGCTTTGTCCCCTTCACAGTTCAATTTTCTCATTATTTTCCAGAATTACAGGAATACACAGCTTAAGGCAATGGCTTCAACCATGGGTATATGTGTGTGAGGCAGATCCTCCACACAGTAGGGTAAGTCAGGGAGGATATCATATCACCTCCAGTATTTTACAGTCCAGAAAAAAAGGACCTTAGCATATGAATTTATGAAAAACTATTACAGTGATTCTAATAGGCAGCTAGTACCAATTCTGCCATGCCCCAAACATTTTAAACACACAGACACACACACACGCACACACTCCTCTTTTCTTTCATTTGAGAACCACTGCCCTAAAGCATATGCAGTTATGGATAAATGAGCCTGTGGAAAGAAAATTTCTATGATATATGTAATGACTTAATTAAAGAACAGACAATGATATAAGACCTGGAAGATATAAATATTCACATTCTTACAAAAAGAATCTACACAAAACAGTATTATTGATCTAAGTCTACTGTTGCTTACAGATCACCATTCCCTTATGAAGACCTAGGTGACCCAGATCAACCTTATAATTTTCCCTTTGGTTCTGATTATTTTATAGACTCCAACAGCCATTCAACAAGGAACTGTGACTAAAGGCTTAATTTACTTCCTATGGCAGTGCAAAGTGAAAGAAATCATTCCATGCAGTTAAAGATGTTAAGTGGACAGAAAGCCATGACTATGTAGTTAAATTAAATCAAACAGATTGGATGCATTTAAACAGCTTCTTGCTAATAAGTATGCCATTGAGATTCTTATTGAGTTAGAGTAAGTAAATAATGTAAGTAAGAAATGTTTTCCTGGGGATGGAAATGCACAAGATAAGAATCAGAGCCAGAAAATATTTTAAAAGAATTGTAAACTAAGGTAAGAAAAAGATCCAAGAGTAAGAAAGTGAAAGAAAATGACAGATGAGCTCAGCCTTATGGAGTGTGTGTGTATGTGTGTGTAAATTAGAGTGCATTTGAGGTTAGTGAATATATCTATGTTTGACTAATATTACAAGGTATTTATCCAAATTACAAGAATACTTACTATTATATTATTTATGAATGTAAGTGCATTGAAACAAATGCTAAGGGAATGCCATCCACTCAAAATTATGTAGCAGAGAAAATTGATGACATAAGATCTATGTTACTCTATGTACTTTGCCCCAGCATTGTTTGCCATTAGCTATGAATGATTAACACATATCTGCCCTTTTTTATAATATGTGAAATGATAGTCATATACTCCCTACTTTGTCTTCATTGCTATGTGTTGAGAATAGACCATTTCACACACAGCTAGTAAAAGGAAGAACCAACATTTAAACCCAGATCATCTGGTACCAAGTCCATTGCTCATTTGGTCAGGCAGAATAACTCAATAAATGATTTGTACCAGGAACAGGGACAGGAGGAGTATCAATAAAGAACGGCCAGAATATAGAGTAGTTTAAAATCCAGCAACAAGAAATTTGACTTGATATAGTAGGCATCAAACATCCACTATATGCATCATGCATCATGTGAGAAAAGTAAGGAATATGGTCATTAATCTGTATGTTCTATGTAAGATATTGAAGGGAAGAGAATTTAGATATAGTAAATCCACCAAGAAGTAATTAAATTCAAGAACAGGTATGAAATTTTCATGTTAGCTTTCTGAGAAATCTTTCTTATATGTTTACTGGTACATTCCAAGCATCTAGGTGGGGGCATCTGGTGCCTAGTGGTGCTCAGTAAATATTTGTAGTTCTGGCAGATAATAAAGTAAAGAGGATCTGGCAGAAAATGAGTCTGGTCTTCATTTTTAGAAATTAGAAGGACAGAAAACACAAACTTGCTATCCATCAACATAGAGGTAATAATTGAAACCACAAGACATAACAAGTGTTCTGAGATCAAGCGTAGAAAAAGACCGAAAGACTATAAAACATAACTATAGTAAATGCCTGATGACTGTTCAAGTGTCATTTCCCATGTTGATTCCCAACCAAAGCATTTGAGGACCTCAAAACAGATGGTGGAAGAGAGATGTAGTTCAAAAATCAGTAGAGGCTGCTACAGTGTGACCTAGTGATTAAAAGAAGCTCTGGCGTCAGATAGTGATAAATTCTAAAAACCAGGTCTGCTGCTTCCAAAGTTTTTGATATTGGTCAAGTTAACTTGTTTACATCTCTGCTTGTTTAAAAATAAGAATAACATTGTCTGCCATATTGGCTTCTGGTGAGGATTAAATAAAATAATAAAGTGCATAGCATTGTGCAAGGATCAAGATTAAGGCTCTGGGTGAGACTAATTGCAATGAAGCTCAGCCTACCTTCAGGTGGTTAACGGAGTACTTTCTGGAAACTAAAGACGAAGTCCAGTCCTAGAAGGGAGACAAAGGCAGATTGCTGCAGCTACTTGGAGTCCTAAGCTCCAGAGCCAATCCCAGGGACAATGGGTTAGGGAGAAGCCTTCAGATGAAGATCACATTGGCAGCATCTAAAATGAGCTGTTATAGGCAGAAACTGAACAGTAGAAAGAAGGGGAAAAGTTTAAGAAATAAACCAATAAAAACAGGTAAAACAGGTAAAGAAAGTAACTCATATTATGAAAACTGAGGATACAAGAATTTTAAGATGTAGGAGGTAATGAACGCTGCTAAAGATTATATGATGTTTAAACAAATAAAAACTAATTTAAAATGCCAAGAATTTTGGCTTAAAGATTTCTATTGATTCAAGAACAGGACAAATAGAGTCGTGGGGGAAAAAACTGTGGAAGACGTCAATAAGGAACAGAATAGACAGCATATATGAACTTTTCTCAGAGTTTAACAAGAGTAAGATAAGAAAAAAATTGAATAATAGGGCGCCTGTCTGGCTTAGTCAGTAGAGCATGCAAATCGTGATCGTGGGGTCACGAGTTCAAGCTCCACATTAAGTGTAGCAATTACTTAAAAATAAAAAAATCTTTAAAAAAGAAAAAATCGGATAAAAGGGAAAAATTTTCTTGAGAACTGGGGAAACTTGTATATATTTGAAGATAAAGGGAGAGAGTTGATGGAGAGGGAAAAAAAACCAAAAACAAAAACTAGAGCTGGAAAGAATGGAAATTGTTGTAGAAACTACTGGAATTACAAAGATAAATGTCTTCATATCCAAAGTACAATTAGAGCTTTTTTCCTTCATAAAAAGGATTGTAAGAAAGATACTTATATTGGAAAACTCAAACTTCCCAGTAAATTAGAGGGAAGGCACTTTGCTTACATAGGGAACTGACTGAAGGATGTCGAGACCTAAAATAATAACTACAAGAAAGAAAGCAATTAGTAGGAAAAAGTTCCAAGAGTCAACTTGCAATTGGCTGCCATGATTCAGAAATGAGCCAAACGTTTGCCTTCCTTGCATCTGAAATGGTAAGTTAGAGAAAAGAGGTGATAGGGATGTGTAACATCTGAAAAAAAAGTGCAGAACTTTTGTGTTTTGTTTTTTGTGGTTTTCTTTTTATTTTGTTATATTAGTCACCATACAGTACATCCCCAGTTTTTGATGCAATGTTCCATGATTCACTATTTGCGTATAACACCCAGTGCACCATGCAATATGTGCCCTCCTTAATACCCATCACCAGCCTATCCCAATCCCCCACCCCCACCCCTCTGAAGCCCTCAGTTTGAATCAACACATAGTAATATTCCATTGTATATATGGACCACAACTTCTTAATCCAGTCATCTGTTGCAGGGCATCTCGGCTCCTTCCACGATTTAGCTATTGTGGACATTGCTGCTATGAACATTGGGGTGCATATGGCCCTTCTCTTCACTACTGCAACATAGCCAAAACCTACATCTAAAAGTTTCACTCCACTTCCAAACGTAAAGCTATAAAGTTTTTAACCAAATGAAAATTCTGTTCTTTCTGGGACATAGAGTGAACCCCGGCAAGTGTTTCCACCACTGTGAACCAAGTCTGGACTTAAATACCTGAGAATACCTTTGGGAAAGACAAGCTGAAGCAACTCACTTGTGACGTGTTACTAAAATATTTCATGAAATAATGCATGTGAATTCAATACCCTTGAGATTTTATTTGTGCAGCTGGTCAGGTCAAATACTGGTATAAATTAAAAATTTAGGAATATATGTTGATCTCATTATAAAACATGTTCCAAAAAAGCAACAATAAAACTTTAAAATGAGTTCCCCGAACCCAGAATATGCCAGGGATATGTTTTGCTTTGATCTAAAATTTTAATTTGCTCAACCTGCGGGCAGCCATGGTAGCTGAAAACCCTAAGCAGCTTCATGCCAAACAAACGTTACATTTTCAATGTGGACCATGATGTAAAAAAGGTCGGAAAGCCCTCCTCTAAAACATTATTCATGCAACCCAAAGGGAAGCTTCCTTGGAGAATATTTAGTAAATTCTGAAGGACTGAATATATAATAAAACAAAATAAGAATATTGAAAAATACAGTAGAAGGATATCTCATAAAACCATAAATAAATAATTTAAGATGTTTAAAATAATTTAATGAACAAAATTTGCATTTATTATATGGATTCAAATCTATGATGTAGGCAACAGTCATTACACCAAAAATGTGGACATTATGAATATAGAACTTGTCTCCAAAATCAACAAGCTCAAAAATAGACTTGTACTTTTATTTTTCTTTTTTCTTTTTTTTTAATTTTATTTTTCTTAAATCGACGTGTACTTTTAGATGGCAACTTAGACACACAAGCTTTACACTTAATGGGCTGAATTCTACCATTGCTTGGACATTCAAAATGCAATTTTTAAAGTGGAAAATATTTATATTTGTAATGGTTTCATTAATTATATTTATGCTTGGGAGTCTGCATTAAGTGCTAAGAACATAATGACAATTATTTATCATAGTTTATATGAAGAAAATGGAAAATAAAATTAAAAATACAAATCCTATGAAGAGAATATCAAGGTTTTAGGAATATAAATGAGTGTATACATACATAATATATTGTTAAGAATTTTATTTGTATTATAACAATTCAATTATTAGCCCGGGTCAATGTTATCAAACACTAAACTTATGGCTTCTTCGTGACAATAAATTAAAATTATTAAAGAATAAATGCAATGTTAAAAAGTGTGCTAAAGAAAGCCATCCCAGGGCCTACTGTTCCTCTACCCCTTTCTAGGTGGATCAGCCTACATAGGAAGCATAGGAAAAGATATATTTCATATCACATGATCGCCAACCCTTTCCAGTCTCAGTTGATTGCATTGAAGGTGGGTACCTCACTCAAGGACAGACAGACAATACACAGCCAGTAAGCAACTAGCAGGTAATGATACCACACAGTAAAATGTATGATTGGATTAATATACAAACATAATTTGAAGACAAACAGGTAAAATGAACTTGCAATATTATTAGGGAAATATAGACACACTAACTTGAAAATAGAACATTTTTAACACTTCAGCTTAATTAATTTGTTTTATTTTAACATCTTAAATACTGAATTCAATTGTCAATACTCTTTCCCTTTAAAAGCTCTGAATTCACATATTAAACTATTTGAGGAAAGGGAGACAAAATACTTACTTGTGATGCTATTTCTCGAGACTGACACAAAGGGAGGAAAAAAGAAACACACGAAATACAGTTTAAGCAATGACTAAACAATACATACATGAAACAGCAAGAAGGACAAAATATGACAAGCCCCCACTTAACACTTAAGCAATTATGTGTTTCATTATGTATTACAGGGCTTCTGATTAAATTAGGTAAGGAATAAGTTATTTTAAAAGTCTAGCAGAAAGTTCCTGTTAGATTATTTTTTGTCTGTTTGTTTAGTAAAATTCTCTCTCTAAGGTTTTGATAGAAAGAAAAAATGGTACTGGTAGAGAAAATAAAACAACTGACAGGAGCTTATAAAGTTCATGAGAGAATACTTGGCATAATTATTGGCATTCAGTAACAATTATTGGCACTAATATCTGTACTGTATTAAAATTCAGATCTCATATAAAATTGTTTTTTAAAATTTAATACTTTTAGATATTGTCATAAGATTGCCTTTCCCTGATGTATAAATTTAATTAGTTTATAGAAATATTCTGAACTTTCACATTGGCTATGAAGTCTAAAATTTGACCCTCCCACTCACCATATAACCCTTTACTATTGAGGGGCAATACAAGTCAGGCTTAGTCTTCAATTTTAAGGAATAATATTCTATTCATTTTTCGATAGGTAGAAATAAAATTTTCAATTATATTCTTTGGTGTAACATAACTCAAGTCTAACAAATTATCTAGCTTTCTAACTGTTGATACAAATATAAAAAAAGCATAATAAACATTTGATTATAGGCTCCTTAAAACTGTTTATCCCACTATCGTATCTGAATCCTTATTAAAATAATTTTATTAATGTGATTTTGTAAAAGATAAGCTTATTTCAATGAAATTTTATTGAAATTTTGTTTCAATAAAGTACTATGTTGCGGGGCGCCTGGGTAGCGCAGTCGCTAGGCGGCTGCCTTCGGCTCAGGACGTGATCCCGGCGTTCCTGGATCGAGTCCCACATCAGGCTCCTCCGCTGGGAGCCTGCTTCTTCCTCTCCCACTCCCCTGCTGTGTTCCCTCTCTCACTGGCTGTCTCTCTGTCACATAAATAAATAAAATCTTTAAAAAAATTAAAAAAAATAAAATACTATGTTCCAGTTTAATACTAAAGAGTTAATGATTGGTAGATGGGACAGTCAATGATTATTCCATTATATTACATGCTTTAAAGTTATAGGATTTACTATTATGAAAGTGACCTAACATCAGAGTAACATATTCCACAAATTTATTGTGTATATTGAAAAGATGCTGGTATTTTAATATATTTTTTAATGATCTCTAATTTCTAATAAAAATTTCAGTGGTTATAGTACAATGTAGTACAATTCAAGCAAATGTAACTTTCAATACACTAGAAAATTGGAAGTAGATACAGTTCCACATTTTCTTACCAAAAAACCATAGGAACAAATATGTTTATTAGTTTAGAATTTATCAGATTTTGGAAAGATAGTACTATACCATTTACTGTATGGTAGGAAATGTTCCTAGTGGGTCTTGGGTAGCATTTATAATAAAAAATAATATATCTGCAATGAAAAGTTAAGAATATTCACTTTAAGTGGAATAATATTAAAATTTCACAAATAAAGTGAGGTAAAATAAATTTACTGAGCTTTTTGGATTTCAGAATTATGGATAAAGGATTATGAACAGAGAAGTATAGTTCCTCTTTGTCACCAAAAGTAGCATGAGTCCTTGTGCTTCTATGTTTTTGAACCAGGAGATGCTGATGTTTATAAAGATTCCCTTAAACAGACATATATAGATGGTGGTAGAAGCTCCAGTAAGGTGATATACAACCAGGTAAAAAGGGGCAGGATCCAGCTGCACCCTACTATCCAGCTGTATCCATGGACTGATTCATGAGTCATTGTATGTCCCTCCACTTTATTCTTTGTGTTTGTATGAATTTTCCTTCCACCAATATTCAGCCCACTAAAAAATTGAGACTGTATTCCATGTCTTTTGCACATTTTATAATTTTAATTATAAATATTCCTTTTCATCATTGGTCTTCTCAAAGATATCTGCTCAAAGTATTTAATGTTTCTCCTGTTCCCACAGACAAAGCAAAATAGCCTTTCTTCTATACGTAGAACATGAGAAGATACTGAAGACAGACTAGAAAATGATGCAGCATGAAATCCTGCAACGGCCTTTAAATTGTATTTTTTTAAACGCCATGAAATAAGGAAGCAAGGGCTAGTTTTTACCTGTGTTTATTCCTACCATGTTCTGATATGAAATGTTGGCACTTAATAAAAAATTATCCATAGAATAGGACAGAATTTAATACTTGAAAGTATAATCTGAAAAAATGATCAATGTCTAATGCAACCACCATATGACTATAAAGCTATTAGTTGTTTTTATTAGTTATAATACATAGTGTTGTCAGAAAATGCTATGATTTGTTTTGGAAAAATAGAAGCTTCCACCATAATCATTTTTATTTCCCTAAGACGCATCTACTTTTATCTCTTTTAGCTGGATATGCAGGTCTTTTTTTTTTTTTTTAAGATTTTTTATTTATTTATTTATTTGTTTGACAGATAGAGACAGCCAGCGTGAGAGAGAACACAAGCAGGAGGAGTGGGAGAGGAAGAAGCAGGCTCATAGCGGAGGAGCCTGATGTGGGGCTCGATCCCATAACGCCAGGATCACGCCCTGAGCCGAAGGCAGACGCTTAACCGCTGTGCCACCCAGGCGCCCCAGGATATGCAGGTCTTTATCTCGGTTTCTCTATAACATGCTTGACTTAATTTTTTTTCAGTTTCTGCTTTTATCTATTCACTTCACACTCTGGAAAAAAAGAAATTAATCTTTTCCACCTATTCCAGTACTTTTGCCATCTCTCATCATTTCAAATTTGTTCAAGTGTAATTCTGGTTAGATTGAAATTGAGGGCATATTACAACTAAGTGCTATTTACAGATGAGCTATAAGGAAACATGGTTATTATGCATTTCCTGCATAAATTTTTTTGTTGTTGGTGGTGATAATATATTCCTAAAGTCAATAACAACTTATTTTTATAATTGCTTAATTATATATGTACTTAACTCATCCTGAGATCTCTGGCAAATGTCTAATCTTTCTTTAAGACTTTGAGATATGCAAGATATTCTATAGATTTCACCTTCCTGAAGAAATCTCTCTGAAACCTTCTAAACCATTCCAGGTTACCCTTATGTCTAATGGTCTTTATACTGCCATCCTGGGGATTTCCTTGGCTTCATATTTATTGTCTGGATTCCATAAAATGTCTGGTTTCCTCCATATCATGATTCTTTTCTCAGTGTATTCATTCCTTTCAGTGGGGGTAATTTCCTTAGAAAGCAGGCATGGTGGAATGTTTTTGGAGACAATGCTGAAATATGATTTATCCTACTCTTACACAAGTTTGATAGGTTTGGCTGAATATAGAATTCTAGTTTGGAAATATTCCCTCAACGTCTTGAGGGCATTGTTCCATTGTCTTTTGGCTTACAGTGTTGCTGTTGAAAAATCCCAAATATATTTTGCACGTGACCTATCCCTTGCTCTCCTCCTGCATCTTCAACTTTCCTTCAATATTCTGAAATATTATGATGCTGTGTCTTGATGTGAATCTATTTTAATTCATTATAGTGAGCACTTGGTGACCCTTCCCATTTGGTAATTAACACACTACTATTCTGGGATTATTCTTAAATTATTACACTGATATTTTGCTGCATTCCTTCTGTATGGAAGTTTTATCATTCAGATCTTAGACCTCCTGGACCAGTCCTCTAATCTTGTCTTTTCTTTACTGTTTCTATGCTTGAATTCTTGCTCTAGTTTCTTGGTGATTTCCTCAACTTTATGTTATGAACTTTTTTCTTTTTTTTTACCTCTGCTATCATATTTTCAATTCCCAAGATTTCTTTTTTCCTAAATGTTCTTTTAAAAATTTAGTTTCCTGGGGCACCTGAGTGGCTCAGTCAGTTAAGCATCTGACTTGATTTCAGCTCAGGTCATTGGGCACAGAGCCTGCTTGGGATTCTCTCTCCCCCTTTCCCTCTGACCCTTCCATCTCCTCCCTCTCTTTTAAAAAAAATTAAAAAAAGATAAAAGATAAAAATTCAGTTTCCTGTTCATCTTTCATCCTTGCAATATCCTATTTTTCTAATAATATTAATTGTAGCTTTTCAATATATAACTTTACTAATACATATTTGACATATATAATTTTCAAATATAAAATTCAGAGATATTTAGTAAACTTACCAAGTTGTATAATCATCACCATAAATCAGTTTTAGAATATTTCCAACACCCCAATAAACTCCATCATGTTCATTAACTGGTTCCCCATTTCCTCCACCTCCTCCTGACTTAGGCAATCACTAATCTGCTTCCTGTCTGCATACATATACTTTTTATGGCATTTCGTAAACATGAAATCATACAATATGTGGTCTTTTGTGTCTGCCTTCTTTCATTGAACTTAATATTTTTGAGTTTCATGCAAGTAACAGCACATATAAGTAGTTTCCTTCTATGGATAAACAGTATTCCATTGTATGGATATACCACATTTTGCTTATCTATTTACTAGTTGATGGACATTTAGGTTTTTTTCAAATTTTGGCTATGATGAACAATGCTGCTAAGAACATTTGTATGCAAATCTTTGGTGGATATATTTTTATTTCTCTAGGATAAATATTTTATTTTGTGTTTTGAAATTGTCTTCTTCCTCAATAATCTGTCCTCCTTCCATGTTTTCTCCTTCCTGTTTATTTTGTGCCTTTGTGGTTCATTCATTCATGTGGGAATTTTTAGTTGTATTCTCCTACTTAAGAGTAGGGGACTAATAAAATTTATTGAAAACTCTGGGTGAGATTCTTTTCATTGAGTTTCATGGGGCATGAAACTGGATCACTGGATTACTGAATGTCTCATGTCTACATCTTCAGGCATTTCACTTGGATTGGTTGGATTCCCTAGGGAAGATCTCTAATCTGCTGCTGAATGTACCTTTCACTTAGTTCTCTGAATTTAGTGTGGTATTATTGCCCTCAACTGTCCTCTCAATCCACAGAGTATCTGTGTACTCTCACCACAGAAACAAACCTTCAATCTTTGCCCGTGTGGAGTGAGGGTCAGTACTACAGCTGGGTGAACTGTCAGGGGGAATGGGAATCTGACAGCTATTTATGCAAGAATATGTTAGACTCTTCAATTCTAATTATTAGATGAAGTTTCTACGTCCTTAAATCTGGTGTCTTTCTTTAATTAAAGTAAGAGAAAATTAGCATTTGGGGCAAAGATAAATCATCTGAGTTCTAACGCTTGACTTTTCTTGAACCTTCTGATATTTGAGAAAGACGGTGGAATGTTATGAGCCAATCTTACATCTCATGAGACACTAAGGTTTTATTCTTTGTTTTTATATGATCAGGAAAAAAAGTTTTCCTCTTCATACAAAATCCAATGTCCTTAAGTTATTATTTAATTGATGTCTTTTTTTTTTAAAAAGATTAACTTTAAGAATATTCACTTTAATGGGACTTTTGTATCTTGTAAAACTATGACTGAATATAGATACTGTTCTTCATGTTATCTAAAACCTTTCAAATAAGAAAGCCTATAATATAATGTGTTCTTGTAATAACAAATCTTTCTCAAGATTAACTTTTATCCTTTCATGTATCAGACTATAATTACTACATAATTTAACAGTTCTATTTTTGCCTTACTTACCAGGAAAGTAAAAGTAGAATTCTGGCTCAACTGTAGCACTCAGTTCATTTTAGATGTACGATAACATTAATTTCTCTGCCTCTATTAATATATTTTGTTGTAAAAAACCTTGATGGTTTTATTTTTATCTTTAATTATTTAGGTTGCCTCAATTTTTATATAATAGGCAGAATATAAAATTTAAGTAAACATATATGTGCCAAAAGATGAATTGAATTCAATATAGGAAGACAGGAGGTACCATCTTTATTTAACCCAGTTCCCTTTTATCTTCTCAAGGATGTGTGTTTTTCATATAAGCTAGAGTTTTGGGGATTTATAAACATTTTACTGAAGGATCTTTTTTTGTGATGGGAAGAACTGACCAAAATATAATGTTAAATGCTCCATGATGGCAATACAAACACTAAATTATCCTTACCCTAACTATAATGTAAATAGTACACAACAAAGTCCCTTAATAATATAAAATGATGACATGAATATGAACTTGACCAAGGGCAGAAATTACTGTTCAAATTCACAAAGCCTATACATAAGATAAGAGCATGATGATACTCTGGTGAATGGAAACTTTCTTTATACCCAACAAGCTCAAATAAGAAATCGTTAATTGCTTAGGTGTGAAAGCACTTGTCTTCTCTTAACCTTTAATAAAATAATAATTTTTTAGATACAGTATTCTTAAATTTTAGGCATATCTGGCCAAACTATTTTATGAAGTAGCAGAGATGGCAATAAAGTTCTTTTTAGCACACTTGATCTACAGTGAAACTGCTAGAAACACCTCAGAAAAACTGAACAATTTCCTGCTGTCTTCAGTATTACTTACTTAAATGTCAAATCATACATTTTAGCAAGTAAACAAAAATCCACTCCTTTGCTCATATGCTTTTTTTCTATATATGGATTCAGTGATTTTAACACAAACCAGTTTAATGGCTACATGGATTACCAAAATACAAATAACAGATCTGAGCCCCTTAGTTGAGTTAATTTTGCATAAGACCAAAAATAGACAAGGCTAACCAAAATTTTGAATAACTTCGAGATATTTGAGAAGAAAAATATTTCAAGAATATAAACCATAATTTATATTAAACAATTTTATAAATATTGGTAGAATAGTGTATTTATCCAAAATTTTTATTTCCTAAAAGAATCTAATTTAAAAGGTGATGTTTTACCAAGGATATAAAAACTATTTAGAACCACAATAATGTGGCCAGATCAGTGTGGATATGTTTTTAGCTGTATGAAGCCATTGGAAATTTTGTTCCATATTAATAGATTCTAGTTTGCTTTTAAAAATACTGAGCTTTCCTCTGGGAAGGTCCGGTGCTACTCCTGGAGTTTTATCTTGGCTTCAGAGTAGTCTTTAATCTAGAGTTTGAGAAATGTGAATTTCAAAGCTTAGTAACTTTGTTTTACTTCCTCCCAAATGTGTATATGTGAAATGAGTATATTAGAAAGCTATATGGCTAGCCCTGAAAACTGCTTTTGTGTGTCAGAAGTTACTTAAAATTAATTTGCTTCCTGAAAATCTAGACATGCAAAATCCTAGACCCACAAGAGGCTTTCAGAGCTCAAAGTTCACAAACTCTAGAATAGTCCCTTAGCCAACAACATTTTGAGGAATTCAGATGTAGTTTACTTCAACAAATGATTAAGTTTTTTGCCTCTGAGAACTGACACTGTGTGTTCAGAGAGCATTCTTTTTTACTTTCTTTTTTTTTAGAAATCCATTTCCAAGATTAGGAATGGCTATATTCAATCAGATTAATCATTAAAACTGGAATATTTTGGCATTTCCAAACCTCAGATGTAGTAAGTTTCTGAGATTCAGTCCTGTAGATCCCAATGGGAACGTCTCCGGTAGAAGAGCACAGCTTCTGGTAAAGTCTGGCATAAGTTCTGATCCACAGGTCATCCTCAGTGATTTTCATCTATAAAATATGTGTTATTAAAAAAATAAAAACTCAGGGGTTACTTTTCATTTTTAAAGGCTACATATATTAATATTTTGAAATCTCAAAGTGACATTTCGTAAGTGCTTAAGCATATACTGAACTTATCTACGGTACTCCACCTTAGCTTATCCCCAGGGTTCCACAAACTTCAGAAGACCAACTACTCAATTTGTGGCAGCACGACATTGTATTAGTTCAATATCGTAGACAGTAGTCACTAGTAATTGACTGGGAGATGTTGGAAAAGAGGTGTAGACTTTTTTGAATGTTGCAATGACTACAGGCTGCTACTGGAAATTAGCAGACAGGCTCTGCCGATGCTACAAATCTTCAAATGCAAAAGACACTCCAGCACAAAAAGAAATTGTCCATCTAAAGTCCTAATAATGCTCATATTGAGAAAGGGATATAACAAAATGATAGGGCTCCCAGACAGAGGTGTAAGTACTAGTCCCCTCTTTGCTTATCATAAACCTGAATTGTTGGCAAGTCGCTTCACTGAATACACTTGGATAAAGTATATTCATTTATAAAACAAAAAGAGGGGGGTTAAACTTAATGGTTTTCCTCAACAGTACGGCGTCCTATGTCAGAAACCATCAGTCTCAAATGCCAGCTAGAAAAACACACTTGTTCTGAATTTTATATAGAATGGCTATATTCATGATTAATTTAAAATAATGTTTTCCCTGTAAAATTTTTAAAGAATTAAAAAACTATGAAGATATTCTTTGAGCACATATTAGCCACAGTACATTCTAGATGGATTTCAGAAACTTTGTTAGAACAGTCTTCTATTCCAGCAAATATTAACTTACAGAACAAAGAAACCCTGATCCTGGAGTAGTGTCCAATCCCAACAGAAGTCTGGTGATAGAAATCATATAATCCTTTACAAATGACTGCAATATAAACAACATATGTGTTTATTATGTGTATGAAATGTACAGAATAGCTCAGTGAGAACATCTTACCATTTCTAAAAGGTTACTTCTCATAACACATCATTAAGCCCCCACAAAAAAGGAAGTAAAAATCTATCCTGTCAGTGTCTTAAATACACAGGCATAGGTAAGCTGTCCACGAGGGAATACAGGGAATTCACTAGAATATCCTGACATGCTTAAGTTTTATGTACTATTAGACATGATAAAACAGATTTTAACTAGATTTTTTAATAACGAAAAACTATGAGCTAAAACAGAGAATATAAAAAAACCTTGAAAACTGAAATTTGCAAGGAGATGTTCCAAAAGGTTTTTTAGGATTTAGCTCTTTGCTAGTAGAATAAATTTCTAATATTTCAGTAAATCTAAATATTAATGAATTAATAATTTAGTATTAAATATCATCAGACTATTTGATGTGCTAGCATATATGTTTTGATATATGGCTAGAACACTGCTCAACAGAGTATTAAGTTAACAATGCTTTCAATTTCTTGAATTTATTCTTAGTTCTGAGTGAAAAGAAAAACTTGCAGCAGATACAAGCACATTTCACCATGACATGTAATAATTATTCCATAGATTGTATGAAATGACTGTCTTGAATTAAATCTTCAAGTGTTAAAAAAATGAAAAATTTAAATACTCATCTAGTTATTTTGCATAACAAAGATTTTTTAAAAAGTTATAATACCTTTTCAATACATTTATTAGGGTACTTTGTTCATTACTATTTTACCAACAGCTAGCATCAGAACACTAAGCCCTGTCATCTAAACAAGAACAAAGGAAAGACATCCATTCCCTTTTCTCAGGCCAAAGAAATGGCAGTTTGGTTTTGAGGTGTGTTAGTGTCCTTGTGGTTATAACATCAACTAACTGGAGGCCACCAAGAGCAATGGTGACAGGCACCTTTCAACTTCACTTGTAACTCAGTGTGTGCTAAAGAAGAGGACTGTTTAAGCACATTCTCAAGCACTTAAAACTATTTCCCAAAATGAAAAATTGAAAGTACTCATGAGGGAAAAAAGGCAACTGCAGATTTGGCAAATGACTATTATAGATTTTTTTTGAGTTGGATGTGGTTATGCAGCTGATTTGTCTACTGCATTTGCCATTGATGCATCCCTTGTCCAGAGGTCATTTGTCCTGTAACTTCATTAGGGCAAAGACAAGGGGTAGGAGTGAGCCAAAAAGACAGGGACAGCCCCACCTGCTATTACAAAATCCGTGCACTCAACCTCATGGAATTCGATCACAGATGAATCTTTCTCAGTTTCCCTTAGTATCTATTTAATTTAATTTAATTTAATTTAATTTAATTTAATTTAATTTTCAAGATTTTATTTATTTGAAAGATAGAGAGAGAGAGAGAACGAGCAGGGGAGGAGCAGAGGGAGAGAGAGAAGCAGGCTCCCAGCTGAGCAGGGAGCCGGATGCGGGGCTCAATCCCAGGACCCTGAGATCATGACCTGAGCCAAAGGCAGACGCTTAACTGACTGAGCCACCCAGGTGCCCCTATTTAATTGTATTTGAAATAATATTTTTTCTCTCCCCCTCCTCAGATTATACTTAATTTTTAATCATTGGCTTTCCAGCTCCACAAAGATGAAAATTAAGAAAATTACTAAAAATATAAAAGTGATCTGTGTTTCAAGTGGGAAGGAGAAAAGGGACTATTGACAAGATATTAATAAAGAAAAAAAACCTCCTGGTAAGTTAAAAAAAAAAAAAAGAAGCACCATAAGAAACTCAAACATTATACAAATGTGGAATTATTTACCACAGGGATAGAGTTGTGAGTAATCGAATGAGATGTGCACAGCCTGAAGATGAGGGTTCACACTAACTACTGGATAGTTGGTCTTTCTGAGATCTTGTGTCTATTCTATATATTGTGATTGATAACACTGCCTACATCATCGGTTTCTTTGAGGAAGCAACTGATATGATGTCTAGGATAGAATTACATTAATAGTAAATCACTGTACAATTGTAGACATTAATAATAGTTCTTTTTAAAAAAATATATAATATAAACATTTATCCTCAAGAAGATGGGTTTGAATCACTAACCAAAAAAATTAGATGGCATTTAGTATATTTTAAGAGTATACGCATACTTATTATATAAATTAAGGAATTATATATCTAATTTCTAATATTTATTTTTAATCAATAAATGAGTACTCTTTATCTGAAAAATGAACCATAACGTTTCTTGCCTGACATCAGACAAAACTAAATAGGCAGTTACTAGTTTGAAAATTGTTGTTTTGCTTCACCCTTTCCGCGGTGGCTTCAGATAAGGCATAACTCCCTGTATGTGTATTTACAAGAAAAAACATAAGGTAAAAATGCCCAGAAAGAAATAACTATTGCTTTCCACTTCTGTAGAACAATTTCCCTTCTATTTAGTCTATTAGACTTTCTCATGAGATTTTATTTAAACATAAGATACCAGGGCTAAAAAATCTGAAAACCACTGGTGCATAATGACATCAAGCATTTGACTGCTATTGACATAGACCCTTCAGGTTCAGCATTGTTCTTCAACAAGCCCTCCCTTCCAATCCCCTCACGAAGAGATCGGAAGTATGCCTGTGTAATGGCACGTGGAGTGGAGGCCCCTCTCTTGGGTGCCCAGATAATGTGCCTGGAAACTTCAGGGTGAACAGGAGTGCTTAGTCTCCTCTGCTGCGTTTGTCCCTGCACTCATCTGGCATAAGCACATGGGTTGTGACAGTGCTAGAGGCACATGCATGGGCATAATCAGCCCAAAGGCCAGTTGAAGAGCTTTAACGATCTTCAGATCAGTTTATTCAGTCAAGCATTGCAGAAGAGGGTACATAAAATACATACATCAAAAAGAAAATAGCATGACAAAATGATTGAATGCTTAATTTGAGATTGAAGTTATCAAATAATTTAAACCTCCATGAATATGTATTTCCTCTTAATAGAAATATTTATAAATTGTCTGATTACCTGAATCAAAGAATATGAAATATTAGTGCTGCTCAGTATCTATTTTTTCTAAAGTAGGCAGTAATTAGTGGATATTTAAAATATCCTTGGTTTATCAGTTCATTGACATCATTTTGGTGTCCTATTTTTGAAAATGTGCATTATGAAGGTTGTCTTTTTGTTTTAATATAATCATTTTGTTCTTACCTTCTTTTTTTACTCTGGTAGCATGCTTATAGGAATAAGCAAAATGTATTAAAATGTCACCCAATACACTGTAGGACACTGATGTTAAAGAATGACTAAAAATTATTTCATAAATTATTCTGAAAAATAATGTTTTCCTTACACAATGTTTCATAGGCACATTTGTCATTAAATACACAAAATAAAACACTGAATTACTTCCAGGGCCCATTATAAGTTAACAGCTCCGTGAGAAACACTAGATGTATTATTCATTTAATAAAATTTAAATAAAATTAGAATAAACATTTTAGAGAGAAAAAAAGAAACACTGCATACCTGATAGAGAAGAGTGTCCAACATACTGATGCTGAACACCCTCCCGGCAGCAAAAGGCAGTCGAAACATAAAGGCTAAATTAGAACCTTTCTCTCGTTCTTTCTGTTCAGAAATTTGAAATAGAAAAATTTGTGAGAATTCTATATTTTATGCTTTTCTGCTTAAGTTTTCCTGACATATGTGAAGAAGATATTTTCATTATACAGTTGTTAGCTATGAATGTGCATACTTCACACATTACAGTAAGTGTATATAGCTGTAGTTTTAATATGTCCCTTTAATTTTTATACCCAAGTTTTCTTAATCAATGAAAATACCTAAGGAAGGTTAATCTTCTCATACACTAAACATGTGTTAACTCTTTTTTTTTTTTTAATTTTAAGATTTTATTTATTTGTCAGAGAGAAAGAGAGCACAAGCAGGGGGAGAGGCAGGCAGAGGAAGAAGCAGGCTCCCCTCTGAGCAAGGAGCCAGATGCGGGAATCCATCCGAGGCTGTTGGGATCATGACCTGAGCAGAAGGAAGACGCTTAACTGACTGAGCCACCCAGGTTTCCCTCTATTTACTCTTTGTTAAAAAGTTTTTATTTAAATTCCAGTTAGTGAACATACAGTGCAATATTAGTTTCAAGTGTAGAATTTAGTGATTCCGCACCTCCATACAACACCCGGTGCTCATCACAAGGGCCCTCCTCAATCCCCATCACCTACTTAACCATTCCCCACCCACCTCCCCTCTGGGAACCACCAATTAGTTCTCCATCGTTAAGAGTATTTACTCTTCATAAATGTTTCTGCAAAGGACTTGAGGTAATATAATAAAAGGAACAAACACAATAAAAGCATTTAATAATATGCAAAAAAACCGAACCAAACCAAAACAAAACCCTAAAGCCACATAATCTATTATAACACCTGGAAGTTTTGCTTTTGAATATTCTCATATGTGAGGACACAAAAATAGGCAGGTAGGAGCCATCACATCCAGTGGTTTCCAACTTTCTGTCATCTGAGTTTTCATTTCCCTAAATGCCTCTAAGTTGTGCAGCCACAGCAAGCTGCAAGTGCAAGTAAACGCTGTAAATGCCAAAAAAGAAAAAGAATAAAGAAGAAAAGAAAAGAAGAAAGAAAAACAAGAGAAAACGAAAAGAAACAGTGTGTGTGTGTGTGTGTGTGTGTGTGTGTACTGCATTGTGTGTTTCTTCTGAAAAATTATATTGCTATCATCTTCCCTTAATAAATGAAGACACGAGAGCAAATGTTTGTATAAAATCGTAAGGAGTTTCTTAAGAATCCAAGTTAACTTGTACTTAGCAAAGAGTAGTCTCAAAAATGCTGGTGTTATTTGTTGCCAACCTTACTTGGAAAGATAGATACAGCTAAGCAAATAAAAAAAAAAAATCAGCCCTTGCCCCTTGTGGCAAGGGAAGGAAGCTCTGGTTTCTAATGCAGCAAATTTGGAGGCTCCTCAAGGGAAGGAGAGCCTCCCATACCCAGATTTTAAAACTGTGTGCCAAAGAGTATTATTCAAGGGATGAAAGAGGGCTACTGTGTTGCTTGTTGTGAAGGCACGAGGCTGACTGGACCCCCAGGCATCCTCTGGACAAACTGGTTGGGACAAAGACTCAGCCCTTCCAAGCAGCAAGAGGAGTTATTCCAGCACATCCATCACATCGATCTGCTTGAGAAGACTGTCTAGACTATAAGAGTATCCTCACTTGAGATTGTAGGGAGAGGATAAAAGGTAAAATCAGCAAGTGGTGCCCCAATTTTTGTCTGCTTCCATTACATCATAGTATCTTCTCTAATTTAGGAGTCTAGGTGTCAAGAATGCTTAGTTTGAACAGTACACATAGGTCGTTTGTAGATGACTTCTCTGTTCTTCCCAGCATGGACTCTGTTGAGTCAGACTGATTGTCTGGTGAAATCCTAAAATTCTTTCCCCAGATTCAGGTTCCACATCTGCATGGATAGCATTCTCATCTTCAAGAATTCACTGTTCTTAATATCAGTTCTGCAAGACCTCCTCATGCTCTAAATGTTTTTAGTATGCCTCACATCCTCAGAAAACCCTTTCATACCCAGGGATGCTGCTCTTCTGCTTGTGTGAATAATTCTGCATTTGTGATTTACTCTCCCTTTTATTATAAACTTTCCTTACAGTACAGAAAAAAACACCAAAGATCTTACAACACTATTTTTAAGACTTACCAGTTTTAAGTTACATTGAAAAGTATGAGCTCAAGTAACTCACTCTATCCTGATGAGAATACATTCCACAATTTCTTTACTTCTAGATGATGAAGTTGGATTAATTTCTTAAACTGCACTTTATAAGCCATTTTTATATATGGGAAAAAGAAGAACTAGAGACGACTAATACTTAGTCTAACCATCCGTTCCAATGTGATATTGTGACAAAATCATTTATCTACCTCTCTGTACAAAAGCAACATACAAGCTAGAAGTTTTACACATTGGCAGTGGCTAGTCCAGATTCGTAACTATAGAGGAATTTCATTTGGCCTGCAAACATTTACTGAGGTCTAATAAGTTCCAACATTTAACATAAAAGTCTAAATTTCTGATTCCTTTTAAATTTGGAAAATCTGATATCATATGTCATGTCAACAACTAGCCAGAGTTGAAAGCATCTGCTTCCTATGCGATTCATTCTTTCTTACATATGATTCACTTTATTTATCTGTGTCACCTAATTGCATGGTCAGGCTCTTGATTTCCACTTTGGAAGATAAGATACTTAGTTGGAAATGAGTCAAGGGATCTGTTAGTTCACTTCTTGTTTAAACAGTAACTTATATCAGAAATAACACAGTAAACTAAAAACACATTTACAATGTGTGTTAAATTAAAAAAATGGAAGAAAGCTTTGGCTACAGAATATTCCCACGGCTTCAGAAAAAATGAAGCTGGGTAATCAAGAAACACTTATCCATTAACTGTTATGTATCAGGCACTGAACCAGGTTGGTAGGATGGAGAGGTAATTAACAGAAGATTCCAGTTTTGCAGGTATTCAGTTTTACTTAGAAGAAAGAATTAAAATCAAATATCTACAAAGCCATGTGATGTGAGCTTGCAGAAGTCCAAGTATTAAGGAAGCCTAAGGAGGATGCAGATGGTGTCATAGATGAAATGACATCATAATTGAGCCTTAAAAGACAGGTTTGCCAAATAGGAAGCAATCATTCATTCCATGTGCATGATCTTATTATTTTTGCTTTTTTATAGAATAAGAGATTTAGAATATTTACACTTTTATTAGCTTCAGTTTGGAGAAAAGCAACCACACTATTCTTTTTTGTACTTTTATCAAACTATAAAATAAACTATGTGTATTTACTTTTCAAAAATAAAGGTAAGTTCTGTACTATTTAATGATGTTCAAAAAGTTGTAACTCATAAAACACAATTATAATTTAAAAAATTACTAAAACAGGCTAAATCATCAACAGTACCCGTGATGAAGGAAGGCCTGAAAAACAAAAGTGCTTGTGAACTGCTGGTATCTTGCTGAAAGGAGATAAAGAATTAGAACCAACTAAACTGTCTGCAGAAACAGTTGGCAGTCCCCACTGGGGGGAGTTTTGCAACAGAAAAGGTTAGAAAATAACCTTGACATAACAATGAAAGGAGAAAATCCACACGTTAGACTAGGTTATCAGTGTCGATGTGATGTTTTGAGGGGTACTTGAAAAAAGAGTTTGCTTTACCTTCATTAAGAATAAAGGCACCATTCCAGAGACTAGTTTTAAGTAAGGAAGGCTATGAATTTAAAGGTAATATCTAAATATATCCCAGTCCTTGGAAGATAAACAAAGGGTGCATATATTTTTTGTGGACGTTTTATGACATGAAGGGCTGTCGATGAAAATTATGTCATGATTCTGAAAAACTAACAGGAGTTCGAATGAATGACTGATTGCTGAGTCTAGACTATTTTTTGGTTTTCAGACTACTTCCAAAGGATTGTTGCATATGTTATGCTCCTAAAAAACTGATTAAAGGGGTGCCTGGGTGGCTCAGTCAGTTAAGCATCTGACTCTTGATTTCAGCTCAGGTCATGATCTCAGAGTTGTGAGATCGAGCCCTACACTGGTTCATAGACAGCCATCTCCTCCCTGTGTCCTCACATGGTGGAGGAGTTCTCTGGGGTCTCTTATGAAAGCACTAATCCCACTCATGAGGGCTCCACCCTCATGACCTACTCACCTCCCAAAGGCCCCTCTTCCTAACACCATCACATCAGGGCTTAGGTTTCAACATATGAATTTTGGGGAGGGACACAAACATTCAGCCTATGGCAACTTTGGACATACTGTATGAAATCTTAATACTATGCACATTCTTAACAGATAAATTTACATATTAAAATAATTATCCACATAAATAACATTTTTTCACTCCTCTAGAATGGATCAGGTAATGCTTTTTCACATTTAAAAGAAACAGAAACTAATATCAATATTCTCTTCAAATTCTTTCTGGACAGCCATGGGAAAAGGTAAGTATTTTCTTAAAAACAGGATAAAAAAATTTCCTAATGAATCAAATCCAGTGTAGGCAGATAGCACCAAACTTCCATTCAGCCATTCTAATACTTTGATTATGAATAAAAAGTAGTCCAACTTGTTTGGACAGGAAAAAAAAAAAAGGAAGGCCATGTGTTTTTGTTTGTTCCTATATATCTATGCCTCCCATCAAATTATAAATTCCATGTATTTATTCCGTTGGTAACCTCTAGCATTGAGCAAGGTATTTGGCTCTTAACAGGTGCTCAGTAAATATTACTGGTTTGCATTTAAATTGAAAATATATAAAATTTGCCATTTGCTTACACAGTGAATATATTAAAAAATAAATTTGATAGTCTCACTTATTTCTCCCAGATTCAATCTTCAATTTTTATCATTTTGCTCTATCATTGACTACAAAGTGATATGATTTACAGACATGACTCTTTGCATTCTGACACCAATTCTTTGACACCAACTAGATGTCCCTACAATTCAATTCAGTTATGACACTACCCAGAGTTGGCTCAGACCCCGCAGGTTAAGGGGCTCAGTCCCACAAGACTACTCCCATTTCAGACACCAGCCGCAAGTCTCAGATGTCTCCAAGACAACTGTGTCCAGCCTGCTACAAATTTGGAGCTTCTCACAAGCCCCTCAGTTTTGATAATTGGCTAGAATGTTCACAGAACTCATGAAAATGTTATACTTAATGATGATTATTTTATTATAAAGAATGAGAATAAATGGCTAATAAAAAGGTACACAGGGGAAGGGAGCTCTCCAAGTCCTGTTTTTCAGAGTATTTATCAGTTTCATTATGGAGACACGATTAATTAACTCACTGGCCACATGATTAAACTCAACGTCCAGCCCCTCTGATATCCCCGGAGGTTTGAAAGGTGATGAAGATGTGTCATTGATACTTCCTCTAACAAAGTAAGTGTAGCAGGCATCAGAAACACAGTATAAGAATTAAGTGGACATGGGGGGCAGCTGGGTGGCACAGCGCTTAAGCGTCTGCCTTCAGCTCAGGGCGTGATCCCAGCGTTGCGGGATCGAGCCCCATGTCAGGCTCCTTCACTGTGAGCCTGCTTCTTCCTCTCCCACTCCCCCTGCTTGTGTTCCCTCTCTTGCTGGCTGTCTCTATCTCTGTCAAATAAATAAATAAAATCTTTAAAAAAAAAAAAGAATTAAGTGGACATGGAAAATGAGACATGAAATAAAAAATAGAGAAGGGGAGGACATCAATAGGAAAAAAAGAACTTTTCATCTCATTTCCCTATAAAGACTTACTTCATCTCCTGTTTTGATGCATTTTATAAAAAAAGCCTTTTATTCATGCTTATAGCTCAATTTGCTTTAAGACTGCTTTCTTTAAAATTGCTTTTGAACTGTCACCATTCCCCAATAATGATCATAATTACAGTTGAGCTATCCTATGGTAATTACACAGTGATGTAAGAAGCAAAGTAATGAAAATGTGAGATGAATAGTGTGAAATAAAAATATAAATATTTGGTTTTTGTCCCTGGTTCCTGACATAGAGCTTCAAAAGCCCCTAGAATTTATGAGTAATTGGAGTGTTTTTTGTTGTTCATATCTTTCAACCATACCTGATTTTATGCTAAGGAGGCAACTCATGGAGGATCCCCTAGATAGCTTCAGGATGAGATCCAGAAAAAGTAACCACATGATTAGTATACTGAAACTTTCAACATCTTCGTCACCTTTCAAACCTCCAGGGACAGCAGAGGGGCTGGACGTTGCCCTATTCTTCGTAGGCATATGACTGGACTGCATTTCCTAGTCCCTCCTGAAGTTAGGTGTGGCCATATGATTGAGTTCTAGCCAATGGCATATGAGTGGAAGTCTACGTGTCACTCCCAGACCTGACCCATCTGTTTAATATTGGTGTGTATATACTGTCATTTGCTGCCTTTAGTTGTACATTGCAAGAAAGACAAGTAGCTCAAGCAAGAATTAGTTTCAAGTAGAGACTAAAAATAAACAGGGAACTCAGAAATTAGGAGCCTCTAATATTTAAAAACTGTGCACTTCTAAATGCCCACAGGAGAGAAAACTGAAACAAGGCATTAACAGCAAAGTCCAACCCAGCACTACTGTCTCAATAACCTCAAGGTAGCTTCCCAAGAGATAGAGAGAAGCACGGGTTGAGAAGGCAAAGAAATAAAGAACTTAAAAATTATATTTAAGAAGGAACATTGGGGATCATCTGGTCATAAAAATTTATGGAAGTAAGTATACCAGAATTTTATCAAGTTTTTGAAAGAAATTAGCAGACTCATCTAAGAAATCTTTAGACTTTAAAAGTTTAGGGGAAAAATGCTTTCATAAGCTTAAAAATCCTTAGATTTTTTTCAAACTTCCATAAGCAATAAGCAGGATAAAAATTCACATAGGCTGCAAGAAGTATGTATTCCCAAGGTGACGTGGATAAAAGTAGCTCAGAAAGAAGCTTGAGGTGAGACAAGTGTCACATAAAAAAACAGACAAGGGAATTCCTCAAGAGAGCAAATCTAAAACAATAATCAAGGAATTTCCTTTTCACAAGAACAGATGGGGGTCCTCAACAATCATTCATTGCTCACATCATTGTCACAGACCAGTGATCCTTTGTGCTCTCAGTTCTCTCCTTTTCCTAATGGAAGTTTTTATTCTTTTATATCCTCTTATATTCTTTTATATTCTTCAGTGAGTGGCCTCTTCCAGAGAATTCTTACAGATTATCACTTCCATTACCAGTGACAACCAGTGTTCTAGAAGAATTCAAGGTCTACTAGGAAACCACCCAAACGTAATCATCACACAAGTAAAACAGCCAGGGTCAATGCAATCTAATCTCCCACACTCATTCTAACAAATTCTAGCACTTCTCAAGTTTAAATGAAAACCACTTAGGGTCAAAAAAGTGTGTCAAGCAGCCAAGCTGTTGTTTGTTTCTAATTCAAAACCTTGATTATGTTTCTAAAGGTGAAAGCTTTATCTATGAAGGTGAAAATGCATCTAATTATAGATAGAATAAAAGGATATTCATAAATATGTTTGAAAGATTAAAAATCTACCTATTCCTCAGCTAATAATAACTCTGGACTATTATTCAATATTAGAAACAAAGATCAATTTCCCTAGCCTAAAAATATCTCCTTGTATCCAGACTACAATGTAGAAAGATAATTACTAAGTTAGCTGTATTTATACCAGATAAAAAGCATTGGCTGGAAATGAACAGTTACTATATCACTGACGGCACATATGTTAGTTTACTAGGGCTGCCATAAAAAAGCACCACAGACTGGGTAGCTTGAACAACAGAAATTTACTGTGTCAGAGTTCTGGAAGCTGGAAATCTGAAATCAAGGTGTCAGCAGTATCGGTTGCTTCTGAGGGCTGTAAGTGAACGATTTGTTCCAGGCTGCTTTCCTTGCCTTGTGGATGGCCGTCTTTTCCCTGTTTCTCTTCAAACTATCTTTCTTCTCTTTATGTATGTCTGTTTCTGTATCCAAATTTACCCTTTCTATAAGGATGCCAGGTGTACTGGATCAAGGCCCACCGCAATAGCCTTCTTTAATCCATTACCTCCATAAAAACCCTATCTTCAAATAAGATCACATTCAGAGGTAGTAGAGGCTAGGACTCCCAGCACATCTTTTTTTGAGGGGGAGGAACACAATTTAAGTCATAATAGCACTAAAGCCTAAAAAGTTTCTATGTGACAAAATCTCTATATCAACAGATAAAATGGTAATAACTGAATTGAAAAGAATTTTCTATGGCTTTAAAACCTCCAAACCAACTGGTTTCAATTCCAATTCCCCAAGCCCCACTACTCCTTAATAATTAGGGAATATACTGAATTCCTTTACTCTTTTTGGGAAATATCTAGTATATGTAGGGGTAAATACAAATCTAAAAAATAAATGAATTTCTCTGATGCCAAAAGAGAAGAAAACTCCATCCTTCCCCCTCTTTTCCCCATAGCATTTCCTTTAGAAAACTCACGATTGTAAATCCTTTCTCTGTCGCTTTCAGAGAGTTGCAAACCTTTTGAAAACCTGAATAATCTCTAGCCAGTTTTGTATCTCAGAGAAGTCTCTCTTGGAAGCTTTGGAACTATCTTTCTGAAATGCGAACATAAAGCATCCTCTCTCTCTGTCTCTTTGGGAAGTTAGTCTAGGTATCTGGCTGGAAGTTGTAACTGCTTGCTTGTTGCAAAGATACAAGAAGTTTTATTTTTCCTTTATATTAAGACAATTGACATGTTTGCAGGTGATTGTATTTGCCTAGCCATATAAAAGAGTGAGATGCCTCTCTATTTTTGCAATCTTTTTAGTGGATTTCTTGAGATGTATATCACAGTCTGATTTAATGCTTATTCAAGTAAAACTTCCCTACATTTGAGAAGAGGATTTCTATATTAGTGGAAGACTTTGTTTTTAATTAATTCCCCAACAAATATCAAAATGTCATATTGTTCTTCTTTTTCCCTAATGCAGTAGACACACAATAATATAAACACAAACACTCAACACTATTGAAAACATCTTCCACAATTATGACCTTGAAACATCCACTCACTTAGCATAAAACTGAATACAAAGAATGGAATATTTATAAGTGAAATCCACAATAATTTATAATTATGTTTGTAGTACCATTTATTTGAATACTGATTGTATGCCAAAACTGGGCTAAATGTTTTGGATAGATCATCTGGTGTAATCTTTGCAATGACCCTATTATTTAGCTATTACCACTATTTCTAGAGAAGAATCCCAAAGCTATCAATGTGCAAATAATTTAACCAAGTTCCATTCCTAGAAAGTGGTAGAGAAATGGACCAATGTGACTCCAGAGCTGTACTCTTCATCAGTAGGTAATCCTAGTGTGTCAAGAGGGAGACCATCAAACAGCACGTCAGCACTGATTCCAGCTGGATTCCGGATAACCGGCTTTGCTTGCGGGTGCTGAGCCAATTTAGCCATGCTTGCCAACCTTTCCATGTTGTTAAAGCAGTGTGGCATAATGGTAGTTTTCTGTCCTGAACATTCATGTCTTTAAGATTCCCTTCTTGCACTGACTTGATAGCTATATAATCTTGGAAAAGTTATTTTACCTGTCTTACACTCAGTTTCCTCTTCTGAAGGGAGCACCTAACAGCAACTTGAGTATGACTGCAAAGGAACAATGGAAAGGCTCTACTAACATAACATATGTGACCAGCTCTGAAGATGGAAATCAACAGATCAGAGTGCAGTAATGGCCTTACTCAGCAGTATGTCTCCTAGGAATTAGGACAGTGTTTGGCATAACAGGTAATCAAAACCAAATGAAAAAAATGAACTAACCAAACAACAGCAACAACAAACATAAGGCATCATTATCTGTACCTCTTATATTGTCACAAACAATGAAGAGGGCATAGATTTAGCACATTTCACATGAATAAAATTGAATCATATTGTTTTGTCTTACATCAGATTCTTCCAGTATACTAGTATCAAGTAAATGCTGGATGCAAAATCCATTGATAGCCACACTCAGGCTAAACATTAAGAATGGAAACCACACTTCTCTATCCACATAACATGACTTCACAATCCTACTTTGTCCATTCACAGTACTCTGATCCTTTCCCAAAATTAATCAAACCCCCATTCCAGAACCTCATTAAATAAGGCCCTCATTAAATAAGACCCTCATTAAATAAGATTTCCTATACTGAAGAAACTTTAACCTTGCTTCCCCAGTTCTGAAGCATTGCCAAAGCTCTCCTGAGGTGAGGGTCTCCCTTACCTAAGCAAGCAAATAAACTCAGCTTTGTCTCAGATTGTGTTGGTGACATTTGGGAAGCTAACTTTCAACAAAGCCTACAACTTTTCTAAGGCCTGAAGGATTATTTTATACTGCAAAGCCCTCTATAAACAGAGATTTCTTGATATAGCACTCATGATATTAACAATATAACTGACATTATAACTGAGTATATGCATTCTTGCTGCATTTAACTCTTTCATGGATCATGCTTTCAATTTATAATAAATGAGAGAACAAGATATCTTCATTATGTTCACTTGTGATACAAAAGGTTCAAATCCATCAATTCACATTAAAAAATTGTAAATTAAGATTTTAGCTCCAAAATAAGGATTCAAACAGCATTTTTATTTTTACTACCTCACTGCATTTCTTTCTATATATAGGAATTTCAGAGTTACTCTTTCAGGAAAAAATAGGTATATGCAACTTCCTTAATATGAAGTCTTACCTTTTCCAGTTTTGAAAGAGCAAGAGAGTAACAGTCTTTGGCTCTGAATTGCATGAATCTCATGTTGGCTGGGTGAGTAAGTTCTGTGATAATACTGAGACTGGAAAACAACCTACATTAAAAAAACACACACACACAAAAGAACATTTGCATTACACTAACAATCCAATACGGTATTTTTTATAACACCATATTTATGAGTGAGTGATTCCTAGCCTCAGGCATAAAACAACATGCAATTACAGCAGCAGGCATTGTTACATAAACTGTCTATACGATGCGAGAAAAATGGAGCACTATTTTCCGAAGAATATTTTAGCAAACATTTTAGCACTACAAGAAGAATAAATTTAGTAATTTGGCTTTTATTAGACATTTCTCTCTACAATTATGAAATGGCATAGAAGAGAAACTCATGAAGCTGATTTAAGAAGTTACAAGGTGACTTTGTGGATAATGTTGAAATTGAAATTTATAAGATGAATATGCTGATTGACAAAGATTTCACGGGATGAGCTTCTTGTTCATATTATGAGTTCTTTGATCTTCTAAGATTCCCTATTCTCATAGTATGCAATTTTAAATGTCAAATCTTGCTACAGTGAATTTCTGAGAAAATATTTTAGCTGAAATAACATTTTATTACAATGAATTGAGGCCAAGGCTCAATTGGTAGTGTTATTTTAAGAGGATCCTGAGTTTTCACATGTCCCATAGCTTTGCATTAGCTTTCTTCCTATTCACTTTCTTCCCCCAACACACACACACACACACACACACACACACGCACACACGTGCACGCACACACACACGATAGTAGTTGTCAGATCATTGCTTCGTTATTGTTATTTTTATTTACTGACGGCAATACTTAATCTCTAGGTTAACAAGTAATTATAAAGTGTGTTTGTTATTGGACAGGTCTGGTCTCGAGGACATAAAAAGAAGTATAAAGTGAATTTTTTGCCTTTAAATTAGACCTACTACCTAGAGGAAACTATAAAAAATTTTAAATTATAAGGCTGTACATATTTTTCTAGGGGTGATAAATATGGATGACTGAGTCTTCACAGATTATGTAGCATTAAAACACCAGCGAAAGGAGAGCTTATGAGAAGCATCTAGGACAGTGCTTAGATATAAGGCCAGAAAGTAATTTGTGAGAAAAACATAGCTGCAAACCAATGAAAATTTATTTCATCTTTGGGGAAATTTTCATTTTCTCTGAGAAATATAGCTTTTATCTTTCATAGATATTATTATTCTAACTTTGGATACATTTATGATTACTTGGATGATACAATCCTTTGCTAACACATTACATCAAATGTATATAGCTATATATATTTGAAGTCTGAGTGAGTGGTAATATGACTGAGTGACTGGTCATTGTACTTAAGTGACTTGTAGAGTGAAAATTAGATAGAACCAAAAAATGTATATGATGTACCACTTCTGTTCTACATAAATGAACCCACACCTTTGTTATTTTAAACTACAAAAGTGAATACATTATCCAAGTCTGCCACCTAGTGAAAATCTATAACTAAGTAAGACTTAAATAATGAAATGTTTTATTGCATTGCCTTTTATATCTACAAAGTACTACTCATGTTCAATTATAATACATTTATAAATTTGGTTCTGGAATAGATTTAATTATGTATCTTTAAAATACTAATCTACAAATCTATTTCTGGGACTTAATATGGCCTAAAACACATTCTGAATATAAGACATTTTAGAAATAAAATGACATAAAAAGTCTATCTTCCCCTAGGTCAGAGGATCATAATAAAACAATATTACAATTGAAAAATAATGTTTTTTTCTATTTAAAACTTTTCTACAATTAATTTATGTTCTGATTGAGTGATGTAAGTATCATTGTGGAAATGTGCAAAATCTCTATGGAATATTCTCTGCCTGAATTAATTTATTCAAAACGTATTTTTGAAAGACAGGCCCAGTTATGCTAACCCATACAGAGATGAAAATCCCACCATATACCCTATTTCCCAGACCACTGGGAGAACTCTGAGACTAGCTGCAATTATATAGTCAAGCAAAACAAACATAAGGACACACAAATCTGGAAAATGTTTCCCATATTAAAAAAAAAAAAAAAACTAAGCCAATGTGCTGCACTATAAATTTTGATCTGTTGTGGTGACTGGGAATGATGTTTCAGAGTAACAGGGAGTATACCTTAATCTATAGGTACACACATACACTTAGATACATGAAATTCTAGTTTTAGACTACAGTTGACTATCAACACTAAAATAAATAAGAATATACTTTTTTACAAATACTTTTTAAACACTTGAGGTCTGAGTCCGAGTTAGTAATAAATGAGACTATAATAAATATCAGATACCTCTTGCATTTAAATTTATCCATGTAAACCGATCAAAATAATAAAAAATATTTTTGTACTATATAAAGGAATCATTTTCATATTTATATATATTCATTATCAATATTTTCAATTATGTCATTTTCCATGTGTACAGGTGTGTTATTTCCTCAACGAGACTATGACTACTTGTAGCAGGCTGAAGACAATATTCCTTTTTTATTTTTAATTTTTTTAGCTTGCCATTTATGCTCTTAGTGTCCTGGGGATGAAAGTCTTCTAACTGAGCAGCTCTCCCTGCTCTTACTTCCCCCCAGCCCCTCCCCCCACCCCCCTACAAACCACTTTTCACATTGTAGCTAAAAGAATATTTTAAAACTGTTTCAGTGATTTCCTTCCTGTTATTCCTGTAATGAAGATCACTTGTAACAAAGCTCTGCAAAGCCGGCCCCTCAGAGCCTTTGGCTATGCTGCCCCCATGTGGAATGCTCTCCTCCTCTCTTTGCCGCTGAGTCTATCTTGCAAGCAAAAGATCTTCAATTTCTCAGGGAGGTGTTCCTTGATTCACTGGACTAGACCATATATTCTTGTCTGGATCTATATAACATTCTCCTTTTTTTTTCAGTAGTTGCCACACTTACCATTCTCCAGTTCAATTTTTTAAATGACTTGTTTAATATGTTCCCAGCTAGACCATCAGCAACCCAAGGCCAGGAAGCCTTAATCACTACTGATCCCCGTGTCTGCCTTTGGCACCACGGCAGCAATAGACAGCATCCTGCATACTCCCCAAACTTACTAGATGCTCAATAATACCACGTGAATAAATCACAACCGCAGGTGTTTGTAGAGGTCCTCCTGACCTATACGGGGTTAATGCGGGCATTTCTCTGTTCCAAACAGATCACAGATCCATGACTTGACTGAATGTTTCCACTGACAGAGCACTGGTTTTCTTAGCAGTTTGATCAACTAATTTTTAGGGGGAAAAACGCAAAAACAAAAATATCTTCATATTAAAAAAGAATCTGAACTAAGTCACTCCTAGGCTTTTGCAATGCAGATAAATCAATGCTAAATCAATTAAATAAAGAGACCATTAGACTGAGAAGGTCCTAATAGTTCAGCAGGCTACTTAAGCAAACCAACACCTCAGAGAATAAATGCCCGAGGCTAAGAAATCAAAACCAAAGGACAACCAATCATAGTCTGCTAGGCTTTCTCAAATAAGACAACCGCTTAAGCTGTAGCCAAATAATTCCCTTGCTTTGATTCCCTCTTCTCTGTAAGTCCCTCACTCTTGTCCTTGAAGTGTTTCTAACCACTTCCTATCTGGCGCTGCCAAATTTGAACTGATTTTTGCTCAGATAAACTCTTAAAATGTTTAATATGCCTTAGCCTATCTTTTCACATTAACAAGTATTTAGTTTGTACCCATTCTGTATTCAACTAATGTTTAACTATCCTGTGTGCTCTCTAGAAAAACCTCTGCTTCTCAACTTCTAGATGAAGTTTTCTCATCTTTCCTTCTCCTGATAGACTCAGGCAGTTGGTTTGAATCAGCCATTTTTTTCCTCTAGAGGATAGGATGAGCCAGTAAGTTGCCTTCAATGTTGCTGTTTTCCCCCAGTTAAATGAGAATAATGATAGACGCCATTGACATGCCAAACATTCCCAAGTGAAGCATTATGATAGTCAGTCTGACGTAGCCATTTTGAAGCCATTGTTTTTAATTCAAGGCACATTTTGGCATGCTTGTTTAAATTTAGTTTAGATATTAACACTTGTTCATAAAAATGTAAAAACAGGAAATATTTTCAAATATACCAAGTGCTTCTTAGGTAAAACTTTAGCAAGAGAAACTAAATTTTGAAGTACAGACGTGCTTTTCTTTCAATTTGGAAAATTGCACAAACTTCAGGAGTGCTCATCAAATATTTGAATGTTGAAACTTTGTATGCCAAGCTCTAGACTCATTTCTGGAAAATGAAATACTTCCTGAGTAGGTTCTCCGGAAGAAACATGCAGGGGCCAAGCCAGCAAATCCATAATTGCCACACTGGATAAAAACACACTGAACTGTGTAGTCCAGTTTTCAATTACGAAAGTACATTTAAGTTAGAAATGCAATTCTGGATGAAAAGGAATTCCCCCCATGCCCCCAACTCTCCTCTAATTCTTTCTAAACCACCCCCACCCCCAAGTATACTGCTAGTGAATTAATGAGATTCTCCTATTTTTGCCTTTGGTCTTTTGGGACTGAGTAACTCTGAAAGGTCCTTGGACAATCTGGAAAGAAAAGAGGCCTGCCAAGCGAAGCTATATGTCCTAGTAAGGCAGGGGTTCAAGTGAACAATATGAGCCTCTGAATAAGAACAAATTTAACCTTATTCCAGACTGGCAAAACAGATAATACCAGTTACATCAATAACTTGTGAATTAGAGCACTGTTACTTTCATTTCAGACTTGAATTCCATCTCATTCTTATCTACTGGGCTCTAATACGAGCACAGATTGAAGATTTTTCTAACATATTCCTTAAGTCGTTTTAAAAGCTGAAAATGTAAAAGTCAAAATGCCCCCACATCAAAATGGAATGTCAAAATAATCAAGTTAAAATGGCATGGGCCCAAATAGCTACACAGTCATTTACAAACGCTAAAATAAAATGTAGCATCGCCCCATACAGAGCAACAGCATAAGGTAATCTTAATTTGCTTAATACATACAGAGGCCGAGCAGCTTAGAATTTGGTTCTCATTCAAGGAAATTAATGATGTTCATGAAGATATAAGGACTGGTGCAGATATTTTAGAGATACTATTATTTAAATAAATTTCTAGGCCCAAGACAGGGCTTCTCCTGCTGGGTTGCCATGTCAGCAAACTAAAATTTAGATAACTTTTGTATGTCTGTGATAAAATTAATTTGCATATCTAGACCCACAAAATGGAGACTGCCTCAGTGGCCCAGCCCACGTCACAAATCTAAACTTAGAAGTCACACGTACTTACAGTAAATACCTATTAAGGTAACCTAATATACACCAATCTCAATCCTCCAAATCAGCTTTAGCTAACTCAGCTTATCCTAGAAAACAGGACCTACTAGCCTGACCAGGAAATGTCACGCCCTGTTTCCATGATGCCTCTTCTAACATTCTATGAATCTTGCTCTTGCAGAAAAATCTCTCCAGAAAAGTGTTCCACTGCTTGTGAGGCACTGTACTTCTCCAATCCACAGGCTGTTTCCCTTGAATAAAGGCTATTAAACTTGTTACTCAGTTGTTTTAGTTTTGTCATTTGATACCCGTAAATGCTCCACTTGACCAGAAACACGGTATACCCAGTCAGCCAATCCCCAAATGCCAAGCAAACCTGGGCTCTACACTTATTTCTTTGTTCCTTGTTCCTTATTCATTTTCTGTTTTTCTCTTTCTTCTTCCTTGTTCTTTATCCTATAAGAGCTTCCTGCCTCCCACCCTCTCTGGACCCTTAGGAATGGAGACTGCCCACTTCATGAAGTGTTAAAGAAAGTCTATTTGAATCACCTAAGTTGTCTTTAATCATTTTTAACACTATGCACTCTTGTAAACTCCCTTAGACAAGGAGTTTCCCAAGGAGATGTTCCCTTAGACATGGAGCCTTACGCTTTAATCCTAAATAGCCTGGTATCCAGCCGCTGTAACTAGATTTCTGGTTGTCTATTGCTCACTTATGAGGATAACTGGATTCTCCCTCTGGAATTTGTCATCTCTCTCTAAGCAATTTCATGCAAGGTAGTGGGCAGAGAACCTCAAAGAAAACTGGGAGTGGAGGAAGAGAGAATGAGAAAGAGAGTTGAGATCGGTATTAATCACAGCACATAATCAGTAATCATCTGTTTAGGGTTTTAGCACAGGAGTGATTATAATGACTGATCTTGGAACTTAATCTGGTAAGGAGGGAAGGAAAGTTCTCAGGTGACTAAGCACAGTGAAAAGCTATTTGAACCAGTGGATAGTATATTTCAGTGGAGACACAGGACTGTTAAGAATTGGGGGGGGGGGGTCTTAGAAGAAATGAAGTAGAAAATAAGCAGTAGTACTCACAGACCTGAATGAAATTGAGAAGATGGAGGGAAACATTATTGGTACTTCAAGGGAAAGGCTATGACCAGGAGAACAGGTGGCTAAGGTAAGATACTGAAAGGATTATCTACACAGAATTGTTGAAATCATCAAGAATGATGGTAGAAACAGTGTTGTCAAGAGTCACAGTGAAATCAGGAACCAAAATCTTCAAGGAATGTGGAAAAGTGACCTCAAAAGTGGTAAATGACTGCACCTATAAAATGAAACTACCAAATCTGCATGACTTTTGTCATTTGTCTATATAAATAACATTCTGTACATTGGGGATCTATCAGTGTCTTACTTTTGTATTTTATTATGTAAGACTAACCTAGTTTAGCATGCATTGACCGCCAGCTTAAGGACTACTCCATTAAAAAGTTTCCTAGAATTTTTTTTTTTCCTGAAAAATTGTTACGTACTTAGTGAAATAATGATAATACCACCACACATGTGTCTACTCTTAGTTATTCTGGTCAGTTTTAAAAGATTAGAGCCTTTGCCCCTTTGAGTAAGGTGGGGATTTATTTATTTATTTATTTATTTATTATTATCTTGAAATCAGAATAACTAATTCATAGACTATATAATAAAAGCCAAGTCAAATCAATAAAAACTTTACCATAATAAAAAATAAACCATAATAGAAATGAATTCATGATAAGTTGAAAATTAAAATGGTATGTTTACTCAAACAGACCCGAGATCCTCTACTGTTAAGAATGTAACTAGCTTTTCTCATGCATGGAACCAAAAACTATGATTTCACTTTGTTCACTGGCTGTAAATCTCATCCCGCTGAATTAATTTTCCAGTTGTAATTTTTTTCATTCTCTAGAGAAAAAAATTACTTACGTGTCTGTCATATTTTAAACATGTGCTATGCGACCCTGAAATGTACTATTTCATTTAGCTCAGTAACTAGTTAGCTATACTCTAAATGAACCGCCAAATTACAGTAACTTTAGAGGGTACATTTTTCTCCTTCTGGAACAACAGGTTCTTATGCAAGTTAGAGTAAATCTTCCAGATGTGTTCTTCACCTACCTAATTTCTGGTCCTTACTTTAACACTGCAAGAAGGGTTAATTATTTTCCACATGCATTTTATAGATGAGGGAAACTGAATTTCTATGAGGTTAAGAAATATACTTGTCACACAGTGTCTGCTGGAACCTCGGGAATAGAGGTGCCAGATGAGGTTTGTTGCTTCCCTGTTCCAAAGTCTGTGGCTTTTCTACTCTGTCACATGAAGGTGATCACGACAGTGCTAATAATTACAGTCACTAACATTCACTGAGAAACTGAAAACTACCAGCCATGTGCTACATGTGCGACACAGCATTATGTATTTTTAAATCCCAAACAACCTTGTGATTAAGACACTGAGGTTTAGAGAAGAAAAGTCATTTGCCTAAGATCATGTAATAAATAGTCAACTTAAGTGGGACTCACAATTAGGCTCTCTCTTCTGAATTCTGAACTCAAACAATAAACCGATAATTACCCTCAATATATGAAGGTATAAAGGTGGAGCAAGGGGAGATGATGATGGAGTTCAGATTGTTTTATTTACTTCCATAATTTAGTAGTTCAGGTTTCCTTTAGACTTCTGCAGAACTCACGAAACTAAAATAATGATCTTTTAGATAGTTACATTTTAAAATGATTTCAGAAAGAACCATTTCAAGTGACAGAGATGTCTTCGTTTATAGGTAATTTTGACTTTGCTTATAGCACGGGACTTTTCTCTGGTTTTCATTCTTACCCAAAGATAAGCATAATGGAAATTCCTATCTGGGTAAGTTTAATTGATGAAAGACAGGAAAATAGTGAGGATAAGGTTATGACTTGGCTCTTAACATGGGTAAATTGCCTGTTCACATCCTTAAAATATTTCATTTTTAGTAATCCAGATTGTCAATGCATACTTTTGGCCACTGCCAGGCATAAAAGCAAAATTAGACCATGCATGGTCTGTCATAAATCTGACTGCAAGTGCACAGGATTTAGAATTTGCTCTTGTTAAACGATACCAGAAAACAGATTTGTTATTCCATTTATTTTTAAAAGAATGACCCTGAGTTAAAAATTAGACATACGGTGCCAGTCATACATCGGAGGCTAAAAAAGTACTTGTTTTAGGACCAAATGAATGAACATAACTTCAGTGAAAGTAACTTACATTCATTCCTTTTATACAAGTCAGAGTCAAATATTTCAACAATATTTAACAGTAAGTAAGCCACAGGGCCGCATTACTGAGACATTTACCTGAAAAGGGTCTGCACATTTACAATCGTTTTGGCGTCTGCCATGTAGTCTTCCTCCGCACTCATGGTACTCTCTTTGTCCACAACCACCATGTTGGCAGCAAAAGTCACTCCACACCTGAGTAAATCATCTAGGCTTTGATAAAATCAACAGAGAAGAATGGACTTTCAATAAATCACCGTACTAGGATCAGGGCTTGCTCACCCACTCTGCACCTGTATAGGCTGCCCTTAGAGATGGCTTTCACATAGTTTGCCCTGGTAGATAGATGTTGATGTGAATTAAAATATAGTATTCTCTGCTGATATGAAATAGTTTGTATCTTTGAGCTGTTTGTTTCATTAGATCTCAACTATTTCAAAGCATTATGCGTTAAAAATTTTTTAATATTTATTAATTATGTAACTAAAACAAAAACACCCACTTTGCAATCAAATAGAGATAAAACATGTTAGAACTGTTTTTATATATATATTTAATCTCTATGGTACTTTTGGTAAGAGTAGAAATGAATACTTATGTTAATTTAGATGGTCTAGCCCAACAAAGAAATATTAAACTGTGAAGTGTCTATTTTTAAATGTGTATTATTTCTTTGTGTAAAGCTATGTGTTAAAGATTGGTCTTACACAGCCATGAGCATGGAAAATATACAAATATCAGTTGTATTCAAATTTATCATTCAGCCAGACTAAAGTTTTTGAGCCAGTGATTTAATAATCTGATTTGATTGCATGAAATAACTGCTAAGCCAGGATAGAAGTTCCCATGAACTTCAGTCTTCTCCCCATCACTGATAAAAACTAGCATTCTCCCACTGAATTAGAAGAAAATGTTGCCATTGAAGCTGAAACAAAGAAACCACTATCTCCCTGCCTCTGCTTCACACAAACTAGAAAAATACAACTGAATCAGATAAAGGAGACTAAACTTGAAGGAGTGTAAGAACGTTTTAGGTGCAAAGTTGACTGAAGACAGAAAAATTGGGCGAATTGATGCTCACATCTGATTTAAAATAGGAAGTGGAGAACTTAAAGAACAGTAGTTCCTTTTAGATTGTTAAACTGCCAGTCAGTTCCCTGAGAATCTTTCTCCAAGTGTGTGATTCGTTGAACTAGCCACATCAAGTGAAGGAGTATTAACAAAGCTCTGAGTCCAAGATCCCCCGGAGTAGTCCAGAAAACATTATTTTTCTTGAATCAGAAACAACTTCTGTGGCAGAGATTTTATGGCTAAAACTGTGGAAACAGAATTTATTCCAAATAAATTTCCTACAGTGAGAGGGGCCAGGGCCCTCATTTCCGATCAATACGATGATCAATGTTTAATCCCTGGAAATACTTTATTTGGATGTTTCTTTTAACTTAGAAATTCATAATTGTTCTTATATCTATTAAAATACATTTTTTTTAAAAAAAAGAAAGAAGTAGGTGAAAATTAATGTGATATGGGCCATAAAATGATGCTCAAGTCATGTGCTTTCAATCCACCTTGCTATAATTTTAAATCACTTTCTATTTTAGCTCTTATGATCTTCCCCCCAATAAAAAATAATCTCTCCATTATAATTATCTATATAAGAAAAGGGAAAGATAAGGTGGTAGAAGGTAAGATTGATTTGTAAAAGATATATAGATACAAGTTATGATGATAGAAAATGAATATTTCATCAGTAATAAATCAATGAAGTTGAAACTTAAAAAATTTTATTATGCGTACCTGTGTTAAATAGCTAATAGCTACGTAAACCTATATGTATCAGTTAATTCTATACTCAAAATATTGGCTGTTGTAGTTTACATATAACCTTGGCAAGTGATTTTAGTAATAATGATTAAATATGAGTTTAAATCTATAGACAGTACATACAACTGGAATGACATTTCAGAACCATGTAGAAACATTTTGTTCTTCAATTTTTAACTTTAAATTATTTATTTTTATATCCATTTAACATTACATTTTACTCTTTTCCCTTTTTTATCCAGCTACCAATTTATTCTTATAACGCCACATCTGTCATGATTTTCCACACTATCCTATTTGCGAAGCCACTGCCTATTTTTTTATTCAATAGCAAGGTTGCTTTACACAGTTTGGCCACCAGATGGCTGCCTAAGAAAAACAGTCAATATTCACGAAAAAAGAGATAATCTAAATGGCAACAACTTCCTTTTTATTGTTTTATTGTTTTCTAAGCCTTCCTTTTCAAGGAGAACTATAATGTGAATGTATGAATATATGGGACTGTTTGTAAGTGTTTTAATTCATTCGAAGGTGTTTTTGCTTTTTTAGCGGAAGTTTCAAACACTAGCAGAAGAGAAGAACACGGTGAACCTCCATATTCCACTCAACCCAGCTTCAATAATGATCAACTTGTAGCCAATCCTGTGTCATCTCTAATCATAGGAAGTTGATCCTCTCGGTTCTTCTTTTCTTCACCATAAACACTTTACAGAGAAGGAATTCATTTCATAGTTTACATCAGCAAAGACAGAAGGGAGGTGTATTTATTTTTTAACTATTCTGTTTTTCTAATGAATTTCAATAGAATACTATCATTTCAAAGTAACATTACTAGCGATAAAATACAGGTTAATTCCACATTCATGAATTTAATTAATAGTAATTTTAGTACATCTAACTACATCTTAGTTGATTAGTATTAAGATAACTGATAATGCAAATTATATTAATGTAGAATAGAGGTTAAATAAATGTTAGTCAGTTTTCTCTTTAATGTATCCACAGCCAATAAACACTTTCAAAATTATAAAACTTTTTTTCAATCTACAGGACAAAATGTAAGCATGAGAGTTCTTAATTAGTAACTTCAGCATTTTGTTTTGAAGGCTCTGGCTGACATTTTTTTAATGGAAAACTAGCACATTTTATAAGCATTTTAGTTTTATATTTCTTATAATATCATGTTCATCCATATAAAAGAATTTGTATTTTAATACTAACACATTGCACACATTTGACTTTTTAATTAACACAATTTTAGAAATTATAGACTGGTATATGTTACTAGAATAAAGTAAGCTCTTAAGGGAATGCTCCAGTTTATAAATCTGGCTTAAAAGGAGCATCTCTAAATTATTTGAAGATTTCCAAAAGTTACAACGATGATATCAATGCATCACAACATCGAACCTTTAGATTTTCTCTACCCCTAGGCCCATAGTAATAACGTTATTGCTAGAGACAGCACAAAACTGAAATAGTTTTAGAAACTAAACAAAAGTGACAAAATTCACATGCAGCAAGATTTGTTTTAATTCAACAACAGATTACTGCTTAGGAAGTTTGAATACAAGATGTATAACACGAGAACATAAGCTCTGCATGCAAAATACACCATATTTGCAATACTGAAATGGCAAATTACACTCATCATGCAACACGGAGGCACAGCACATGACAAACCACAGGACACCACACTAGTTAGTGTGCCAAAGATTTTGTCACCTACTTGTCAATAGAGCCCACCATGTAGTAAACCATTGGAAACCAACAGATTGCATCCAGAAAATGCATATCTGGCCTAAGTAGCAGATGGGTTACAAAATGAAACACAATGTCACAACAGTGGCAGCGCTTCTAGGGAAAGGAAGTAAGTTGACTTAGTTTGCATTTCCAAAACTAAACACTGTTGACAAGATTAATTTTAAGTGACTTTTTTTTCTTAACATTAATTAGGAAATATCATTTGTACTTGTTAAGAATATACAATGTACTCAGAATTATAAAAACTTGTATTTCTGCTTTCTAAATCAGAAACATTATGGCATTATTCTACAAAAATACTGAATTGATATTCTTAATTATAATTAAAGGGTCTTATCAATGAGTTTAAAAATTATTCATGCAGAGGAAGAACTGTAAAGTGAGAAATTAATCATTTTTTCTTAGATGGCCCAAAGCATACGGAACTAAATAGTATGCTTATTAAGAACACCTTTCTCTAAGGATTATACACAATTAAACATGACCCTTAATATATCAGTATAACAATCAATAAATATATGCACCCATGTAATAAATGTATTAAAGAAAATTAAAATGAAAATAATTTACCTTTTAAATAATTGACTTACTCCATATATATTGTTGAGCAAATACTTACTGAAATCTTTACTTATATGCATATTTGAGGAAAGCATCATAAACCTGGATGCTTCCTTAAAAATCACCTGATCTATTGTACTCATTTTATAATGTGATAAATTCTTTCATGCATCTATTCACTCAGCATATATGTATCCAAAACATTTCATATAATAGACATTTCAGTACACTAAGGTATATGTAAAAAAGAATATCGAGTTACCTTGTACTATAAGAAATACAGTTTTTGATATACAGGGATAAGAGCACACAATCACAGTATATGTTTTAATCAGAAAAAATAAACAGTAGGTTGCACTCAGAAGGCAGAATTAGAGGTCATTTCACAAAGATTATGTTTAATCTGGATGTCTGCCAGTAAAAGACAAGGGGAGGGAAATTCTAGGAAAAGAGAAGTGTAGCATCTACATATCCCAGCTAGATGAAGTCTTTTCCTCCCTGACTTACTTTCTTCCTGTTGTTCATCCTCTTATCCCTTTACACTCTAAAGAAAAAGACTGCACAATACAGTGAAGTGAAAAAAGATGATCTTCCAAAGAATACCACTATTGTAATGTTGCTCAATTCCTCCCATCATTAAATTTCTTTGTAGTCATTTTAAAAGGCCCCATATTATAACATATTATAAATGTACCACAATTAATTTTAAAAATCCTCATTATTCAGTTTGTAAGTTATTTTTGCTACTGAAGTTATGTTATTTCCAATATCTTGGTATTATAAATAATACAGGTATGAACACCTTTGAATGACATTCTTCTAGTATTAGTTTTTTAATCATGTACTCCAAAATATTCAGAGAAGGGCTATTAGTGATTCACAGAATATAGATATCTTTAAAGCTCATGATGTATATTCTTTTCAACAAATAGTAATAGTCCCAGTAGCGATATTTTTATAGTGTCTTCTAGTTCTCTGTCTGAGCACTGCTCTGCTTCTTAAAAATAGAAGTGTCCTTCTCACTGCTGATTCAAGACCCTCACGTCTCTCTTGCCCTACCTCGTGATTATAGAAGCACAGACGAGGATGCCAAGTGCCGCAAGCCTGGGGCAGTATGGGATTTTGTGATGATCTGAGAAATCATTTTGCCTGTGTCTTTTTTTGGTTGTTATTTTGTTTCATCTCTCTTTCCTCCCATATAGTTTTAGTCATATAAATTGAGTAGCTCAGTAACTTAGGCGGCAGACATGGATCCATAATCCTTCGTTATTAATTGCAGATATATATATATATATCTTGGCTGGAATAACTACACTTTTAATCTGGCTCATTCTTTTAAATTCAGATCATTTCAGTTTTTTATGCTATCTTCTCTATTCTAAAGCCTAGCAAAGCAAAAGTAAATAAGTTATTGAATAATTCAACGTAATAAAGATACTGAAAATCTGTGTCATGAATTGTACTGGGGTCATTGAGGACAAAATTAAGTCCTTACTTTATGCCAACCCTTCTGTTAGAGTTAAAACTGAAAATATGGCCTTTGTATTTTGTTGCTTTGTCCTGCATGAATCATTAAAGTTATTAGACATCAAAGTTATTGCCTTGTTTGAGGAAACTCATGAATTTTACCCACATGCAATTCTGCCACAAATGTATATTTACACTGTACAAGCACTCTTCCACATCCTCATAAATTACTTCAGGATTTTCATTGCGTAGCATGGCTCATCCTTACATGGATACGGCTGTGTTACAAGGTAAAACAAGCCCTTGAAACCTGGTAAATATATAATCTTGATGAAGCACATCTAATGTAGGGAGTCTAATGTGCCATACATTTGCAAAATGTAACTTATATAGCAAATAGATTTATCTACTAATTTAATCAACAAAGATAGTTTATAATGAAACTTGAAATATCAAGAATACAGCAATCATACACTTACATGTATTATGTTGGCTCATTTAAATAAATTGGCAACAGTGTTCATGTCACTAAACGGCTTAGTAGCTAATGAGTAACATAAATGATATCATAGACTCCTAATAGACTAATCTTTCTAATTATTGAAAGTTAATTGGCAAGCATAACCTTTACATGGAAAAACACTGAGCAAAAACATAAAACATTAATAGAAATAGGAAATGTCCCTTTCTTATGTTATACCCCCAAAGTACAGATGAAGAATGGAATGTAGAAAAATAAAACCATTAATGCAATAGAATAAAATGTATGTATTTTTTAATCTGAATGCTAAATAGAGAAGATCTATGTTAGAAATTACATTATGGGAAAATAGTAAAAATAATTGCCTATTTAATGGTAAAGCTCATCACAAAATTTTAACATATAAGAAACAAACATTTAAAAATGTGTTACTTATACGATGTTTACAGATCATATTTGCTTAGTATTTAAAAAGTATTTCAAATCAATAAAAGATAAACCTAACAGGAAAATAGATCTAGCACAAAATAAATATACACAGACCAAAATGAAACATGCTGAATCTAACTAGTAATAAAAGAAATAAAAATTCAACAAGCACAAAAATTTATTTTAGTAAACAGAAAAAATTGAGCACATCATTAATCACCACCCTAACTGTAACTGTATTAAGAAAGATGACTGCTTATGAGTCTAAAACAACATATTCTTACAAAAGCTTTCATTATAAAAATTACCATTATATTCAAATGTTAAATTAGCTAGTCTTTGTTAGGAAGTGAAAAGGTTTGTGGATTTGCATGGATTTGCAAAGTTGAAAATCATTTCCCACTTAACTAATAACTATAATGGACTTAATTGCCGATTTTTAAATGCAAGAAATGAATGGAGTGAGATAGTTTATTTTGTTAGCATTTCATAATTCTATGCTTAAGTAGTTTATTTCTTTCTTAAAAATATGTAAGGAGTTTAATTTCAACTGCTTAAAATAAATCTCCCTTTTTTGTTAACTGGGGTTTCACCCAAATCCACTCATTAGTTTGAATAATGACAATGTCACTTTCTTGATTGGTGGAAGGGGGTAAACTGACATTTCCTGACTGCCTTTTCTAAGTGAGATATTATAGTAGTGCCTCATATACACTGTCTTACAGAGTCTCAACATTACTTGTTAAGATAAATGTTCTACTCACTTTACACATGAGAAAATTGAGGCTTAGAGAAATTTGATAATAAAAAGGCTTTTTACCAAGACGGTAAGTAAGCTTAGACCTTATCTCAGATCTGTATGAGTTCAAAGTTTGAATGTCTTTAATAAAGGACTGTGATATGTCAGACAATTTATCATTGCTTTTGAAATAAGCTGAAGTTTACTTAACACTATATATGAAAAGAAGATTGATGTAATAAAAGGATTGTGTAAATAAGATGTAAAAAATAGGAACATAAGCCTGGATCTTGCACTTCAACTTTGTGTAGCTTTAGGTAATATATTCCAAAGCTTTTGACTTTTGTTTCCATCTCTTATATGAAATGATATTATCAGATGACTAGATGACCTTTAAGGTTAAGGTGGTAATCAAAATATTTAAGATCAGTATGGCACAACAACAGACCAAACTAAACAGATGGCCGGCCATCCAATCAGAACTGAGACCACCTCTTATGAGCCAGTATCAAGTGCAAAATGTTTTCTATTGTGACTGGGTTCCAGTTAGTAACCAACTGAGATCTAGAAGGCTTTCTATTTGGAAACATTATAAACACTTATTTTGGCACATTATGTTTGTGAATATTATCAATTTAATTTGCATTTTTAAATCTGTACTTATGACATCTGTTATTATTTATTTGTTATATTGAATTGGTCTTTCAACTAAATTTCCTGAATAGCCATGTACTGAATATTATTTTCAGCAATGCTCATGTAAATTTAAAACAAAGTCAAAACCCACTAAACTAATAATTTTAGAAGTGTGTATAATCTTTAGTGTATAAATTTTTTTTAACACAAATATTTTGAAGAAGAAATTTAGGTACAATGCAAAATACTAGTCATGGCAGGGCAGTAGGAACCCCATTTTTTAAAAAATGATTGCATAAAACTTCCTGGAATGTATTTGTTACTGTTTACTTTTTATTTCCTCATTCTTGACCGAAAGAGCAGAGGACAACAAATAAAAATGTTAGATACCGCTTTTGGGAAGTCATCAGGAAGCTAATAAACTTTACAACATGTACTTTCATCCTAACCCTTTGAAAGAAAAGTGAAACCCCACAAAAATCATCTAACAAACAACATCATGGAAATAGTTGGAGTCCAAAACGTAAGGCATTAGGAAAGCAAGAAAATTTGTAATGCAAAATAATCCAAAGCTAAAATATATTGTTACTAAAAAGAATTAACAATGTGTTTTTTTACAGATATCAAAAACCTGTAAGTTAAGCAAGATCATATAGTTGAAAGAGCATTGCATTATGAATTATGTAGAAGGTTCTAATCCTAGAATTGACCTTGGAAATAGTCATTTAATTTCTTTGATCTGTTTTTCCTTGTCTATAAAATAAGAGTACTATAACAAAGCAACACAAACTGGTTTATTTAAATGTTATCATTGTAACTTGTAAACTTTGAGATCTTGAGCTACATGCTACATCTCTCTGAGGATAAATCGTCACTATATGATGTGGATATATTTCTAAGGAGAATAAAATGTAAAATAAAGATAAAGTGTCTAGTATGATGACTGACGTAGTAAATGTTCAACAATTATTACTATTAAAACAGAGGGTAGAAGTAAAGAATATTAATTTTATTAAATGATCTCTATGGTGTTATTCCAACAAAATACTCCCTGATAAAAGCTACATCTAGATTTATACAGAAACACTGACCAATTTGCCAGTAATTAAGAGAAACAGAATTTTCAGGTTTTTCTATGATTGACCAGATTCAGGAATTAAGACTACAAAAACAACTACTTGATTTGATAATTCTAAATTACAAATCAATCAATCAACCAATCCCTCAGTAATTGGGCATTTTGGCAACCTGTTTATTCAGAACCAAACCTAAGGGGACTGATTTAGTTACAACCATTCAAAAATCTACATAAGGTACACATGTTAAGGAACTCTAGCCCCAGCTGCTTACTCAATGGGATAATAAGGTGGACAAAGGGGGATTAGTGATGCTGAGATGGGATTACTTAATAAGACTAGATATTATTATTATTATTATTATTATTATTATTTTAAGATTTTATTTATTTATTTATTTGACAGAGATAGGAACAGCCAGCGAGAGAGGGAACACAAGCAGGGGGAGTGGGAGAGGAAGAAGCAGGCTCATAGTGGAGGAGCCTGATGTGGGGCTCGATCCCATAACGCCGGGATCTTGCCCTGAGCCGAAGGCAGACGCTTAACCGCTGTGCCACCCAGGCGCCCCAAGACTAGATATTAAAAAAGATAAAAAAGAGAAGAGCCTATCTCCATTCCATGGAGTGAACACCACTCCAAAATTTGGAGAGATGGATTCTTTTGGATTTATAAGAAATCAATATTTGGACATTCAGATCATTCATGGTTCTTCGATCATAGCTCCCAAAATGCTTGAAATTTCCTGAGGATAAGAGCAATGGGAGCATCTTTTGTCAAAATATTTGTTCTCTTGTCCTCAGTTCCTGATAGCACTTCAGAGTCATAAAAGTGAAATGGGTGTCTTGTTATTCATAACAAGGCCCTTTCCACCACAACTGGATTGATATTAGTGAGGTGACTTTTGAAAAGCAACCCTTTGGGGGGCTTGTTGCCAGGGGAACCAACCATGAATAAAGGGTTGGAACTTTTAGTCCCATTCCCTGATTTCTGAGGAGGGGCAAGGGATTGGAGTTTGAGTTCAACCAACAACGGTCAATGAATTAACCAATTATGTCTATGTAATGACCCCCTCTATAAAAACCGAAAGGAAGGAATTTGAGGAGCTTCTGAGTTGGTGAACACATGGAGATTTGGAAATAGTGGTGCCCTCAGAGAGAGCATGAAAACCCCATGCCCTTTCCCCATAGCTTGCCTCATGTACCTCCTCCATCTGGCTGTTCCTGAGTTCCATCCTTTTAAACAAACCAGAAATCTGGTAAGTAAAATGTTTCTCTGAGTTCTGTGAGCCGTTCTAGCAAGTTAATGGAACTTGAATAGGGAAATCTGCAATGTGGACTTGTGAGTAGCATCTGAAGTCCAAGGAGGGGGCCACTAGAACCTCCAATCTATAGCTGGTCAGTTAGAAACACAGGTGATGTAAGCTAAAGCTTGTGATTGGCTCCTGAAGGGAAGGGGGCAATCTTGTAGGACTGAACCCTTAAACTGTGGAACCCTTAACCTAGACAATAGTACTATCAGAATCAACTTGAATTGTAGGACTCCCAATTGGTGTCTCGAGTGTTGCTTGTTGGGGATGTGGGAAACCATCCACCAACACATACACACATTGAAACTGGGTCCAGGAACCCAATTAGATTCACACATTAGAACAAGAAATTTTACCTTGAAATAATGTAAAGCAGGGAAAGGTCAGTTTTTATCCTTTGCTTTACCACAGGGATGCTATAAGCACAGTTCTACTTTTTCAAGCCTCTTCCTATCTTCCTCTCTGTATTCTGGGGCCTCAGAGGATCCACTCTGATCCAAGACAACAAGATGGGGATGCTTTACGACAATCAACTTGTAAATGCCCCTGCCTTAAATTCTATCTTAAGGGAACAGACACACCATTAGCAAAAAGAGCCAAAACCTAATGTGTTAGAATTCACAGGGTCAATTGAGCATTTTTGCTGTGCCAGTTTAGCCAGTCCCTTAGAGCTTCCTGCCAGAAAGGTTCTAGAACTAGGGATACATTCAAAGGCCTTGGAGGTATTTCATAACGACTGCCATAGCCATCCGGCAACCCAACTTTCATCCTCCTGAGATTTGTTTCATTAAGCTTTTATTTCTTCTGATAACGGGTCCAAGTTTCTCTTCCTCATACCTGCCTTAAATTTACCAGACCTCTCCTTGGACACCAAAGTGGTATCAGGAAAGTCACTGAGTCATCATATCTGAAATTGCTTCAACTGAAACCTCTAGAGTGTTCTCGGTTTTTAGAGTTGATTATCATTGTGATAATGATGCTAGAAAAGATGCATCAATGAATGTCTTGATATTGGTATAATGTAGTGGGAAGATATTTTTGTTTCCAAGAACTTCTTTTGATAAATTTTTAAAGGCAGAGACAAGGCAACAGATTTTGGCCTCATTTAGTTTATCCTGAAATTTTGCATCACTTTGGAATTTAAGAGGAGAGTTGGAGGATCCTAAAATACGGTATTGATCTAAGGACCATCTGCTAACAATTTTGAGTCACAGAGAGGAATATCATAATTTTAGGATACAATGGGTTTGACCACTGCATTCATGACCTACATTTATATTTGCATAAGGATTTTTGAAGGCTTAAGTAGTCTTATTCCACAAGAGTATATCAATCCAACATTTTCAAAATAAATGAGCACAATAAAGCATTAATTATTCATGTTATGTTATAGAATATATGTTTTAACTGTGGAAGAATCACAATAAGTTATGATGATGTATCGTAGTATAACATAAGAATGGATCATAATATGCTTGGCTGATAATTAATGGTTCTTTAGAAAGACCAAAAAAAAATTATCCAGTTTGGCAGAAATTTTCCAGGCTAGTTGATTAATTTAAGGAAAATAACTGTAATTATTTCAATGGCATGTTTCCCATTGGTATTGAGTGATGACCACTTGCAAAATAGTTTTAAATAAAAAGCTCAGAGTGTTCCAGTGATGTTTTAAGTAGTATTTGTGAAACAACCATATTCCAATGATTGTTTCATACCATAGCACAAAATATATCTCTCAATGAATCATGTGCCATAATGTATCTGATTTAAAATATTCTAAGCAAATTAGAATAAATTATTTTTGATATAATATTAAAAACTCTTTGTCTTGTTTGGGTATTTTAAAATATACTTACGGGTTGTCCAATAGCAGTACTATGGGATTAAGTTCTTTCTTTGGTCTATAATATGCCCTGAGAGGAACAATAAAATTATACAATCCATTTCCAGCTGTTTCAGCTGCAACTATAATTAGCTTATTTTTGAATCCATAGGCTTTTGCGTCCTCATAGTAGTTATGCTGGCAACTCTAGAGAAGAAAAATTATACAAAGAAATGCCATTTTTACACTCCACTAAAATTTGCTGAAAAAATTTAGGATATATGGAAAAGTAAAATTAATCTAACCTAGCAAATCCTTTATTTTATAACAAATTTGAAAATAGTTAGTTACATTTTTCTATGCCCAGTTCTCCAGCCTGCCTCAGGAAATGAAGGTGTATGTGGACAAGACAAATGAATTGCAAGCGTGTAGCTTAATACGAGGGAAGGAAAAAGTCAGAAATATCTGTGTGCACGTGTTCTACTGTAAGCTGAAACATATTGCTAGATGACATCTGGGTATGTATATTTAAAAATTACCATAATGTATAGGTATATCAAAGCATCATGTTATATATTTTAAATATATACAATTTTTATTTGTCAATCATACCCCAAGAAAGCTGGAAAAATCTACCTCTCACTTTCATTTCCAGAAATATAATAATATTATAATTAAACGAGCTTGGAACATTCCAAGTACTGAACATCTAAAGGGATGGATACTGAGGAAGACCTTCTTTGTTGTTAAAAAACAAAAAAGAAAACCCTTGATTGTCTAAACGTATACCTGTGCTGGCAAGATAATAATAGAAATACACAAAAGTAAAATACCAATACTACTAATAACAACAAAACAGTAACAATACATTATCAAAACTCATTGTTATCCTGAGGGTATTTTGCTATTTTCTAGAGAGCTAGTACTTACTGGACTTAGCATTATTAAACCAAGATTCTTTTAAAGTAAATTATCTGCATGGAGAACCACTTTAGTGTTTGGCTTTCTATCTTTCTATGTCTCTACATGGGTTTCTTTTTATTTGGGTTGAGATTAGTTGATCCTCTGTGGATTCATCACCAATTCTGGATTATTCTCTACTTTTATTCTTTAATAAAAAATTACAAAATGCTGTTGGGAACAAGGCACCATGAGTCAGCAGAAACAATAAACAATAGAATTAGACTCACAAAGACTACAAATTTTGTTGTTATTAGATTCGGAACAGAAAAATGAACGTGTTTACTATGTTTAAAGAAATAAAAGAGAACATTTAAAGTAAGACCAAAGAACAATAGGCTACTTAAAATATTCAGGTAGATGTTAAAAGAAATACATATATTACCTTTTAGAACTAAAAAGTATAACAATTAAAAATAAAAACTAAAACAATGGGTTAGATTGCACATTTGATTCATGTGAAGGGGTCAACTGCAGGGCAGAGTTGACATAATTACTCAGAATGTGAGAAGAAAAGAGATATGAAGTAGTATGGAAAAATTAAGACACTTGAAAGATAGTATGACAATGTTTAACAAATATTTAAACAGAATACCTGAAAATGAGATGAGAGTATCAGAAAGAAGCCCTATTCAAGCATATATTAACTAAGGATTTTCTATAATTAATGAAATACTCAAATCCTCAGGTTCTGGAACTCCAGTGAATCCTAATTCAAATAAATAAATAAAAATCCAGTTTTATACGCATGATAATAAAAGTGCAAAACAACCAATCAGATCTTAAAAAGAGCCAGACAAAAAAGAGAGATCACCCACAGAGAATACACACTAGAATGATGGCCAACTGTTCATTAACATGGAACCCATAAAGCAGTAAATAAAATTCTAATGTGCTGAAAGAAAAAGAAAACCACTTGGAATTGGACACCCAGCAAAACTGTCTTTCAAGAACAAGGACATTTCTAGGGAAACTGAAATTGACAGAATTTAACACAGGACTTTAGTAAGAGAATTTCGAAAGCTGTAATCAGGAGGAAAATGAATCCAGAAGGCTTAAGACATAAAAAAGAATGAAGAAAAGGGGAAATGATTTTTTATAAAGGGGACAATAAGTGTGGAAGTATGATTGGAGATTTACTAATATAAGTAGGATCTGCAACCACATGAAGGAATGAATAAGGTCACTCACAAAGAGGTCATGGAAGGAGAAGAGTGACAAGTGATGTTGAGATTATTAAGAACTTCAATATTTATGAGATAAAATGAGGAAAAGAATTAATTTAGGAGATTCAGAAGTAGCTCAATTAGAAGAAAAAAAAGGAGAAAACAGGGAATTTAGTGTTACAAGCCTTGATCAGGAACCAGCTTGTTGATAACTTGTAGAATGAACTGGGCATTTCCAACTCACACACTTCACAGATGAAGTAGGATTGACTGCACTATCCCATATCCTGATTGCAAAGTAGGCATTCATTTACATAACGGACCACCACCTCCAGCCAGCCTAATGCCAAATAAATAAAGGATAATACCAGATGTCATCAGCCAGTCAACAGCATTCAGAAATTTTGCCTTCTTAATATGGTAAAAAGATAGTTCAGAGTCTTTGGCTTTAAAAGACCCTCTATTGTTTCTTTGACAATCCTTATCTCTGAAAGTTTAGCTTTTCAATTGTATGGGGTTCCCTGCTTGGAGATAAATTATTTCCACTCTTAGATATCCCAGTACGTTTTTTTTCTTTTTTTTCTTTTTTTTTTAAAGAGACATTTCAGCAGATTTTTTTTAAGATTTTTTATTTATTTATTTGACAGAGATAGAGACAGCCAGCGAGAGAGGGAACACAAGCAGAGGGAGTGGGAGAGGAAGAAGCAGGCTCCCAGCGGAGGAGCCTGATGTGGGGCTCGATCCCATAACGCCCGGATCACGCCCTGAGCCGAAGGCAGACTCTCAACCGCTGTGCCACCCAGGCGCCCCTTTTTCTCTTGAACTATGTGTTAAAAAGTAAAATGCGGGGACACCTGGGTCGCTCATTCAGTTAAGTGGCTGCCTTTGGCTTCAGGTCATGATCCCAGGGTCCCCGGATTGAGTCCCCTATTTGGCTCCTTGCTCAGCAGGGAGGATGCTTCTCCCTCTGCCCTTCCCTCTACTCCTGCTCTCTCTCTCTGTCTCCCCCATAAATTAAAAAAAAAAAAAAATGCTACCAGAAGTGAATCCAGGTTTTGTGGCGCCTAAAACTTATGTTACTTGGGGAATCCTCTTTAAGGAAAATAACACAAATATTATAAATTTTAAAAATTAATCACAGGTTCTTAGAAGGGGCCAATCCAGGTTCTGAAGCTTAAGATTTATTAATATTATCAAAAATACACAGCTAGTCAGCAGGTATCAAATACTGCAGACAGTAACTTAAAACAAGGTCCAAAAAAAAAAAAAAAAGGCATTGAGAATTGGAACTGTCCATCTTAATGGACACAGAGGAATATTTGGGAGCAATGGCAAAGATTTTCTAATGTTCCACTACTCTTCCTCAAGAGTGACAGTAACAGCCAAGCTTCATGATGCTTATTTTATAAAAAAGTAATAGTAGCAAGAATACTAACAGAATGTATTAGGTGCTTACTCATTTATTAACTTCCTGGCATTTTGCTTGAGCTAATTTATAGAACTCTCATGATAACCTGATGAGGCTCATATTAAAATTACAACCATTTTACAAATATGGAAACTGAAATGTAATAGCAAGTTATTTGCCCAAATTGCAAAGCCTGTAAGCAGAGAGCTGGGATTTTAACTCTCATTAACGCCAAAATTTAGAGGAAAAGAATAAATTCCTGGTTAGAATTAGCAGCACATTTTATTTCTGGGAGGGTTTGGGAATCTCCTTTTTATCTGCTTTCTTATTCATCAAGAGAACAAGCTCTTATACAGGTCACGCCTAATGGCACTCTTGGGAAAGAGATTCAAAAATGCTTGCATTCTTGTAATCTCTCTGTTTTGCATGGCTTCTTTAGAACATCCAAGCAAGGGTGCCTGTGTGGCTCAGTTGGTTAAGCGTCTGCCTTACGCTCAGGTAATGATCCCAGGGTCCTGGGTCCCAAGTCCCACTGAGCAGGGAGCTTGCTTCTCCCTCTGCACCTCCTCCCACTTGTGGGTGCTCTTTCTCTCTCTCTCTCTCAAAAATAAATAAATAAAATTAAAAAAAAAATAGTACATCCAAGCAAGAATCAAGACCTACAATAAAATCTTCAGGAAAAGAAATAACAACCGCAACACTAATACTAGCTTTCAGTCTAGTCAATAATGAATCTTTGTGGCTAACACAGAGGCAAGCTAATTTCACCATGCCAAGCAATTCCACATTAAGTTTTGAGGCAAAAATGCCTGGCAAAATAAATAGTGCGCATTTTGCCAAGTAATTTTGACAGACTCTGGGTGTTAAGAGTTCATAGGTTTGAGATTCTGGCACCTTTGTTTTCCTCTTTAAAAATACAACTGACTGACTCATCGGGTACTTTAGTAGAAGGGTAAAGCATTTGGGTAATCTTTAGTACAGTTAAGAAAGTACAATTCACCATTTTATGTATTGCATTTACATTTGAAAAGATAATGCTCTTTAAACATATTTTAGTCAACAGACTATACAAAATTATTTAAATATATGTAGTTACAAAATGCCATAATTTCAGTTTTGGAGAAAATAGCAACAATTGCTTACCTTGTCTAGTCTTAAGCAGCAAAATGGCACTTTTTCATGAAGGAGATGACAAAAAGTGGGTGAACTTCCTATATATGGAGAGTAAGGTGGGTAGCCTTTAGCATATCTGTAAAACAATATGAAATATTTGAACTGCCTTGAGTAAAACAAAGTTGGACAATTAAGTTATAGCCATGTGTCTCTATTTTGATAAAGTTAGGGATAACTCTTTATGTTGCAATTACACTTTGATAAAGAAATAGTTAAGAATAGGGTTAAGCAAACTAGGACCCATGGACCAAATCTGGCCTATCAGCTGGTTTTGTGAATTAAAGGTGTTTGTTTTGTTTTTAATTTTAAATGTTTTGGGAAAATATTTTTTAAGTAAATTGTTGGGGAAAAAAAGAACATTTCATGTCACATAAAATTACATGAAATTTGGGGCACCTGGGTGGCTCAGTAGGTTAAGCATCTGCCTTCGGCTCAGGTCATGATCCTGGGGTGTTGGGATTGAGCCCCGCAGTGGGCTCCCTGCTCAGTGGGGAAGCCTACTTCTCCCTCTCCCTCTATGCTCTCTCTCTCAAGTGAATACATTTTAAAAAATTACATGAAATTAAAATGAAAACATCCATAAGAAAAGTTTTCTTAGAACACAACCATGCTCATTCATTTTATGTATTGTCTGTGGGTGTTTCAAAAATAGTTGGATAGGTGTAGCAAAGATTATATGTTCCGTAAAGTCTAAAATATTTATTAGTTGGTTTCTTCCAGAAAAAGTTTGCCATTCCTTGTTTCAAAAGATTTAGATAGATTTTTTAAATAACAATATTAATTTTTATAAAACACATTTAAAGCAAAATGACTTATTATGATTTACTCCATTAATATTCATTAGTCATGAATGCATAACCACAAAGGAGTAAACAGTTGAGCTAATTATTCAAACACCCATCAAAAACAGAATATTATTGGAATCATGCCTAAAATATTATCAAAGATAAGCATTTGCTGACTTTATGAAAGTGGCCACCTGCATGCACATCACAGCTATATTAATTTTCAGAATAAAACTATCAAAAAGTAGCAGCATAAATGAATATTAAGAAATAAAGCAAAATTTAGTAGAGGCAAAATGCCTTTATCTAATATGAAAACTGTTTTCTCGGTAAAAATTTACCTTCTAAACCAAGAAATTTCAAAGCTAGTTAAACTGTTTTCCAGATGCTATTAGCGAGGAGGGTAAAATGGTGCACATTTAGCAAATGTAGAAGTTGATAATCTCCACTATTATCTCAACATCTTTTTCAGTTTGCTTAAAAAAAAAATCCACCTCTCAATCTTCTCAGAAGGACATGTAAAGAAAAAATTTCAATCACACCACACAACATCATTTCTAGAAATATACTGGCAGTCAAACCTCTCCTTGTTCCCATCAAATATTTCATAAATATATTTGAGTACTATTGATTTCTTGGACAGTGGATTGTGTTCTGTGGGAACATCAAAATTCCTTGTAACAATTTTTTTTAAGTGCGAAGGATTAAAAGAAGGGTTTTTAAAGTTTTAATTGTATTTCAGTTCATTTTAGTTTAATTCAACATTAACTGAACATCTATTTTATGAAAGATATTTGGAGAAGTATTTAAATGGTGTTACCACTGCCACTACTACTACTACTACTACTACTACTACACTTCCTAGTAATTATTACTCGTTGAATGCTTACTCAGCACAAAGCAGTTTCCTAAGCACTTCTCCATTTTCTCAATGTCCATCTGAACATTATGAGGCAGTAATTATACTCATTTTACAGACATAGACACTGGTTCATATTGTTTAATCAGTCACTTGCACATAACCAGTACAGGGTGAAACTGACATGGGAAACAAACTCTTTCAGACTCCATTGTCAATGATGAGGGAATAGAAGGCTGGCTGAAGACAAAGCAGAAGCTGACACCCTGCAACCCCCGCCCCCGCCCCATGTATGCAACATTCCTTGGCACTCCTGGCTGCCCTAAAACTAAGGAAAGGACCTGCAGCTCATTGATAGGGACACAGTGATAGTGTAAACAGCCTTGGCTTGACAATAGTGGGGCCTCCAATATCCTGTGAGTCTTCTTTGACATATGAAAGTACTGCAGCCCGGGGCGCCTGGGTGGCTCAGTCGTTAAGTGGCTGCCTTCGGCTCAGGGCGCGATCCTGGCATTATAGGATCGAGCCCCACGTCAGGCTCCTCTGCTATGAGCCTGCTTCTTCCTCTCCCACTCCCCCTGCTTGTGTTCCCTCTCTCGCTGGCTGTCTCTATCTCTGTCAAATAAATAAATAAAAGCTTTAAAAAAAAGAAAAAGAAAGTACTGCAGCTCACTGATAAGGACACAGTGATAGTGTGGACAGCCTTGGCTTGACAGTGGTTGGGCCTCCAGCGTCCTGTGAGTCTTCTTTGACATATGAAAGTGCTTTCTCAGCCTCCTTTTTTCTCACCTCCCCCAACGCCATGGTATATAATCAGCCACCTCTCACAACCCGGGGCAGCAGCTCTTTCTGCCCACGGGTCCTGTCCCCGTGCTTTAATAAACCACCAATTTTGCACCAAAGATGCCTCAAGAATTCTTTCTTGGTCGTTGGCTCCAGACTCCACCCCACTGAACCTCACCTAGATTCTACGACTTCATCAGTCAAGACTGCTAACCACTGTGCTTTCTTCAAAAAATAGCAATATAGTATGTGACTAGGACATGTAAACAAACCCTCCTGAAGATTAAAATGTGATTAAAAGCATGTACACTGGCACTATGTATTATGGAAGCATAGTAAAGAGAACTAGTACTTCATGTATTCAATCATTCAAAATATTATTGATGCATAACATATGAAAAATAGCTCTGAATGCTAAGATAAGGAAGGGAAGCTTAATGGAGGAAACTTGCACTATATGTCATTGAATAATTGACCAAACTTCAGTATGGACATGGAAGGAAATAAATTAAAAGTAGAAAGTATAATGAATAAAAACACACAATCATGAAAATGCATCCTATATCATGAAAATACTGGTTTATGTATTTTCTTCTTTAAGAATAAAAGATAATTTAGAGAAAACTGATCCTGGAAATCTATGTTGAAGCCAGAAATCTTAAAATACTTTATAAGTAATGAAGATACTGGCTAACAGGAAGGGTGTTTTGGTAGAAGTATGTGGAATTGATCCTAGGATATAAAATGTAAGGACATTAGTGTCCCATAGTAACACAAATCCCAGTAAATCTTACAACTGTTCTAGAATATCTAAACATACTCTAAGTTTGAGGAAATTTCTTCATCTGGTGTAGTTTCATCTTCTGATTGATCACTTAGAAGATCACATGTTTGAATTGATGATGTATCTGCAACCTCTAAAACGGGAGCAATGCTAGGTCTTCTGATTTCTTTGCTTCCCTCTGTAGGAAGAGACAGGGTGGGGCCACTTGTTGATCTACAGCTTGTGTCTTGCAAGTCTATAGCCACAGTACCTGCAACAAGGAAACATAAAATTCCATCAAAGTATTTGCCACTTAGATGATAATCAACCATTTAATGATCAAAATGAAATACAACCAGTATAACTGGGAAATATATTATTGTTTACCCTTTAATCTTAAAGGTTATTTCTTTCCCATGTGGACATTTTTGCCTACACAGATTTTAAAAATTCTGCATTTGTGCAAAGTGTATTTGCTGAGTCTAGCTCTATCGCACAAAACATAAGATTTGTGAAACCCCGAAATACCTAGGAATTTAAAGTGAAAAAAATTACCTTGTTTCAATTTACGTTTATTTAAAATTAACAAATGAAATTTTGGCCTTTTCAATAGAGTGGATTTCTTATTATATCTTTTCCCCCCATTTTGTTATTATTCTCTTGCTGATTTGTAACCACTTTTTTTATATTAGAACCATTAATATTTTATATTGATTCAACAAATATCTATTGAGTACCTAGTCCACGGCAAACACTATCCTAGGCAGTTGGGATATGCAGGGAATAAGATAATGCTTCTACACATAAGGATTTATCTTTAAAATAACCAAGTAGACAAGTAAATGAAAATGTCATTTTAGATAATGATAAATACCATGCAGAAAATAAAACAAAATGATGTGATAAAGAACAGTGGGGGTTGGGAACAGGAGGAAGAATTAATTTTCACCAGGTGGTCAGGAAGGCTACTCTGAGTCATGACCTTTGATTTTTTACTCAAAAGACAATAGTGAGTACTCAAGATGTGGAAATACCTGGAGGCAATGGCAACAGCAAACCTAAATAGCTTAAGGATTTTGACTACTGGGGGGTTGTCAATAGTAAACAGAAGAAACAAATTCCTTTGTGATTTTTTAAAATGGAATTTCAGAATTAATTTAAACATCAATTTATGGAAAGCTGATATCTCACCCCTTCTGAAGAAAATAAAACAGTCTAACCGATGAGTGCCATCATATTTCTCTACCACTCACTTCATTTACGCACAATACCTGGTCATCCTTCTGAAACCACTTAGACCTCACTTTGTCCCATTCGAAGCAACTATTAAAACACTTCCCTCAAACCTCTGACCTTGTCACCTCCTTTACCATTATAGCAGAAGATTTTAAAGGGGGAATAAAACTAAGGGATTTTAACATCTCTTTCCTTGTACCATGGAAAGAGAGGTCAGCAACTGATTTCTATTTTATTTATTTATTTAAAGATTTATTTATTTGACAGAGATAGACAGCCAGCGAGAGAGGGAACACAAGCAGGGGAGTGGGAGAGGAAGAAGCAGGCTCCCAGCGGAGTAGCCTGATTTGGGACTCGATCCTGGAACGCCGGGATCACGCCCTGAGCCGAAGGCAGACGACTGCGCTACCCAGGTGCCCCAGCAACTGATTTCTAAAACCTCGGAGGCAATTACAAGTCTTCATAGTAGGAGGGATAAACAGGAAATGTTTTTGAGGGTGAGAGTTGGTAGCACAAGTCTGGTGAGAATATCTGAGTATTCCTCAAAACTGAAATAAATTTTGGGGGTTAAGTTTCAGAGACTTGTACCTCTTCATATACACAAAACTCAGATTAGCGGGAGGGAAGACTAGTGTGTCTGTAGTTTCTGTAGTTCGTGGGGAAGCCTTCATGTGACGGGCATATATGAACATTGCCAGAACTGCTGTTTCTGAGAAAAAGATGTGGGGACCAACACTCAGCAATTCCAATATCAGAACAATGGTAAAGATTGTTGCCATCAGAAACTCTACGCTCATCGAATTTTTTACCACCATAAATAAGGATTAATCTATAATTAATTCTATCTTTGGGCAAGGGTTGAATGGGGATCCTAGAGAAAATAAGATTAAATTTTCTATTTAGTAGGTATGTGGAATTGATTAAAAATTAAATTTCATAAATTTGATTTACAAAAATAAAGAAAAGCCATGATTTACGGCCTAAGGTTTTAAGTTAAAATCCATATGTATAATATTTATCCTCTGCAGATGACCATATTGTTGAGTTCAGAGAGAAAACAGAACTTATCATAGAAGAAATCCTTCAATTCCCTGACTTCAAACAAACATGAGAGTTTCACCAAACTTTTGTTCCTTTATTTCTGCTTAGAAGGAAACAGAAATACTTCCATTTATGTGAAGTTAATCCCTACTCATATTTTGGGAATTAAATCCCCTCCTGCTTCCTAAGAAATCGTGATCTTTTAACTCTAGTCCCCAAATATATGTGACTCCACATCACCCCCAGCTACCTCTTTAGCATTTTCCTGCCCAACACAGGGAAATTTGGTCACTTCCCAATTATATTGCCAACACAGATACCTGGCCCCAAGCTGGGCATGGGGGATATGATTGTGAGAAAGAATCTAGCAAGGAAGACACAATTCAAAAAGTAGTTACAATTACAGAAACAAGCTCTTCTTTGAACACTACCTTTCATTAGCAAAAACTGACATCTTCCCCTCAAACCCTTTAAAAAGGTGGTGGGTAAATACCCTCAGTGTTGTGACTGACTCTTTCAGACTCTTTTCCTTTTATTCTTTCTAAAATCCCAGCTTTGTATCCCATATCTTCAGATTCTATCAACACCATCTTTCACTGCTTTGTTTGGTGACTAATCCTATGTCACTCTACTTTTTTCTTAATGTTTCTAGTCAGTTTCTCCGGTGCTATTTGGATTAGTTTGTCAGGACTGTCATAACAAAGTACTATAGACCAGGTGGCTTCAACAACAGAAATTTATTGCCTCACAGTTTTAGAGGCTGGAAGTCTAAAATCCAAGTGTTGGCAGGTTTGGTTTCTTCTGAAGGCTGTGAGGGAAGGGTCTGTTCCAGGCCTCACTCCTAGGCTGGTAGATGGTCATCTTCTGCCTATGTCTCCTCTCATTATCTTCCTTGGATGTGTCTCTGTGTCCTAATTTCCTCTTCCTATAAGGAAACCCAGCCTAGTGGATTAGAGCCCCCCCTAATGACCTCATTTTAATTTGGTCACCTCTGTAAAGACCTTAGCTCCAATAAAGGTCACATTCTGAGGTACTGGGGGTTGGATTTCAACATAGGAATTTTGGTGGACACAATTCAATTGGTAACACTATTCCTGCCTCATTCAGTGTGTTAAAAACACAAATAGGTAAACCTTCCCACACCCAAGATCTCACTTACTTGAACTCACTAAAGGATTCATTTTCATCCGAGGACCCCTCACTTTGGCACTTTTTAGACCTTGTTATAACCAGTAACAGCCTTGCTGCATTTACTCATTTCACACATTCATTGTCTGACCACTAATATTTCCTATCTTTTCAGGTCATTCTCATTTATGTCTCAACTTCAGCTAAGGTTTTACTCTTCTAAAACTTCTAGTCATGATACCAAGTTTGAATAATCTCCCTCACTCCCTTCATGTTCTGTCTTCTCTTCTTACCCATCTTAAACTCCACTTTTAAGCATTATGATTGTTTGCTTGTGTATACTCTTGGCTCCCTTGCCACATTTTTGCTCTCTTACATTCTTGGCAAAAGCAAACCCTGTTTAAATTCAACTCATACCTACATCAATGCGAATGAATATGCCTGGGTTGCTTAGCAAATGCATTAGTCCCTCCAGTACAATCTCTGTCCTTACTCTTGGCAATTTCTTTATATATGTAGATGTATATTTCATTATACATGTATATGGTCCTTCCAATACTCCAGACTTAGTTCCTTGTCCTTTCTTCCACTAATAGCTTTTTATTCCACCATTCTTTAGCCATTCATTCTCACAGTCTACCTTAGATTTTGTAGTTACTGTTTACTACACATAAGCTCTATTTCTGTCATTGCATTCTCTGATACATACTTTGCCTCTTCTCCTTCCAACTCTCTCCTTTTTAATTTCCATTGGAATTATAATCTGTGAATCCACTACCTTTTTTGTTTACTTCAACCAAAGATGATTTTTCACTTTGTCACCTAAAGGTAGGGTCCATTTTTATATTCATTCTCTTAAATGTATTCCCAATTGCCTTGCCCTTCTCACTTCCTTGTACATCCACCATGACCACGAAGTCCTTCCTATGCATCCCTTTGCAGCAAAACTTTTTGAGAGACATCAGACCTAGTGTCTCTAATTTGTCTTTACCATTTTGTCATAAACCCCTCTAATCTGACATTTTCTACCACCCCTCCAATGAAAGAGTGATGGTCACTGTTTTGTTAAATTCAATTGCCAGTTTTTAATTCTCATGTTATTTGAGCTATTAGTGGCAGTAGATGTAGCTGATCACTCCATTATCTGGATACACTGGATTCCAGGACGCCACACTCACCAGGTTTTCCTACTTCCTTGCCATGGCTCCTTCTTGGTCTCTTTTGCTGGTTTCTTCTCATCTCCCTGATATTTAATGTTGATTTAGTCTTTTGTCTTTATCCCTTTTCTGTCCATACTCATTTCATCAATGATCTTGTTCAGTCTCATAGCTTTAAATATAATACATAAGCTCAGGAACCCCAAATCTACTTTTTCAGTGTATACCTCTTTCCTGAACTCTAGACTTTAATATCTAACTTCCTGTTTTCCATCTTCCTCTCAATGTCTAACAAACATTTGAAGTTCAGTGTGTCTCAAACTGAACTTTTTACCCCCCTTTCCCACCAAATCTGCTTTCCCTATCTCAATGGATGGCCATTCCCTTTTTCCAGTTGCTTAAACCAAAAACCTTGGGGTTCTTCACCCTTTTCTTTTTCTCATAGTTTACTTTCAATCATCAGTGAATCCTGGTACTCGATATTCAAAGTATACCCAGAATTTTCTCCTTCCTACCACCTCCACTTGAAAATACTCTGGGTCCTTGGACCAAAACAAGGACCTCAATAGCAGCCAAAGTGATTACATTAAAACATAGGTTAGCATAGGTGAGATCATGCCATTGCTCTGCTTAAAACTTGCAATGACTTTTCTTTCATTCAGAGTAGAAACAATAATCCTTACTTTGAGTTTAAAAGCCTGAACACAATCTGTCTTGTTTTACCACTTCCACCTCATGTCCTATAACCGATCATTGCTCACTGTGTTTGAACCACAAGAACTTTTTTACTGTTCCTGGAACACCAAATCAGGCTTCCCATAAAGCCTTTGTAGTAGCTATTATCTGTCAGCAATGCTCTTCCTCCAGACATCCACAGGGCTAATTCTTACATTTTTTTCAAGTATTTTCTCAAGTATTACCTTTTCAATGAGGCTTGCTAACCACCTCATTTAAAAATTCAGTCTCTCCAGAATTCATAAACGCTTTTACTAGCTCAGTTGCCTTCTTTCTTTTTTCTTATTACTTATCACCTTCTAACACCCTAATATATCTCCTTATTTTTTTAATGTGTTGTTTATTGCCAGTCTTCCCTATGATAGAACATTAGATCTGTGAGCTAGGGATCTTCATCTATTTGTTCACTAATTTATCACAAATACTGATAAGAGTGTCTGGCACATATTAGGTGCTCAGTAAGTAATGGTCAATAATGGAAAAAATGAGTAGGACTTCTATAAAAAAAATAATACGCTATGTCAATGACAAACAGGGTTACCTAACACAGTCCAAGCAGGGCCATGGAATATGCCTCAAAAAGAATGATACTGAGGCTGAGATACAAAGGATTAGAAGTAGTTACCAGGTAAAGTTGGGGGCTGGGGGATAGATCTTGTCAGAAGAAACTTCATGTGTTAAGGTCCACTGGTGAAAAACCATTAGTGAAAGTTGAGAGGAATTTAGTACTAATGGAACTTAGGAATGTGACTGAAGGGATAGTAAAATACAGGACTAGAAAATTAAGGTAGAATTATTTAAAAAAAAGAAAATAAAACTTTAAAGTGACCTTGTGATTTATCTTCTAAAGTAGGATACTCTTGAGAGTCAACGGGGGCAGTCTTCAATAACGACACCAGGACAATGTATATAAACTGGGACTGTCCTGGGACAACTGGGAATGCCTTGTGCAAACAAGAAATTTTGGCCATCCAAATAATAAGCCATGTAATATTATAAAATTTAGATTTTTTTCCCTTGGATAATAAGAAGCAATTCAAATTATTTTTTTAAAGATTTATTTATTTTAAAGACAAAAAGAGAGAGCACACACATGCGGGGACAGGACAGAGAGAGAGGAAGAGACTCTCAAGCAGACTCCCCACTAAGCACAGAACCCAATGTGGGACTTGATCTCACAATCCTGAGATCATGACCTGAGCTGAAATCAAGAGTCTGATACTTAACCAACTGAGCCACCCAGGCGCCCCAGCAATTCAAATGATTAATGCAGGAGAATGACACCATCAAAATTATATAAAAATTATAATTCTGGTTGCAAGGTGGAGAAGAGTACTTCAGCATGGAAGCATGGAGAGAAGCTTGGTGGGAGGGGGTGATGCTGCAGCTGAGGGGAAGGATGATGGACATTCAGACCATGATCACACAGACAGTGGGCAGAAAGAAGGGAATGACTTTTAGGGATACTTGATAATCTGATTTAATAGAATTGGGTGAATTTTGAGGTATGAGAGGAGAGTAACAGTGAAAAGTCAGAATTGTGACTTTACAAATTATAATGTGTCATCTGTTTTTTAGACAAAAAATGGAGCAGGAAGTAGTTCTGAATGAAGGCAGAAAGATTAGTTCAATTTGAATGTGCAGTGTTGGTTTTTCCTGTAAGGCATCCAGAGAGAAAAAAATAACCAGTATATTGTTGTGAAGAGAAGTTTAAGTTAATGATTTACATAAGAAAAGCATCAATTTTTGGAGGGCAAGTCAATCTGTGGGAGCAGAAGAACATGGTCAATACCATCCTATGCTGTGAAGATGTCCACTGGATTTAGTGACAGAGTGGTGGCTTTGCCAGAGTGGTGATAGAATGACTACAGATTTCAGACTAAACTGGGCAGAGGCATGAGGGGACAATAAGATTTCAAGCTAGCAACTGAAGACAACTATTTCAAGGAATATACCTGTGAAGATGTCAAGCCAAGAGGTCCAGGTGTGTGTGTGTGTGTGTGTGTGTGTGTCTGTGTGTGTCTGTGTGCATGTGTGTGTGTGTGTAGATACAAAGAAAGAGACACATAGAGACAGAGACAGAGAGACAAAGTAGGAGAAATGAGCTGATGATTTTGAAAAAAAAAAATAAAGTTAGGTAATAAGGATGAAATTAAAATAAAAAGTGAGGTCCCAGAGGAGGTAGTAAGTGAAGTCATTACTATTAAAATGTTAAAAGGTGGGGCACCTGGGTGTCTCAGTCGGTTAAGTGTCCACATCTTGGTTTTGGCTCAGGTAATGATCTCAGCATTGTGAGATCGAGCCCTATGTCAGGCTCTATACCCAGCTTGAGATTCTTTCCCCCTCCCTCTTCTTCCTCCTTTGCTCCTTCCCCCTCTTGCTTGCTCTCTTTTTAAAACAAACAAATAAATAAAATCTTTAAAAAATATTAAAAGTTAAAAGAAAGGACACATTATCTTTGGGACAAAAACTAATGTTTGTAGGTTCGTACTTCTATGTCATAAAAGCCAAGTCCAATGGTGAGAATGAGATGGAGGATGGAAGAAGAGTTTTGAGAAAAACAGAATATTTGAAATAGCCTCTGTTGATAACTGCATAGAGAACTTACAAAAGAACTATAAAAGTGTCATGTGCTTATATTCTGATCAGAAATATGAACTAATTGTTGACAATTTTGAATTAACTTAATTTCTTTTTTTTTTAAGATTTTATTTATTTATTTGTCAGAGAGACAGAGAGAGAGAGAGTGAGAGAAAGACAACACAAGCAGGGGGAGTGGCAGGCAGAGGGAGAAGAAGGAAGGGAGGGACTTGCTTCCAAGACCCTGGGATCATGACCTGAGCCAAAAGAAGATGCTAAACGGACTGAGCTACTCAGGCATCCCAAATTAGTTTTATTTCTTCCAATTTAACAGCTTAGAAACTTTGTTCTGTATATTTAGTTACACCAAGTTACACCAATTAGTTTCTAAGTTTGATTTTGATATTTTAACAAACATTGAAGGATATTTATTATGCCTTTTAAAGAAAGAAACTAGGGCACTTGGGTGGCTCAGTCAGTTAAGCGTCTGCTTTTGGCTCAGGTCATGATCTCAGGGTCATGCACATATATATGCATAGGGCTCTCCATTCAGCAGGGTGTCTGCTTTTCCCTCTCCCTCTGTGATCTCTCTCGCTCTCTCTCAAATAAATAAAATCTTTAAAAAAGAAAGAAAGAGAAAGAGAGAAAGAAAGAAAGAAAGAAAGAAAGAAAGAAAGAAAGAGAGAAAGAATGAGAGAAAGAAAGAAAGAGAGAAACTAGTGATATTTTCAAATTTATTTATACTTACCCATGCTGGCAATTATGCTATGTACAGGTAATCGAGAAGGTCCATGATAAAATGACCTTGGTACATTGCTTCTTTTCTGCTGGTCTTGGTTTTTAAATGCTGAATTCTCTTCTTTGGTAATATTAATATAAAAACATATATCTGTGGCATTCATAATATATCGAGGACCTGGATTCAGCAAAATGTTTTTATTATCCTCCCTCCGAACACCAATCAAGCAGACGCCAAACCTTAATTTAAAAAAATAAATAAAAGTTTAAGAATTGTAATTCAGCAAAGCTCTTACATTTTTTGTTTGTTTTTAAGTTTGCATATGTAAGAAAATTAGTAAACTATTATAAGGCAGAGGAAAATTAAAACCCCAAATTGGAGCATTTTAAAGCTTGAAAAGATCCTGAAAGTTCAAGACTCAAGACTCTCAAGACCAAAAAAAAAAAAAAAAAAAAAAAAAAAAAAAAGACTCTTGAGACCTTGAGACTCTCAAAACTTTACTGTTTTTCCAGGAAAAGAAACTATGTCCTTAGTGTGTAGTGAAATCAATTTAGTTGATTATGACATATGTACTTTTTTAAAATAAAGAATAGAAAAAAAGATAATGGAAAACATCAGGATGTGTATCATTAGTAAGGGTAAGAATTTATAATAAATTTTGTGTGTGTGCATATTTTGAGTCTCACCAGAAATGTATATTTTCACTTGGTCAAAAAATATAAAAGCGTATTACTTTAGTCAAAAATGCTTAAAAGTCATTGGCCTAAAGAAAAAGAAACTTACTCAGGGTCACATGAGAAAAAAATCAGGGTCCCTAAATTTCTTTTAGTTCTGTTTCTACCATATTTGGTTTACTCTGAATTTTAGAAAAAAAAATTAATAGTCTGAATAGGTGCATAGCTTAATTGGGAGAAACATCAATCACTAAATGTAATAGATATCAAAAATTTCCTTTATACTATTTCAGGTTATGTTCCAAACACAAAATGTCCTGAATGTTTTTACTTCAATATGTCTTACAGTGTTACAAATGAATCGAGCTTAAAAATATTTTTTAAACATCAAAAGTATACGTATGGATAGAATCATATTGAGAATTATAGTGGAATACATTAAATATTACATTAGGGGAATATCCTAGATATATATACAAACCTTTAAAATGTTATATCAATAATTATAAAACTGATAATTTTCCACTTTCATTATAAACATACATTTTTATTTCTTTAGTCAATTATTTTTCCCAAAAGGAAAATTATTATGTTCCATGTTTGAATTAGAAGGTACTGTTGTTTACTTTTTAATTTATTTCTCTGCCCAAAGCAAGTTTTTTTAAACGTCTAGATTTTACAAATGTTATTATGACTTTGTTGATTTTTAATCAGCACTTTAAAATTAGATCTCTAAAGAAGATTCATTTTCATATATTTTTGAATTCTTAATGGATTATAATATTTTAAAGATGACTTAAAAGTTACTAAAGTCAATATTCCTACTAAATTATACTTTAACCTAACACTCTTAACGTGTAAAGACCCTACAGAGGTTCAGAGTTCAAATGTCTCAATAATTATGTTAAAAATTCCAGAATACTTGCAGCTTGTGAGCACCAATATGGGCTGTAGTTTAGAAAACTGTGTTTAAAGGGGATGATTGATTTATATTTTAAGTCCACTCTGGAAGCAGAAACATACTTTTTGTGTGCATGAAAAGAAGCATATGTAAAACTCTTTCCTTCATATTCAGCAAAAAATGTACTTTCTTCCAAAACAATGTGATACACTTCATTGCCAGAGCATCGACCGTACATCTTCTGCCACTGTTCTGGCGACTGCTGGCCTTCTCTGCAACAAAAGCACACACACATACACACACACAAAGAGGAAAACGGGCAGTGAATGCAGTTAAAAAGGCAGTTTTCATACGTAATCTGGTTTCCCTACAGGAAGAATCGGTGAGCACAGTTCAAAGAAGTCTATGTGTGGGGCTCTAAATGATGATATTATTTACAAATACTTACAAAGAATTACTACAGAAATTTTGAAACGAACACCATATATGAATTTGAAAGACGGCAGATCCCTAGGAAGTAGTTCTTCATAATCCAGTTAACGAAAGCATGTATCCTGACTGTGAACCAATAAGATAAAGCATTTCATTTTAATTTCTGTTTATGTATGTCCTGTCATGCACGTCCTATATAGTACACTTGTTTTATAGTCTAAATAAATAAATAAATAGTGTGGCCCACTTCATCTCATTTAGGATACTTGTTTGGTCCTGGTAGGTGACTGATTTGGCTTTGTATTTATAATTATAAATACACACATGTCAACTTATCAATTTGATTTCACAGAAAATATACTCTTAATTTCTGTCCATATCATAGCAATGGTTTTCTTCCACTTGTGTAGCAGTTAAGAAAAAATACCTCTTCACGATAAAACGGTCTTCAAAGAGATCCCCAGAAGTATTTTTTAAAAGAATGTAAGTTTATCACAGAAAGTAGAGTTTGTATTTTCTGCAATGTTTTGCTTGGTGGCCTTAGAAATAAATAAATAAATAAATAAATAGATAGATAGATAGATAAATAAAATAAAAAAGTCAACCTATGAAAAATGAATTGTGAATATATTCTTTCCCATTTTTTATAGTAAATTTAACTTTTTCTGAATAAAGCTTATGGAGTCTATAAATACAAGAAATGCATTTTAAAAAGGAAAGTGATATATAAATATCAAAATATTTCATCATAATGTCTGTAGATTCTGAATGGATAAAAGCAGATAACAAATCATATCTATCATACTTAGGGTTTAAAAAACCATTTTAGGGGTGCCTGGGTGGCACAGTCGTTAAGCGTCTGCCTTCGGCTCAGGGCCTGATCCCAGCGTTCTGGGATCGAGCCCCACGTCAGGCTCCTCCACTGGGAGCCTGCTTCTTCCTCTCCCACTCCCCCTGCTTGCATTCCCTCTCTCACTGGCTGTCTCTCTCTGTCAAATAAATAAATAAAATCTTTAAAAAAAATAAAAATAAAAAAAACATTTTAAAATATGAGTTTTATCTAAAGGATTATTAAAGATAATACATTTATTAATATTTTCAAAGAGTCAATAAATTTTTAAAATCACATATTTTCCAGGTATGCTTAACTTTACTTCATTCTTTCTTAATTGTGGTTAAGAGTCAATTAAGAGTCAAAAGCACATGGGGTGCCTGGGTGGCTTAGTTGGTTGAACTTTGAACACTAGACTCTTGATTTCGGCTCAGGTCATGATCTCAGGGTCATGATCTTGAGCCCTACCTTGAGCCCTGCTTCCAGCTCTGTGCTGGGGTATGGGGGGTGGTGCTTGAGATTGTCTCCCTTCCCCTCCCCCTCCCCCACTCATGCATGTGTGCATGCGTGCGCTCTCTCTCTCTAAAATAAATAAAGAAAACCTTAAAAAAAAAAAAAAGAGTCAAGGGCTTGGACCCTGAAGTCTGATCACCTGATCTGAATCTTAATTCTGCAACCTCGAGTTGTTAAGTAACTTCTGAGTGATTCTCTACCTCTTCTGTGAAAAATAGCACCAGCCTCACTGGGTTAGATAAAATGAAGTAATACAAACAAGTCACTCAGCAGTTGTTGGGACCATAGTAATCACTCAGTAAATGTTAGCTTCCACTATTTTACTTTACACCTTCCTCATTGATAAATTTTGGAGCCAATTTCAACATGTCTAGTCAACCTACACTAACACTCCTAAAACCTTTACTCATTTTTCTTTAATGTTAATATGTTTTTGGAAATAGGAAAATAAAATAAAACAGACCACTTCTGACTATTGACTGTGTCTGGAGATACCTAACTACTACTTCCCAAGAATAATTTTTCCTGGTGGAGAAAACATTCCCTTTGGCAAACAAAAATAAAATTGTCTTTGTTATGCTCTATAGTCTTCTTGGCAAGATGATACTTGGCATAGATAGATTCCTTTTAAAGGGCTGGAAATGTAAGAGAAGATGACAATAATTCATCAGGGTTTGTTTGAGATCCAAAAGGTAGCATGGAGTGAAATCACTGTCACACAGGGGTACTAAAAGCTATTCAAGAGAATCATAAATCTAAGTCCAGGGGCTGAAATGGGCATACAATGATGTAACTTGGAAGCGAACAGAAAAGGAGGATTAGACAAGGACATTTCAGGTGGATTTCCCTAAATCATTTGCTTGTTCTCATACTATTTTATGCTTCCACCTCCAGAAGACCTCTTTATGTTCTTCAAATATCCCGAATAGGTAACCAAGAATCTTTAAATTCTGCTGATTGTAAATACACAAAATTTTCTCCTTTTAGCTCGTGTTAATTGTTTGAGAAATGTAGGAAATTAGTAATGTCATTTAATACTAATGGCTATGTCCAGTTCCCACTTATTAATCCCTACATGAAATATTCATCGAGCACTCATGCTGTGTCAGGGAGAGCTCCAGATTCAAAAAGTTATGGCAGTTAACAAACAAGACAAAAATGTTTTCTTGTTTGGAGGCTCTAGTGAAGGAAGACTGACAATAAAAGAAGCAAACTGTGTTATGTGTTAGGAGTGAGAAGTGATAGAAAAATCAAAGAGGGAAATAATTTTGGGGAGTGAACTGGAATGTAAATGGTATAGTTGAGGAAGGCATCACTGAGAGGTTGACATTTGAGTAAAAGTTTTCAAGAGTTGTAGAGGCAACCACATGGGTACCCAGGATAATATTGGTCCAGCAGAAGTAGCCACGAGTACTTTCCTGAGGCAGAGGAATAACTGACATGGCTAAGGAAAAGCAAGGAGGCCAGTTTAGCTGGAGTTGAGGGAGGAGAAAAAAATGAGGCCAGAAAGGTAACAGGGAAGGGAGAGGGGTCACATAGAGATTTATAAAAGTCTACAATGACTTGGACCTGTACTTGGGATGATTTGGCAGCCACTGGAGGATTTCAAAGATGGGTGCAAAAGATTCTGACTTAAAGTTTACAAAAATGCCCCTAGGTTATGGTGCTGAGAAGAGATTAAAGAAGAGTTAATGACCAATGAGGAGGTTACTGCAAAGATCCACGAGATGATAATAGTTTGGACCAGACTAGACTTGGTCCTGAATGTAGACCAGAAAGGATTTGCTAATGGAAGAGGATAAAAATCGTAAGTATCCATGTCCATCAGAAATATGGATGGATAGATAAATAAATGAATAAATAAACGAATAAATAAATAAGTCAATGAAATCCATACAGGTAAGAGTGAAAATGTAAGCACTACTGCTTATAAAACATCATGGAGAAATCTCATAAAAGAAGTGATTTTGGATGTGTCATTTAGCTAACTAGGTCCTAGAAAGAAAAAAGTCAATCAGAGATAGTATATGTAGGCTTCAGAAACATTTGGAATGTTTATGTTTTAAATCTGAAATGCTAGGTACATGAATGTTCATGATAATATCCTTATAACGTGCTAATGTATGAAATATTTCTAATTGCATCACAAAAAAGAAAAACAGGTCTAACTCAAAAAGAAATTTGTAACTCATGTTCATTGCAGCACTGTTTACCTTAGGCAAGACAGGGAAACAACTGAAGTATTTGTAGATGGATGAATGAATAAAGAAAATGTGGAGTAAATATATATAATGAATTACCATCTAGGTATAAAAAGGAAATCCTGCCATTTGTGACAACGTGGATGGACCCTGAAGATAATAGCTCAGTGAAATAAGTCAGACCAAGAAACATCATACGATTTCATTTATATGTAGAATTAAAAAAAACAGAAACAAAAAATGAACTCAGAGATTTAGAGAACAGCCTAGTGGTTGCCAGAGGGGGGAGGTGAGGAGGTGGGTGAAATGGGTGAAAATGAGCAAAAAGTCCAAACTTTTAGTTGTAAAATAAGTAAGTCCTGGGAATATAATGCACAGCATAGTAACTATAGTTAATAATACTGTGTTATATATTTGAAAGCTACTAACAGAGTAAATCTTAAAAGTTCTGCTTACAAGGAAAAAAATTATAAGTATGTGTGATGATGGATGGACTTATTGTCATGATGCTTTTTCTTTCTCTCTCTCTTTCTCTAAATATATACATATATGTATATATACACATAATTCTATATAGAATTACTATAGTGTACACCTGAAACTAATGTAATGTTACATGCCAACTATTTCTGAATTTTTAAAAAGGGCGTTTTATGGCCTATAGATGTGTAAAAAAGACTTGTCTTCAACTTACTATTCTACCTAAATTTTCTCTTGGTCTTATCTTACTTTATGTTTCTAGGCAGAATTAATTCAAGATTATTTTTGAATGGAGGAAAACAATCACATAAATAAAAAGATATTTCCAAACGTCTTATATAAGAGAATTCTTTAATTCCACCATCTAAGTGGCTCTGAAACTCACCACTTGTCTCTTTCTCCATCAATTCTTACACTCTTAAAATAGTCCTAACCCATCTTCTTGCCTCCTTGCCTCCAGTATTGGCCATTACAAATCAATTTATGGTGCTGTCATAAGAGTAAATTTCAAAATCTCAAATCAGTTCATGTTATTTTTCTGTTGAAAATGTTTAAAGGACTTCCTCCTTCCATTTTAAAATGGTGAACCTCCTTATCATCATTACAAAGCCCTCCTGATCTATGCTGTGCCTGTCTTTCTAATTTCTTTTGTTACTTCTGTCTTCTTTCTCTTGTGTGCTCCAGCCATGAGCATTCCTTAATTTACCCTGAACAAGAAACTCTTTCTTATCCTTTGGCCTTTTCACAATGTTGTTCCTTCTATCTCCTACACTCTACTCATTCTTTGACCTACAGCTTACTCATTTCTTTCTCAGCTTTGCAGGGCTGTACTTTTTTCATGATACTATAACCCTAAATTGTATTAATTACTCCTTAATGTCTTGCTTACCCTGTGAAATAAGCCACATGAGGAAACGGATCATGTCTTGTTTACCGCTGTATTTTTGAGACCCTGACATCCATTCTGACACAGAGTAAGTGCTTAATAAATGTTTGGTTAAATGAGCAAAGAATAATCTAACAATGTTCTTCATGCTTAATTACTAAATGTTCAGCTTTCCTAACTATATAATACCTGTCTCCTTCACCAGAATCATTCTTCAGGTCTAACCAACTACTTTTCCTATGATGAATTTCTCATTAGAACTAGAAAAAAAAATCACTGAGTTCCTCAATCGCTAATGGACATGAAATAAATTTAACCTCAGCAACAGTAAAAACACAAAAGATATTAGGGACAAAAAGAACAGAATGGAAAGCTTAGTGAAAATTACAAAAAGCCATTTAATGAAGATTTAAGATGTGTTTACATTAATCAAATGAACTTTTGGAGAAAATAACTGGCTTGTGCATTTATTGTCAACCTCAAAGTATACTCCAACCTGTAAAATAGTACAGTCTAATTTATTTCATACCCTTTTAAGGCTGCTCTACCATTTTCACTGAAAACTCAATGGTAATCTGTCCTTCTTAGGCAGGTTTATGTCTATCTTCATTTTCAAAATAATTGACAGCTCCAGCTGCTTATAAAGGTATTAGCAGAAAAAGAAAGAAAACAATAATAAGAATATGAAAATTACATGGATTATGGAATATCAGTATATGCTTGATACTTGAAAGAACTGTTTGAGATGTCTATTCCCCTAAATAAAGGGACATGCTATAGAATTCATGCACCCAAAACCATAGACATGACAGCCTTGGAAAAACTTTGATGAGGCAACTTATAAGGACACAAAGCTTGTGTCTGAATTTCAAACACTACACAAATGTCTAAGTGAGAAAAAAATTTTTTATAAACGGAAGTGGAAGGAAAGATGATTGCTTAAGAGAAAGGGAAAAAAAATGTCTAGTCAAATAAATTACAAACCCCACATCAAAGTCTTCAAGAGCTTGTAGCCTGCAATCATGTCCTGTCAATTCCCCCATTTCTGTGACATAATAAAGTCTTGGGTGAGTACCTTTCTTTCAAATAATGTTCAGTTATTAAAAAGCTCAGTTCCACCCAATCTGAAACTCCAGTCTTACCATCTCAGGCTTATTCTCCCTGGGATATTGCTACTCTTCAAAGTAACTCTACCTGGTCATCACCATCCTCTATGAAGGGTTCTTATAGGCACACGTGAATACCCTTTATGGGGAGTGTGGAGTGAGCCTCGGTATATGATCACTGGTAAGCAAGAAACTCTCTTCCACTTTCCCTCATCTTATTTCCCGGTGGTACATCTTGAGTTTTCTTACATTGTGGCCAACACACTTAGATGGGGTACCAGAAATATGGCTCAAATCTTTTTAAGCTATCAATTGTGCTGTGGAAAACCCATGTGTGGGACTGAAGGATGCTGTCTAGCTCTATCATTTTTCTCTAATTCTTTATTCCTCACGTTCAAATAATCACAGGAAACTATATAAGCAAATGTCTAACTAGGGAGCAAGATGCTAGTTCCCACTTCCTGCAGAAATTCCTATTCTCCATGAGTGATAGGTAATTCTTTTGTACTTTCGCTCACGTGGCTGGGGGTAGGTGCAAGAGTACTGTGCTACTCTATCCATTCCCCTCTCTGATCTTATCTATGGAAAGGTGAGGAGAATTGACAACTGGATACTCGACTATTCTTTGTCCTCAATTTTGAGTTATAGTTACCAATTCTGAGACATGAAAAGTCCCTCTCAATATAATAAGTATTAGTTTAAAAAAAGTATGTTTGTTCTATTCTGTTTATTTTTCCCAAGTTATAAATATCATTTGGTCCAGTTAACTTCCTGATGGTGCATAAATCAATTTTGACAACTGAACTTATTTTTCTTTTAAATGCAAGTATCACATTCCTCATTAATCTATGATTACACCTTCAAGGAAAATGGGTATTTATTGCCAGAAAGCAAATTAACTCACATACCAACCTGCTGTGCTTCAACACGACCAACAGAGTGGATGGAGGACTAGTGAGTAAGTACTTGGGTCTGCTCTTTGTAGAAATGTATTTTAATACAGGCCTCTGAATACAGTAAAAGAAACTTTTGTAATTTTGCTTTTTAAAAGTTTCCCCACATCAAATTTTCACAAAAGAAAGGAAAAAAAAGGATTTAACTGGAATTTCTTGTTCCAGATACAATAAGTTGAAATTGTGTTATTGAATTGTATTATGGTACTCTGCTCAGTAATATAGCTGGCATTAAAAAAACGAAAGAAGGGGAGCCTGGGTGGCTCAGTTGGTTGAGCTGCCAACTTGCTTTTGGCTCAGGTCAAGGTAAGAATGAGCTCCATGTTGGGCTCCATGCTCAGCAGGGAGCCTGCTTGATATTCTCTCCCTCTGCCTCTCCGCGCCCCCCCCCCCCCCCGTGCACGCAGGCGTGCACTCTCTCACTCTCAAATAAATAAATAAATAAATAAATAAATAAATCTTCAAAAAAGTGTTCTGAAAATAAAACAAAACAACACCAACAACCAAATACAAACAAAAGCAGCATAAAACCTTATTCTACTGGCAAATTCCTATTTTTTTTTAAAGATTTTATTTATTTATTTGACAGAGATAGAGACAGCCAGCGAGAGAGGGAACACAAGCAGGGGGAGTGGGAGAGGAAGAAGCAGGCTCATAGTGGAGGAGCCTGACGTGGGGCTCGATCCCGGAACGCCGGGATCACGCCCTGAGCCGAAGGCAGATGCTTAACCGCTGTGCCACCCAGGCGCCCCAAATTCCTATTTTTTATAAAGATGTATGGCATTTTGTTTTTTGGGATTTTTTCTGAAAACTTATACTAGTCACTTCTAGAAAATAAAATTTGATTTTACTTTTATATTGTCTCTATGCATACGAGGATACCACCAAACTATAGGTAAACTCAAGAATAAGCATGGTATTATTAAGTACTACCTTCAAGGTTATAAAATGTAATTATTAGTAGGAAACCACCTCTTTCACAATATTATGTTTGTTGTCTTAAACACCTCTGCATTTTAATCATTGGATTTAGTTTTGCTGGTATATTTTGTTCTCTTCAATCCTGAATAATGTAGCTAAATATACAGTAAATGATCAGTTTCAGATTCACCAAAATTGACACAGATCACCAAATTAGTTATTTTTATACACTTATTTTGGTTATCAAACTAAATTATTTTCACATCAGTGAGAATAAAGAGCACCTTGTCACAGGGATTTTTGATATAAAATCCATTCTTTGCTATGTAATAAAAGACTTTACATATATCTAGGTGGAAATTTTTGCCTTAGGAAAAGAATGTCATTTAGATTCATACTTGAAATGTTAAATAAAATAAAATTTCCTTATTGATGCTTCATTTTAAAGATTAGGTTTTGTTTTTCTTTTTTAAGATTTTATTTATTTGACAGAGAGAGACATAGTGAGAGAGGGAACACAAGCAGGGGAAGTGGGAGAAGGAGAAGCAGGCTTCCCGCTGAGTAGGGAGCCTGATGAGGGGCTCGATTCCAGGACCCTGGGATCACACCCTGAGCAGAAGGCAGACGCTTAACAAATGAACCACTCAGGCGCCCCAAGATTAGGTATTTACTACTTCATTATATTGATTAAAAGTAGATTTAAAACTCAAAGTCTTAAATCTAATTAAAATTAATACACTTTATTTAATTCTATACACTTGTATTTCCCCAATTTAATATCTGCTTGGTTGCACATAGTTGTTTATATTCTTTACATGGTGCTTTTCTGCAAACACACATGAACTGCATTAATTCATAATGGTCCCGAACTGTTACATTACTTAAATATCAAATTATTTAAATGATATTACAATCTTGCCTTTACTATTAATGTCAGGAATCTACAGTTAACACTGTAGGCCAAAGAAAAGATTTTGACAAATTGTAGGCTGTGTCACTGGAAACATAATCGTAATTCATGGGTGGAGAGGGTATATTAGAGTATACAGAAGCTTGCAAAACAGGGGAGTTTCAAAAGAAACAGCTAACACACAACTCTGATGAACATTTATTCTTGCTAGTCTGCAGACAGAACTGACATACAAGTATGGGTATCTTATCTAAGAAGGAAAGTATTCAAGATCTCTAAATAGAAAAAGTAATAAAACACAAGATTATGATGCCTCAGTCTACTAGGAAGAGGCTTATGTATTCCTACTCACCATACATCAAAACAGAAATCTGAGTTCTAAGATTAAATCAAGATAGTGTTTGCTAATCAATTTTCTACCGCTAGATGGAACTGGAAAGCTATTTGCCATTCTCAGGACAGGAAAAAATTGTTGTGGTGGTGGAGAAAACAGAAAAATACCATATAGCTTTCAAACATTATTAATAGTGAACTTAAACAAGGAACACTCTTTTGAAAGGAATCTATGTCATGAAGAAATGAAATAGAGCTCAACTGTTAAATTTGAAAGATTGTATATACTTGAAGGTGGCCAAAATTATCTTTGAAGTTAGTCTTTTAAAAACTCCAATGTAATTTTCCAAAGTGCTCACTTAATTCAAGAACCTGCCTAATTATCACACACCAAAAAACTGTAAAGATTTTTAATCTACTTTTTTTTTTTAAAGATTTATTTATTTGCGAGTGAGAGTGAGACAGAGATGGGGGGGGTGGAGGGGGGTGGTAAAAGGGCAGCAGGAGAGGGAGAGAGAGTCTCAAGCAGATTCTGTGCTCAGTGTGGAGCCTGATGCAGGGGTTTGATCCCACAGCCCCATGACCCTGGGATCATGACCTGAGCTGAAACCTAGAGTGGGATGCTTAACGAACTGCATCTCCCAGGTGACCCAATATTTTTCATCTGCTTTTCAAACTGTCAGGTGAAAAAGTAAATTCCTCTGTCATCATAAGCATCATTCTCAGCTCTTTAACTCCACTATCAAGTAAATCATAGCCTGCTGATTTTAAACTGTTCTCCTTCAGCATTAATAAAAATTCATAACTAAAATGTAGTCACCCCTTTCTCTCTTTCTCAGAACACAGCCGGTTTGCTTAGTGAAGACCATACGCTTAGCTTTGGGTCAAGTGCTTTGTGCCCTTGTACATTTATATAGCACCACTATATCCATCCCTTTAGTTTAGAACACCACTGTGAATTTCCCAGGAGAGTTATATACCATAAATATTAATATTTTGGAATATAGGAGCTTTAGAAGCTCCTATTTTGTTATTTACATTTTATCATTTGAGTATTTTTTTGTCCATTTAAAATTATTTGTAACTAGATTTGTTTACTGTCTCTCCATGTTGTCATTCAATTTATTCTCAAGGTATGCAAGCTAATCTTACCATAGACAAAAGGTATTTAACTAATAAATCTACTAGGTGAAATTTACAGTATGTTTACATATTCTTTTCTTTTTGGTAATAGTCATTGTAACAGGTGTGAGGTGGTAATCTCGTGGTTTATTTTTTTTTTCCTTGATGATTAGTGATGGTGAGCACCCTTTCATACCTGTTGACCACCTATATGTCTTCTTTGAAAAATATCTATTCAGATCCTCTGCTAATATTTTAATCAGGTTTCTTTTTTCTTTTCTTTTCTTTTCTTTTTTTCTTTCTTTCTTTCTTTCTTTCTTTCTTTCTTTCTTTCTTTCTTTCTGTTGTTGAGTTGTAGGAAGTTACAGAATTTTATTAAATTTTAATTTCAGCACCCTGTCAATTTCAAAAGGTCTTTTTTACTTTCTATTTCTCCACCATAACTCCTGTTCTTCCTAAATCTAGAATAATAATTATAATAATTTAAGCTATTCTAGATTTGTGTATTTATTTATTATGGCTTTTTTATTATTATTAAGGAGAAGATAAGATCCTCCAGAAATATAATCAACAGAATCTAAGTAAAAATTCTGAAAATTTAAAATTCTACAAATAAAAAAATTTCAGCATTTTATTCCTTTGAACAGCCATCATCACCCTTTTATAATTCTTCAATGTTCTTCTATACTATTATTTATACCTATTTATCAAAAATACATTAAAAATATTTACTCATTTACTTAGGCTCTCCTTGCTTCAAAAAATATATTTAATTCTATTTTCAAATGTGATTTTTTTTTTTACTAGTGAGTAAAAAACCAACCCTCCCTATAGATCCAAAAAAATTCCAGTGAGAATAGGGATAGTTGTTTCCATCTGGCTGGATTTATTTCCCTCATTTCATGCTGCATACTGATAGTCAGCAAATGGCAAAAGCCATATTTCAAAATTCTGAGTATGAGATATAAGGATATTAAAGGGATTCCTTTGTCTGTAAATGTTTTGTTAAGTGGCAGGTTACACCGGTGAGTAAGAAGGGATCACATTATTTTGTCTGGAGCCACCAAATGCCCAATTACAGAATTTTGAACCCCAACTTCAAACTATCTACTAGCATACAATTCAGACATTTTCTTCTAATTTGTTTAGGAAAAATCTGATTTTTCCCAGTAGTAAATGTCTGACTAAACTTAACTGCAGGGGGATGGTACTGTGGTAGATGGAACAGGGTTAACTTGTTTAGTATTCAGAAATTCAATTAAAATTTGACTCCTTTTTCTAGAAATCTTGCACCCCAGAACTTCACTGGGGGATGCCATTTTGTCCTGCTGCATCACCCTCTAGACATCCTGTGGCGGGAGGGTGGGTGGGGTGTCAACAGAAAACACTCCTTTTTCCATCTCTCAGAAATTGATTGAAATCTCTTATGCCTTTCACTTCTTCTTTACTAATGAAATCTTATCATTTTTTATTTCTCTGTCATCATTTCAACAGTCTCATGAGAGAGAGAGAGCAGATGAAGACATATGGTTCATAAACTAGTTTGAGGCAAGGGCTTCAGTGAATCATCTTTAGTGCCTTCTTTACTTCATTTATTTAACTAATATTTATTGAGCAACCATGCTGTTAAGGTATGAGTACAACATGTTTTCTACCTTGAATGAAATTATAGCTTACTGCAGGAAAAAATAAATACATTAAAAACAAAACAAGACATAGGGGCGCCTGGGTGGCTCAGTTTGTAAAACATCCAACTCTTGGATTCAGCTCAGGTCATGATCTTGGGGTTGTGAGATTGAGCCCCATGTTGGGGCTGAGCATGGAGTCTGCCTCAGATTCTCTCTTCCTCTCTCTCCTCCCACTCCTCCCCCCACTTGAACACACACTCTCTCTCTAAAATAAATAAATAAAATCTTTAAAACAATACATACTCTGGCAGAATATATTAAAATTCTATACAAGTTCATAGAAATGAAAAATCACATTAAATTGGGGAGTTTAAAAATATTCATGAGGAGCTAGAATTTTTAATTTAGCAAAATCCTCTGGAAAGCCAGAAGAAATGAATTCAAGGCAATGGGAACAACATTTTTAAAAAGATGTAGAAAGTGGAAACCACAAAGTATATTTAGGATCATGTTATTTGGAGGACATGATATATATAAGAGAATCATGGGAGATGAGGACATAAAAATAAATTACGGCTAGAGTGTAGAGGGCCCTAAATTAAACGGACATATTTGAATCTAATTTGATAATGAATGATGAGCTATTTAAGGCTTTTCAAACAGAGGATTGCCAGACGAGAGCAATATCCAGATTTCTCAAACTGTGTTTAATAAAATACTATTCCAATTGATCTTTTAATAGGTGTGCTTAGGAAAACATTTCTCAGGTTTTAGATACACCAAATAAAATGCACTTCCATGGAGATTTTCAGTACACGTAACTTATATAAAAGAAAAATAAAAGTAACCTTTGGAGGCGCATCATTTACCTCTCTTGTGATTACCTCCATTCAGACCTCCAGTCTTGTAGTCCTTTTCAAAAATGCTTTGTCATGGGAGAAATGGAAAAAGCACCATTGGGGTATACAGACAACACCATCTTTCTATATTTCCAAGGTCAAAGAAGAGGCTTCTTTGGCCAGCAGAACTGCTTGATAGTGGAAACTATATTAACTTATAGATGTGTTCCAATAAAACCCATGGTGTCCCCCAACTCCACAGCCATTATGGATGAATTTTTCTCACCCCCTAAATCATATGGTGAAGTCCTAACCCCTAGCACTTCAGAATGTGACTATATTTGGAGACAGAGACTTTAAAAAAGTGATAAAGTTGGGGGCATCTGGGTGGCTCAGTTGGGGGAACATCTGACTCTTGGTTTTGGCTCAGGTCATGATCTCAGGATTGTGAGATCAAGCCCCACATTGGGTTCCATGCTCAGCACGGAGTCTGCTCCTCCTGATTCTCTTTCCCTCCACCTCCACCCTCCCTTCCTTCTCTCTCTCAAATAAATAAATGAATCTTTAAAAAAAAAAGTGAAGTTGAAAAAAGGCTGTTAGTGTGAGCCCTAGGGCAATTTTTTGTCTTCATAAGAGACAGGAGATACATAGGAAAGATCTTGGGAGGACACAAGGAGAAGATGGCCATCTGCAAGCTAGACAAAGGCCTCAGGAGAAACCAAACCTGCCAGTACCTTGACACTGGACTTCCAACCCCCAGGACTGTAAGAAATTAAATTACTGTTATTTAAGCCACCCAGTTTCTTTGTTATGGCAGCCCTAGCAAACTAATCTAATGGCCAGGAAAAGCCAAGCACATTAAAGCAGGGTAGTTTGATGTGGGAGATTTTAGAAGAAAAAGTGAGAATTATTGTGTAGTTTATTGATGCAGTGAAATTCATACTCCGTAGTGGAAAAGCAGAGAAGGATATGGGGAGGAAATATGTCAAAGCCTTTTCTATGACCTTCCTTTTTTTTTCTGGAAGTCTGAGCAGCAGTCAGTTACCAGGTTGCTAATGGTATGAGGCATTAGGGATGGGAAAGAGATTTGAGGTATGGTGGTGGTGGGGGGCGGGGGGAAGCCTGTTAATATTCTCTCTTGAAAGCACTGAAAAGCATATACATCTATTAATGGAAATAGAGGCTAAGATTTAAGAAAGTTTTATCAAATAAAGTTCAAGATTTATACTCCAAGTGATAATTACTTGAAATGGAGAAATCAAGCATTAGAACTGAAAAAAAAAAAAAGTTTTACTCTAAAGGAAAACCAAGTGCCTCTCATCTTCGTGGACACTCAATTTTTACTTTACATTCCTATGGGAAGACAGTGACTGGATTAGACCTGCCAGATGACAAAATGTAATCTTCTGTCACAGTTTTGGAATGGGAAACTTCCAAGAGAACTTAATGGTAATTCACTTGAGCTTGCCCTGCAATCCCACACATATTTTTTCCCCATTTTCCTTTCTTTCAAGGGGGTAATTATGATCTGTTACATATTTTTTAGAGAGAGCGCACAAGTTCAAAGGGGAGAGGGAGACTCTGCCCTGAGCATAGAGCCCCACACGGGGCTCCATCTCATGACCCTGACATCATGACTTGAGCTGAAACCAAGAGCCCAGCTCTTAACCCACTGCACCACCCAGGTGCCCCTAATCTCTGTTACTTTTAAGAAACTTTCTCCTTTCTCAAGGAAACTGATTCCCTGGGTCCTGTGTGACCAGCTCAGTATTATAAAGGAAAAAAAACTCTCCAACCCTTCTCATCTCTACCTCTGCCCCTGCTTCCCTCCCTCGTTTCGGTCCTTTTTCTGGAGATGCTAAAAGATATTCGATTTTCCTTCTTCCTCATCACAGTGTTTAAAATAGGGACTCCCCAGTATAATAGACAAGGGAAGTCTCATGGTTAATTTTCATCTGAGGTCAGAGAAACAATGAAGGCTTCAGCACGGTCTAGCGCAGATCCCTGTAGCTCTGCATAGATTCAAAGGTACCACAAAATGAGGGCGCCTGGCTGGCTCAGGCGGTAGAGCATGTGGCTCTTGATCTTAGGGTCGTGAGTTCCAGCCCCACACCCTGGGGTGTAGAACTTACTTCAAAAAAAAAAAAAAAAGATATAACAAAATACTGCCCTACCTTGCTCTTTGTTTTCTCCAGATATACTTTTTTCCAGACGATTTTGTTTGGAGAATTCCTCCAGTCAAAATACTATTTAAAATACTTCAATCACTCCCAAATAAAGCTGACTGAAATGTTTAAAAATAAATATTTAATTCCTCAGGCTTTCCTTGTCTTTCACTACCTTGGCATCTGGAAGAGTGCTGGTCAGTTATTTTGTAGGATGTTCTCAATATTGGTATGTCTAGGTATTCCCTCATAATCAGAAAATATTGGCAAGAATACCAAAGAAATTATGTCATGTACTTCTTTTTTTTTTTTGTCATGTACTTATTGGCACATCATAGGGATTACATGATGTTGACATCTCTTTTTATTGGTGATGTTTACCTTGGTCTCTTGATTAAGATCTGTGTCTGTCAGGTTACTTCACTAGAAAATTATAATTTTTCTTTCATAGTTATTAAATAGCACGGACAGATATGTTGAGACCACACAATGATCCTGGCTCTCCTTAAACATTCACCATCTAATACTAGCACCCCTTGGAGGATCGTGTCTACAACAATTGTTTGCCTAAGGATGACTTCCTATTTCTCTCTTTCCTTCCACATTTATTAGTTGGAATTCTTTGATAAGAAAGAGCTATTCTTCTTCCCCACTTATTTATTTATTCATTGTTTACTTACATTAGTGTATTTACTGGATTTTACGGGTTAAAATTGAATGTTATCATTACTTATTTTGTTTCTAAAATTGTCCCATCTTAGCTTGTTAGGAACTCCTTCAGGTTATTTCTTGTGTCATTTTAACAAACCCCCACACTCTTCTGAGCAACTCCTTACATTCTGGCAGCACCAGACTTTTCCAGACTTTTCTTATATATTTCCTGCCTGCATCCTGGATTCACCCAGTACCCCAAAAAGCCCTGGATGTTTTTATTAGGGAACATGTTTAGTAACCAAGACGTGAGCGTTAACTGTGCTACGTGCTACGGAGCTGTCATTGCTCTCTCAGTAAACAGAGCTAGGAATTATATTTGTATATACTCACAGGCCCATACAGACACGGGTCTAAATTTCCGTGTCTATCTTTGATACATGTGCATTAGAAGTCATGAGTTTATACTGATTTCCAATCTTACCCACAGGAACTGCCACCGATTGGAGGTGGCTTAGGAGAAATAACAACTAAATGCAATGCAGGATCTTGGAGAAGATCCTGGAACAGAAAAGGGATGTTAATGGTAAAACTGGTGAAATTCATTTAGGTCAATAATTTAGTCAATTATATTGTACTAATGTTAATTTGTCATTTTGATAACTGCACTATAATACTGTAAGATATAAGTATTAAGGGAAGTTTATATGGGAAGGGTACGTAGGAGCTCTCTGTATTATTTTTGTAACTTTTCTGTGAGTCTAAATCTGGTTCAAATAAAAAGACTAAAAAATAAGCTATTAAAAATGTAACGTGTTATCCAGCATTTCCCAATCTTACTTGAGTACATAATTTTACTTCTCAGGAAAATTATGAACTTCCATCCAAAAGCATTATTAATTGTGCCTTGGAACACAAATTTGGCCATGATATGAAGTAACAGAACCACTATTTATATACCACACACAAAAATTAATTACAGTGCATTTTGGCTTAATGTGTTTCTACTATGATTGAAGATTTCCCAAAACTATTAAGCAATCTCTAGTGAAATAGTTATTTGAGAAAGCCTAAATTTCACTTAAATTTAAATGTACACAATTACAATGCTCTTAGAAATTTGATAGAAATTTGATAGAAATTTGAACAAGACTATCTCTCTACAATTTTACAAACATTTTGCATGTGGTTAGAGGTATGATAAAATTTTGCAAGCTAAGGAAATAACCACAAATGAAGGTGTTCTTCTATTTTAAAAGAGATCAATTACATTGAAAAAAACAGACAAAACTTAATAGTGTTTAATTTTCGTTTTACAAAAAGCATTGCAGCAATACCCAAATCTGCAGTTTCCAGATCTCATTGATGAAAATAACACACTCGCCCTGGTAACTTAATGAAGGGCTTCTTATGAAATAACCACCCCTAAGGAACATATCTACAAAACTGCAACTTTTTGAAATTGATTTTACTAAAATAGGAAAGCAACTTTGCTTCCCCCTTACTTCTAATATGTATTTATGTAATGTAGCATTGGAATTCTTACATCTTTTCACCCATTCAAAATACTTAATATATATATTTATATAATATACGAATTGATTTCTATTTGAAGCCTCCTTTTTTGTGGCCATGTAAATCAAAAGAAAATTACTGCAATATATTGCAATAATGTATTATGAAATCTGAATCTTCCAGCAACTTTTATCTGCTTACATTTATTAACCATTTTCTCTGATATCTGTCTTTTTTATCTTTATGTCTTCTGCTACACTTTAAAGTAATTTAACTGCATTTAATAATTTGCTTGTTTAAATTATTTTTTATAATGCATTTCTTCCAAACAAACTTTGAAAAGGTCACTAAAAACTTATGTCTTTTTTTTTTTTAAGATTTCGTTTATTTATTTGTCAGAGAGAGAGAGAGAGAGCTTGAGCACAAGCAGGGGGAGCGGCGGGGGGGCAGGACCCTGAGATCATGACCTGAGCCGAAGGTAGACACTCAACCAACTGAACCACCCAGGCATCCTCAAACTTGTACCTTTTAAGAAGACAAAATAGTTTCATACCTCCTATAACTCTACTTGGCTTTCTTATATGAAATCTTCCATGACTGAATAATATATTGCTTGAGAGTAAAATCCCTGACATTTACATACTTGAGTCATCTTTTTCAAAATATATTTAATCCTAATCTCTGTAATACTTAAAACAGTGATTTGAAAGATTGGCCATAGTAAGAAATATACTTTCACTGTTTATTGCTTAGAAGCATTCTGATATATATTTGTTCATTCATGTCATTCTTTGTTCCAAAAAATATCCAAATAAAGTTACGAACATATTCTAACTTAAATATAAAACACATGTGCGTGGCCTGAGTCTTTTTCTCCTCCGTCACAAATACATATATGGTTCTGGGTGTCCTGCTTTGTCTTTAAAGCATCTCTCCTGCTACCCTCAAACTGTCTCTAACACAACATTTAAAAAATGATTTTTGATGCAAATAAAATCTGACTCACTTGATACACATAAATAGAGCCAATGAGAGAACTAAAGAGTACCTACTTACTATGGTCTGGCATGGCTGTACATAATCCTCAAAACAATCCTGCGAAGTGATTTCATCCAGTTTCATGGTTTAAGTGTCCATATACTGATTACAGCCAAATTTCTATCATCAGTGTAGGTGAGCTCCAGACTGTATATTAAACACAATTTTGGGAGTCTAACAAGTACCTTAAATTATGTCTAAAATAAAAATCCTGATCTTCCCTGGTCTTATTCATTGTGGTAAATCACAATTATATTCTTCTGGTTGCTCAGTCTAAAAATTTGCAGTCATGCTAGACTCTTCTTCTGTTCCACCCCACATCTAATCAACAATTCCTGACAAGACCTTCAAAATACATCTAGAATCTAAGCACTTTTTAAAAAAATTTTCATTTATTTATTTGAGAGACAGTGAGAAAGAGCACAAACAGTATGAAGGGCAGAAGGAGAAGCAGACTCCCTGCTGAGCAGGAATCCTGAGGCAGGCCTAGATCCTGGCACCCTGGGACCATGACCTGAGCCAAAGGTAGACGCTCAACCAACTGAGCCACTCAGGCATCCAAATCTTAGCACTTCTAATCACTTCCATACTTGTGCCCTTGACAATACAAGGTTTGACTTCTCTGGTTTAAATTAGTCCCATAATCTCTTAATTGCTTTTGCTCAACCAAGAAGCCAATGTGTCTGTTTCTCTTATTCAAATTTTATCACTCTTCTGTTCAGAATCTTTTTTCATTTGAGAGTGATGGGCACCACCCTTATCATGACCTAGGAGACCATTGTTTCCCTGTCAGATCTCAGCTTTTACTACCTTTCTCATCCCTCCCTTCTAGCTACACTGGCCCACTTGCTGTTTCTCAGATCATCAGATATGCGTCTATCTGAGATATATTTTACTTATTTATTTTTGATCTGTCTCCCCAGTTGGAATAAAAGCTTCATGACAGCTGGAATTTTTCTATTGGTTTCCTTCTTGAAACCACAACACCTGGAATGGTTCTGTCACGGAGTAAGCGTTCGATAAATAATTGTCAAATAAATGAATAAAGTAATGGATGAGAAAATTATTATTTCAAATTTTCCATATAAAATGATTGAGAATGAAATGGAGTATGTAATTGGCTCAGTGTTAGTTAACTTTGCCAGTTAGTGAGTTAAATCATTTCAAGCTGCCAGAACGGGTGATCCTCTATCTCTGTCATATTTCCTCCCTAAATTTATGAGCCCCATTTACAGCATGAACACTACGAAACAGGGAATTTTAGTTGTGATGAGGATATGCAGTTCCCAGAAAGTCCAACTTCAGCTGCTACTTTAATGAGAGAAGTTTCTGAATCACATATTTTATAATAATAATGTGCGTGGTTTTGGCTCACTGATACATAATATGTTAAAATTCAGGTAAAGGGCCAACTATCAAAAAGTAATAAAAAGTAACAACTACACTACAGAGATACTTAATAATATTTTTTAATAGTGCCAAATTTGCAATTACCAGATTTGAGGTCTCTCTCTAATAAGAAGCAATGACTTTTCTATTTCACATATAAATCTTAGGCTTTCACAATTATTTGCATGATTTACTATACCCCCAGATGAGATCCTTTGATTTATCTTTTATTTTTATGATATGTAACCTAATTATTTTAAAAGAGTAAATATATAATTTTAAGTAAATATGTGTGTATATATGTATATATACATAAACTGTGTATACAATTTTTTAAATTTAAAATTATTTACATTGCTAACAGCCATAACTAGAATCAAGCTTATATTCTAATATGCAAAATATAACTGTATCTTAAGAAGTTAAAAGGCCATGGTTAGACTTCAGGGAAAGCTTTAAATAGTCCCAGTTGGCAATACTTTGTCCCTTTGTCATTCCCCTTCTTCCTACTTAGAAGGAGAAGAGCCTAAAGCAAAGCAGACGTTTTGTGATTAGAAGGAGAGAATCTTGAGGATTAAGTCCTACAGCTAAAAATGTTAGAATTTTTAAAAAAAATGGAACAAACTAGGTGCACTGTTGAGTCAGACATGCTGCTCTAGATGTTGTTCCCCAGACTTTTGCTTTATAAAATGGAGTGATGAAAAGATTCAGGAGTTAGATAGTGGAGATGTTTTCACAAGTCTGTGAATATGCCAAAAAGCATTAAACCGTACACTATGGATGGGTGATTTGTATGGTAAGTGAATTATGGCTCAATAAAGTTGCTATGAAGAAAGTTATTCCGGTGGATCATAGCATTTATTGTGACACTCAGTTGTGAGATAATTTTTCTGGTTAATCTTATTCATGGAAAATCCTTAATTATGTGCTAACAATGTCTTCAACAACATTACTTTCTTTTTTTAATAAGGCAAAATTCATTAAAGTATATTGGGAAAAGTCATGTTTTAAGGATCCCTGAAATGCTTTTTTAACTTATATCAAGTACAATTTGTTCATTAGGGCAATGCTGCATGTCAATAAATAGTATTTACTAGGATTTAAACCAGTCTATAATTAATGATATATGTTAGTGTTGATGAGCCTCATTTTTATCATTTCTACAACAATAAAATGAGACTAGATATTCAGTTATAAAGTTGTGTGTCTGTGACAAAGAGGGCATGGCTAAATAATGAACTCTTGTGATGAGTTCTCTGAATGTCCCATTAATTGGTGATAAAGTCATTTTCAGTGTTTTATTTAATTTCATCAAAATACTACATACTTTCTTCAAACAAAAACAATTTATTCATAGTCCTGTTATATCTTTCCCATTGCACAAATTAAAGGTTTGTAAATGCATAGAACAGAAATATTTTCATTCAGAACTTTAAGAAAATTGCTCCTTGGAAAATCTTAACTATCTCAATAGAGCAGAGACATAGAGAGTAAAAGCTACCTGAAAATACTGCAGGTATTTGCTATTTTCCAATTAGCAACCTACTCTATTTAGTATTAAATCCCAAAAAATAAAAAAAAATAAAATAAAAAAATAAATCCCCAATAGAATTTTATTTCTTCTTGATTTATTTGATTTGGCATTTCACTTAAATAACTATCAATTAACTTACTAAATTTAAATAATCATATCCACAAGCACCACAGTAAAATTTATTTAGAAAATCAACATTTTGTCTAAAATACCAAATAAGGAAGAGGAAAAGGTATGAAATGCAATGTAACATTTTTCTCTTCAAATAAGAGTGGGGACTGTGTTCCCTGATTATATTTTCCTTGATCATCCAAGTCAAATACAAACTCTCTCATAGAACAAAATAGTCTGATGATATAACTTGCCCTCATCTACCTTGAAATGCATATAAAAAAGTGATTTCTTTTATACTAAGTTTGCTAATGTTTTCAAATACTTTTTATTCCATAATAATTGTAAAATTTTAATTTTGAGGTCTATAATGTACATATAGCTTTGAAATAAAAACTTACCTCAGGAATAGAAAAAAAATGGCTTCAAGATCTCATATTAATGATTGTCATCATCCTATTTTTTCAAGTTTTTTTGCTAAGTATCTTGAAAATAGAAACAGTGCCCTAATCCTAGACCTAACAAATGATGTAGACACTTAGAATTTAGATTGAAACAAATTATCTCAAGATTAATTAGAAAAGACAGAAAGTAACTGCCAATTTTTAATATGTCTTAGACTCATTCCCCCCCACCCCCCGGCCGCAGCCCCTTAACAGGTCTGTATTTGTCTGTCTGTCAGATGAAGATAACTCACACAAATACAAGTACATATCAAGCTGTATACCTTGTATTACTGTACTTCTAAATCATATAACTGCACTTATATTATTTTTTTAAATAATTTAAAATGTATTATCTTAAAGAAAACATATACTTACTGCCCTCTAGAGGTATGAACCAGTAGTGTAATAAGTGTAGATGTTGCCGGGCATATACAGTTTAAAGCTAACATGGCGTATTTAAACTCTTCTTCACAAACAACATGATCTGTTTGAAATAAAATAGGTAGATTATTCTTGGGAGAGTAGTATTTTAAAATAATATGAAAAATAAAACAGCAAATAAAATTACAGAAGTTTCCACATAAACACACTTGTCTTCGAGATGTTTTTACATGTGCAATTTTCCCCAGGAAAAATGTTTCATAAGAGACAGTACTAGATTATGAGTTAAGTGACCAAGAGGGAAGGGGATTCTGGCCCCAGTTCTGTCTTTAATGAAATCGGCAGCCTTTGGCAAATTAATTTTCTTATGCTTCATCTGTACAAGGAGGTGAGAGGGAGACAGTTTGGAGTTGGAATCTGGAAAATAAATCAGAGACTGTATAAAGTCTCCTTTAATTCTGATAATTCTATGGTATGAAATGCTGTAGTATTGATTTAAAGCATTATTGATTTATCAAATTCATAGTCACACAGCACACAGACTTAGAATTATTAAAAGACATGGTAGACAACATTTACATAACAGTAATAGATTTTGTACAATCAAAACAACTATGATATCAGGCAATAAAAACTAATGGTAAAATACATTTAAATTTAAATTGTACTTTGACCTCAAGACCTACAGTCATAAACAGAAAAGATGATAGGATTCAATCAGGCAAGATAATAAATGGCAATTGAAGTCAGTGACATAAAAACAATAGAGTGCTAAAGATAATGGCACACAAGAGGTTGAAGGCCACATGAAAGGGGGGTGATGCGACTCAGCCCACGATCATTACTTTCATACAGCCATGAGGGCACACATGCCAGATATCCAATTCTTCACAGAAGTCATATTTTAGAAAAGCGATCAAGATATTATTTACTTTAGGGGGAAAAAAAAAACCCCTTCCCTTCCCAAGTAAACAATGACAGCTGGTATTAGAAATAAAGACAATGTGTAAAGTTCCAAGAAAATAAATATTCCCAGAAAATAGTTTTAGCTACATTAAGAAATTGAAGGTTGAATTTGTAGGTGAGTCGGATATCTACAGAATGAACACATAGGGCACCTGGGTGGCAGAGTCAGTTAAATGACCAACTCTTGGTTTCAGCTCAGGTCCTGATCTCAGGGTCTTGAGACAGAGCCCCGCATCGGGCTCCCTGCACTCAGCACAGAGTTTGCTTGAGAGTCTATCTCCCTCTTCCTCTTCCCCTCCCCACCCCTCAACTAAATTAATTAATTAAAAAAAATAAGAACGCATACCCAACATCATTTACGAAGAAACAAAAGATTACTTGGGAAATGGTGCAGCAGACACTCCAGATAGATAAATAATAAACGTACTTCTAGTTTTATAAGTTAGCATGTGAAAGAACCCATTACTTTTTCTCTTTCTTTCATTTCCTTATTTATTTATTTATTTATTTCCTTTACATGTTATGGAAGAAATTGCTACAGTTACACCTCAGGATTTACTCAAAACAAACAAACAAACAAAATCAAGGATCTGCTAACAATGTCTGTCTCTCTTTTCTTTATTGTTTTTGCAGTGTCTATTAGCCCGTCAGCAAAGTATACAGTATACTGGAGGCAATATTACATATAAATACAAAATATGTTTTTCACTGTTATTATACAGTTGACCTTGAACAGCACAGGTTTGAACTGCATGGGTCCACTACACAGACTTTTTTCAGTAAATACAGTACAGTACTATAGATATATTTTTTCTTAACTTACGACTTTCTTAATAACATTTTCTTTTCTCTAGCTTACTGGATTATAAGAATATAGTATATAATACACATAACAAAAATATGCATTAATCAACTATTGATGTTATTGGTAAGGCTATTGATGTTATTGGTAAGGCTTCTGGGCAATAGTAGGCTACTACAGTTTTGGAGGAATCAAAAGTTGTAGCAGATTTTTGACTATGTGGGGTGGAGCAGGTGGGGGGGGTTGGTGCCCCCATTCCTGTGTTGTTCAAGAGCCAAAAATGTACACTAAATTACCTAGTAACATAACTACTGTGTAAATTAAAAGAAAATTTATTTTATTCTGTTTAGCATTGTATGTCAGTCATTTATACAAATTTAGGATGTTTGATTATTAATATTATTAATGTCAGTAGCTGGCACATAGTTATTGGTGCAAGTGTCTGTCTTTTCCATTGTGTTTTTCTATGTATTTATACCTGACCATTTACATATTGAAATACATATTCCCCTCCCTTTCTCCTTTAAATTACAATTAAAATATTTATTATTTTAAATGTATTTATATAGTTATATTTACTCTAATTTCATTCCAGGATAGTAAAAGAAGTGTTACAAATATTTACTGTAAAAAGGACGGATTGGATCAGATCGGTTGAAAATCACTGCCTTAGATACATGACTTAATATGTAATTATCATGGGATTCCTTATTAGATAAAAAAAAATCAGTTTTCTTTCTTTTCCTAAAAAAGAAATTGATTTAGTCAACATAGGTGATTGACACAGGAAAAGGAATATGATAGAATATTCAACTAGATAATAATCTTCATTTGCATAAATTACGGAGAATTTTGTACAAGTTTGCACAAAATTGAAACCCACTCTGTAAAATAGAATTGAATATATCTTTATACCTCTCCTCTTAAGTGCAAATCTATGACTCCTCCTGGGACATTTTTAAAATACTAATCACTATCCCCTAACCTGAATTGAAAACCATTCTTTCCTGCTACTTTGCCCCTTGTTTCTCAATGTCATATGACAGCCAAGGTTTATTGATCATACCACTAACGCCTTCTCTGTCTTTCCCACCTTCTCCACCTCCATTCCACTGTCTCTACTTGCTACGGGCTTCCAATCCTTATCCATAATTTTTAAGGGCCAGATATCAGTTTTTAGAATTGATTTTTTTTTTTTTTTAGATTTTAGAAAGGCAATGTGCTTCATCTACCAGACCCTATGTAATACATCTAGGGAGGAACCTATGCTTTAACATACTATTATTTCTGCAGCTAAATGTGTGAATATTTATAGTAAGTGGAAAAAAGAAAAATTCAGTGTGGGAACTGCCGCAGGTCAGATTTCACCACCAACAGAAGTATTTCTTTTCCTTTCTTTCTTTCTTTCTTTCTTTCTTTCTTTCTTTCTTTCTTTCTTTCTTTTTCTTTCTTCTCTCTTTTTTTTTGGAATTTTCTGGATTTTGGAATTACGGCTAAAGGATTGTGAATCTTTATTCAAGCTATGACTGTCTCTCACCTAGACAAATGTTACAGCTTCTTACTTGCTCTTCATGTCTTCCAACTCTTCAGCATTCTACCTATTACCCTTCCAATATTGTGCTATCCAATTAGAGTTGCCCTGCCATTTATGGCAGGGCATATAAATTAATTAATTAATATATAAATTATAAATTAATTAAAAATATAAATTAATAAATTGCATTTACATATAAAATAATTAAAATAAAATACAAATAAAAGTTCATATAAATTTACATATAAATTAATTAAAATAAAATACAAGTAAAAGTTCAGTTCCTTCATCTTACTAGCCATTTTTTAATAGCAATAAAGTACTCAATAACATTTGTGGTAACTGCCTACAGTATCAGACAATGCAAATACGGAATATTTCCATTATCACCAATAACTGGCCAGTGCTATTTGATTAGCCAAATGGATTAATGACCTTCCATAAATCCTAAAGCTTATAGGATATATTTCAAATTCCTTAAAATCTCATTCATACACTGGCAGAATTTGGGTAACCTTACTAACATCCTATACCACCTTTTCATGACTTTGCTTAGCCACATTGCTGATAAAATTGCTCATCTATAGTAACAGGAGAGGAGGTAGAACATATGGGTGTACATGCAGGTTGGTAGGTAGATGTGTAGGTAGAAGTTTATGAAAATTTTGTCTGTCTTTCTGTGGTTCTGTTTTCTTTGTGAAATTGGTGGAAATGATGATTAAAGAAGAGGTTAGAAATAAGAGGAGAAAATACGGCATAGTTGCCTAAGAGACTGAAAGAGGAAACAAAACAGAGAAACACAGAATGATGTTTGGCAGCTCATGAACCCGGAGAAATCAAGGATCATGAATTTAAAGTGGGAATTGTAGGCAGGTTGTCTTTTGTTATTTTGTTTCTTCGGGCCATATTCAAATGCATGGAAGTAAACACCATCTTCTGTCAAGAAGACAGAGCATTCACCACCAGCGACTTCTGAGAAACAAGTTTAACTAATGGATAGAAGGCCAATGAACAGAGGATGAATTAAAATAATGGCTTATAATGGTGTGTTATGGAATTCGAACAGGTTAAGAAGAGAAGACAGGATCTGCAGTTGACAATAATGGTAAACGTTTGGTAGAATCAATGAATTTTAAGTCCCATGTAGTCAAAAGATAGTTGGGGTTCCATACTAGAGGATGTGAACTGAAGTGATAAGAGGCAGCGGTCAGAAACAGGGTCTCCAGGAACAGAGATTATGGAGGGGTCACATTAACAAGTAACAACATGATCTGCGGAGTGCCCCTCTAGAAGTGGGTGCTGAGATAGGATGGTGAGCAAGAACATTCAAAATAGGAAAATTACAGGTATTACGAGGTCTCTGCCATTCATGTCTGACAGGATTTCATCATTGCTATGGACCCATGACTGCTGTGTGTCTCCACTTCTTCCTTTTTCCAAACACCAGTGTTTTATTACAATTCTCTTGTTTCACTATTTTATATTCATATGCAATGGGGGTAGAGGTAGTTAACTAATTTATTAGTGTGTGTGCTGCCAGACCATGAGAAACTACATCTAGAACTGTCTTTGCATTTTCCAGATATCCTGGACTATAAGTTGGATGTAATAATCGATACAGATCTGTGGAGTATTTTTCATAATAATGAATGAGTCTCTCAATATATAGGGAAAATATTGTACATGAACCCTTAGGTGGATAAGGATTTAAACTGTGGCTGAAACTACTATCACCCATATTCATTTTCTCCTTCTTCCTTTCAGTAATAGAAGCTCTTATTTCCTCTCACCCATCCCCAAATTCTAGCTGGGTGCATGGCTGCCCAGGTAGAAATTACATTTTCCAGCTTCCTCTTAGTTAGATATGGTCACCTGCCGAGGTTTGTCCAGCTTCTGTATTATTTTTTTGTGTACAAAACCACTTTCCCTAAACTCTTTCCTTCTTGTTGGTGAGACCACATAATGGCAAATGCTCAGTTTTGATTATGCAGACGGAGATAACTCCTTAGCAATGATAAAATCGGTCCATTTTTTTCCTTTATAGTTTCTAATTTCCCTCCCTTGTTGAAGAAAGCATTTCCTCTTTCAAAATTATGTACATCTCAGATCTTCTTCTCATCCTTTTAAAGTTTCTGTGTATTTGTTTTGATTTAGATCCTTCTTGTTTGCGGCTTGCTGTTAAAGCATCAACACAGGAGATCAAGTTATGTCACCACTGAGTGTGCCAAGCCATGGGCAAATATTGATCCCTCTGAGCCTAATTTGCCTTATTTTTAAAATGTGAATAATAACAGTATGTGCCTCATAGGATTTTCTGAGAAGAAAAGTAGGCAATGAGTATGAAATGCTGATCAGAATTCTAAGCAAGTATATATCCTCACAGTCATGATTATTAAAAACAAAGACTTCATAAAGTATCTTGAAATAATGCCAATAATACATTTAAAAAATATACGCAGCAAAACAATATAACATAAATTTATCATTCTGGAATTAAAACACGATCCAGTTTTATAAAAATGCTGATTTCTTCACGTATGATCATATGCTCACATGATTGTCTGAATAAGCACAAAAAATTCTAACAGCAGGTATCAAACTATTAACGCTAACTACCTCAAGGAGTGAGCAAATTTTCAAAAACAATGACTTTTAAAATAGTAGGACTCTGTGAGATTCTTGGTTTCTTTTTTATTGTTATGTTTATTATTTTTAATGTAAAGGCTTTTATGATAAGCTATTATAATAAAGATACAAGTTTATAGATATGTATGAGGTTTTCAAGTTCCTTTTACTTTATAGAAAATAAAATTAATTACATTTTAACAAGTCAGAGCCTTTTTTTAAAGTCTGCTTCAGTATTTTCTGAGCTCTTGTATATGATTGAAAATACTAGAAGCTTCTTCCATGCAGTTGCTAGGTAACAGGTCTTTGGAAAGCAGTAACAACAGAGGAGAGTGCACTAAACCAATGTACGGTTGTGATTTACAGAAATCAAATATCCTTTGGAAAAGAGCTTTTAAACAGAAACAAAAAACAGGATAAATTTTTAAAATTGAATGTTATTTGTTTTTATTTTATGGGGATAAGTTTATTACATTGACTGACTGAAAAAATTGTGTTATAAAATCTCTCACATATTCTTCGCTTATTAGACTGTTTATAAGCATGAGTGGGTCGATTGCTACGAAAATTGCTTTTTTTTCTTAGAGGAGAATGGATAATCTCTAACAATTGAGCTTTATTTTGACCCTGTCACTTTAATCAATAGAATAACCAATTGGTGCGTGTGTGTGTGTGTGTGTGTGCTGCATGTGTATGTGCATGCACACACATGCATGATCACACAACAGAGACTTTTGCCAACTCCAGGATAGTGAGCCGTTCAACCGTGAAATGTCTAAGAATAGGTTTAAGTAAACCTTTAAAAGTCATTTAGTTTCACAGGATCTAAATATAAGAATGCTTATTAAATATACAGAATTCAGGTCCATTTGAGATTGGCAATATCCTATAAAACAGATTTATTGCACCTCAATAATACAAAGTATAAAAAGCTTGCTTGATTTTCTAATTGCTTGAATCCTTGAATTATTTTAATGCTGCAATTTTTTAATGTATCCTATTAATTAAATGCTCAGGAGAATCAAGTTTCCTGTATTCCAGAGCAAAACAGTTTAATTCTGTTAACCTCTCTTTCTTTGAAACATGTCAGAAAAACAGCAGTCTTAATATTTTTTGAAAAATTATTATCCTCAGGACTCTGATTTCTTTAGGTTCTAACTAAAAGTATTCTCTCCTCACTAGCTCATGATAGTTATTGATATCATTAGAGCTAAGAATACAGTTATTGAATCATCTTAATAGTAATAATACCAAACAATATTTTAGCTTTTATGCTAAGTGATTCATATGTATATGTGTATATACACACATTATTAAACCTCACAAAAGCTTGATGATGTATTTTCAGATAACAAATCAGATGTTCAGAGGTAAAATAACTTGCCTAAATCCATTACTAATTTAAATTCAGACTGCCGAGAGAACTCTATAAAAATTATACAACTTAAAAATTGATTAACCAAACGCATTAAAATAAGTGATCCATTTAGTGGTTTTCCCCTCTCCTGAACCCATTTTAAGGATTACTGCTTGCTACCAGATGGACAAATGACTGAAATAGCCACTAAATTAAACTGATTACTGAAAAAATACAACCACGATGTTCCCCGAACACCCATCATTTAAGGAGGCAGTTTGGAAGGAATGAAGTCAAACTTGACCTTGAAATCAATTTCGTTACTTTGCAATCACACACACACAAATTGCAGCTAAACTAAATTGATTTGTGTCAAAGGGATTTGGAAAGATCTCTAGATTCATCAGTAGCAAATATACTGTTATACTGTGATAAATGTTACAAAAAATAAATAAATGCAGGTACTATAAGGGGATACAAAAGGACACCTTTCCTGCCCCGGAGTAAATTAAAAAAAAGCATCTCCAAGGAAGTGATGTTTAAACTAAGATTTTAAGGATAATTAAGAATAAGTTATTTGAATGGTGAAGAAAGTAGACAGAAATAATTTTCTTAAAATAAAATCAGAGAGGGGCGCCTGGTTGGCTCAGTCATTAAGCGTCTGCGGCTCAGAGCATGATTACAGCGTTCTGGGATCAAGCCCCACATTGGGCTCCTCTGCTGGGAGGAGCTTCTTCCTCTCCCACTCCCCCTGCTTGTGCTCCCTCTCTCGCTGGCTGCCTCTCTCTCTGTCAAATAAATAAAATCTTTAAAAATAAATAAATAAATAAAATCAGAGAGGTAGAAGGATATTTAAATTTTTATGGAAATTAACAACTAAAAAAAGGTCTAAATAGTAAGGAGAGAAAATATTACAAAGTTGCTAACAGAGCACAAAGCACTGGGATCCAGCATAGAGATGAGAAGAAAATTGTATCATAATAGAAGGAAAGCAGGAAGTGCTAAGTGAAAATGAATCAACATTTGGAAAATATGATAGCCAAAAATTTGAGGAAATTTTCATTTATTGGCTTCAGAGAATTAAGAAAAATGAGATAATGTTTGAAATTGTAACTGCAAGAGCAGAGAGTATTTTGATAAGAAAATATTCCACACTGTTAAGTGCCTCTCAGCTGCCCAAGTGAGTTTGTGGTAACATGAATCTGACCCACTAAGCGATTTTTTTTTTCCCAGCAGTGCCCAGCCAAGGAGCAGGAAAAGAGGATCCATTTATGTAGGATTTTGTTTGTGTATGTTTCTTTCCAATTTGGAGCCATAAAAAAATAAAAACAAAGGAAATTAGTATAGTAATATGAGTTTGGTTGAAATGACAGCCCATAGAGTTCAGGTTGTCTAAAAAGGGCAGAAGAGAAGAAAGGAAGGCAAGGCCCAGGGAGAAGCCACACTGATGATGCTTTAGAGCAATGCTCCTCAGCTATTTGTGATGAAGAACCAGTGTTTTTTTCTTTTTCTTAATTTCCAACCCATTGCAGACACATACGTAGTTCTATTGTGCATGACTGGTATAGAATTCACGCCATGCATGACTCACCTATGATTTTGATATGAGTCTACTTGTTTTCCAAAGAGACAACACGCTGATTATGCACTTGGATGTTACAGTGACGTTAAATTGCTATCAAAGTTGCTAACAGCTTAATCTGAACTGCTGTACTTATCTTGCAGCCTAGCAAAAGTCTGTAGATTGAAACTGGTCTTTGAACAACACTTCGAATAGCACTGCATTAAAAGTCTTCATGAAGCAGAAGGAGCGTGTTTACGTGGTAATGGAGGGCTGAATAGGTAAATAGAAACAAGGAAGATTGAGTTTGGATACTGTGAGGTTTGAAGAATATAAATAACACTGGAAGTATCTGGGATTATGTCAAGGTCCAGGTATATACTCTATTACATTTTTTTTCATTCTAAATCTCAGAGGATTCTTGTCAATTGGAAAATGGGTCTTCTGAATCAAGCATTCTATGAAGTTTACAATATAATATATTAGCACTTGTAAAAATGCAAGATAAAGTAGGAAAATGTTGCAAATGTTGTCCTGTGCTTGATTTAAAGGATGCTTAGAATTAGAGTCACAAGATATGGGTCTGAATCCCATGTCTTTAAGCATGTAGTCTTTAGGGAACTGTGCTTAGTATCACATTAGACAAAAACATATAGCTATGTACATCTGTCTTATAAAAATATAAACTTCAGACTAAAATAACTCAGGGCAGCATGCAGTAAACTACAGAGTTTCATACCAAGTAAATATTTTTGTTTTATAAAAATAAAGAGTAAGTGGAAATAGGAGCTTATATGAGTGCACACCTTTCCCTTACCAATTAGGGAAGATGCTACAATTTACCTGATCCTCCCAGACATATGACAACCCATAGCCATATTTATAGCTGTTATGTCTGTGACAGCTGTTTTTCAGTAGTGTCATTACTCTGGACAAAATTGCAAAGGAAGCTCTCACCTCATCACTTACGTTACACATTTAGTACATACTTACTAGCAACTGCTTGCCTTTTGACAGTTTACCATAGTAACCAAATCTTTCCCTTTCCTTCCAAACTGTTCTTACCAAATCATACATGATAGATAGATAGATAGATAGATGATAGATAGATAGATAAATGCTACTGTCAACTAGATGCTCATCTAACAATCTGAACAAAGTAAAAATAAAGTACAAAAGAAGAGTTAAATTCCAGTTTTTCCAGGAGACATATGTAACTTAAAAGGAATTCCTCAACGCAAAGGGAGTTTGATTGAATGGGTAATTGAGCCAAATGTTACGTCTAAATGAGTCCTTGCCTACTTGGATGTTCTTCCTTAATATCACCAACTTTCCACCAAACAACCCCCACAATTCTTCAACATAATATTCATAGCAACAGATTCCAAGAAATAAAGTTGGTTGGACATTTCAGTCATTCACTATTCACACACTATTTTTGACCTTAAGGGATAATTCCCTTACAAATGCTACATTAAAGAAAGTAACTTTTGGAATAGTAAACTGATTTGAAGCATTAAAAGATTAATCCACGGATAATCTAGAAGCAAAAAGCACAAAAGTACAAAAAAAGAGATAAAACTTTTGTTAGTTAAAAGCACCATAAATGCAATCCAAAGACAACTTGCAAACTGAAAAAAAAATGCAATTTTTAAAATGTCAGAATGTTCATAATTTTAGAATATGAAAAACCTCTATAATTCACTAAGAGAAAAATAGTCATCTCTGTAGAAAATAAGAGTACAGGGATGTATTTTATATATGAATGAACACACAAATGGGCAATAGATACATGAAAATGTGCAATTCTGTTAGTAATCAAAAACTGAAAATTAAAATGAACTGCTAGTGACAAAACCACGTATCTCTTAAAAGCACACATTTTGGAGACAGAGAACACAGATTAAAGGCCTGGTTCCACCACTTAGTACGGCATCACCAACATTTCACTTAATATCTTTGTGTCTCCGTTTCCTCATCCTCAAAATGAGAATACTGTTGACCCTTGAACAACACAGCGGTTAGGGATGCCAATCTTATGCATAGATGGCAAATGCACATAGAACATTTGACTGCCCTAAAACTTAGCCACCAGTAGTCTACCATTAACCGGAAGCCTTGCCAATAGCACAAACAGTCGATTAACACATGTATTGTATATTACATATATTATATACTGTATTCTTATAACAAAGTAAGCTAGAGAAAAGAAAATGTTATTAAGAAAATGATAAGGAAAATACAATTACAGTACTATACTGTATTTATTGTGGAAAAAATGCACATATAAATGGACTCCTGCAGCTCAAAGGCATGCTAGTCAAGAGTCAACTATACTAATAAAATCTATCTATGGTAGGAAGCCTCCTGGAGCATGAATGGTTCTCATATCCTGGTATTCACAGAATAGGGTTGATCTGTGTAACGAAGAGGATATTGTGGAAGTTACAGGGTGGGACAGCCAGGGCTATGTCACAAAAGACATTGTGGCTTCTGCCTTGCTCTCTTCTGCCTTGCTCTCTTGTCAATGTTTTCTGGGGGAAGCCAACTGCACATCATAAGGACACTCAAGTAGCCCTAAGGAAAAGTCCAAGAGGTAAAGAACCATGTGAGTAAAGAGTGAGCCACACCGGGAGCAGATCTTCCAGCCCAAGTCAAGCCCTCAGGTAACCGTAGTCCCAGTGGACGTCTTCACTGCAGCATCATAAATATCCTGATATTACTTCTCTCAAATTCTTGACCCACAGAAACTGTGAGATAATAAATGTTTATTGTTTGCACCACAAAGATTTGGGGTTGTTACACAGCAATAGACAACTAACACATTACTTTATAAGGTTGTGATGAAAAGTAATTGAGCTAATCTACAAAAAGCGCTTTAGAACAGTAGTCCGGGGCACCTAAGTAGCTCAGTCAGTTAAGTGTCTGACTCTCGATTTTGACTCAAGTCATGATATCAGGATTGTGAAACCAGGCGTGGAAACTGCTTAAGATTCTTTCTCTCTCTCTCTTAAAAAAAAAAAAAAGTAGTCCTTGCACATAGTAAGTGCTTTATAAATGTTAACTGCCACTATTAGTATAACTATAATAATAATAATAATAATAAATATAGTTCTTAATATTATTTTTCATTTGCCCAAGGGGCAAGAGTTAAAGGAATATTGCCCGTTTTTGCAAAAGTAAGTTATACATTTCTGAAGAGCAAATTGGCATTGTGTACTGAAAATCAGAAAAGTTAAAACTAGTGATGTACTATATGCTGACTAACTGAACATAATAATAAAAAAAAGATTACTAAAAAAAAAAAATCAGAAAAGGACACATTCCTCAGAGCTCCTAAAATCTTGGCTTCTGTCTTGTCTTTTTTTTTTTTAAAAAACTTTTATAATACTGAGTTTTATTTATTTATTTATTTATTTATTTATTTATTTATTTATTTATTTATTTCAGTCCTGGACAAAACTCAGTCAGAGTGAGCTGAAAAACAAAAAATACTGAATACACAACCCAAGGAGGAACTGATTTCATCAAAATTACTAATCTATGATTTCAGAATATTACAAATTTCTTTCCCTTATTTTCAAACACATATACTTCGAAAATTTGTTGGAAAGAACTTAGCTCAGCTCATTACATTCACCTTGGTGATTTTTAAAAATAGCTATCACTTTTTAAATTTGCCTTATTTTTCATTCTTCATTGGAAGCTGAGTTAACATTCAAGAAGGAAGTAGCCACTGACTGATCATCAGTTTTAGTCTCTGTGAATATAGGGATACAGCATAGCTGATGGCTTAAATGAGGACGTGGCACCAATGAATAACACCAGTTACTGTTATATTAAAAGATTAAATGGCATTTGTCATGGGTTATAAAATAAAACAATATGCCAATTGCACAATTTCATAAATTCATATACACTATCTTTTACCAACCTAATGATATTTTAGTGCACATAAACAAATTATTATAGTCTATACAAACATAACTCCTAGTCATAATTAAGTGAGTAACACATTCCCTGCTTAGATATCATCATTCACTAATGTTTTCATGGCATTAATTACACTTGATAATTTGGACCTTGTGGGAAAAAAATGTAAACATGTAAAATCTATAAATAAATTTAAAAACAACCATTATCAGAAAATCACCGTCTAGCTAGTATTATGCTTCTATATAAAAATGAAATATAATTCAGTATACATGAATTTTTATTAATAAAATTGTTACCCTACTTTAAGGAATTCCATATATTACTTATTCCATTTGTATTGACCTTCATTTTGATATAATTTCTAGTAAGGACTCTGGTTGGATAATACATATACACAGCATATCTATGTATCTCATGTATCTAGTCTCATACAGCTAGACATTTTGCTTCTTTCTACATTTATTATAATAATAAATAAAACTGCAATAAATGTCCTTTTACTTAAATGTTGTGTGCAGCTCATATTATTTCCTCATGAAACCTTCATGTAATTGTGTAAACAGATGTTAGTGCCTACATGACTAGTGAAGGAGACAGACAAGGGAGAAGCAGGCAGAAAAACTGTAGATTTTTTTTTCCTTTTTCATTATATCATATATTGTTGCACATTTATATTTTACTGAGTTATAGTAATACTTCTGAACATTGTTACTGGATCTTTTAAATTTTTAAAACTTATACTATAGCCTGTATACTTTTAGTAATAAGATACTATGAATCTATGTTTTGAGGCAATGTTAGATAAACATCCCATGATAATGTTCTAGCATTAGGATACTATAATATCCTTGTATTAGGATCTCATTCTTTCAGGGTTAAAAATCATATTTTAAGAGACTTTCAATACAAAAGTAATTACTCCGGGGATAAAGATATTATATTAAATCATGAAAACTTTACCTAAATAGGTCTATCAGATTGACTAAATTCATCAATCAAAATCTGATGAGACTAGCGCATAATTGAAATCATGAGTTTTGATATATATGGAGGGTGGCAAGGGCAGGGGAGGAGGATCATAAGGTCATAGCTGAAGCTCTACACGGAAAGAACAGGCTCTGTTAGAGTGGAATTCTTGGGCAGAATGTAAAAGTACACTGGCTCACTGGTTAAAAAAAGGGTGAGGTAAAGAAAATGAGAAAATCTGCCATTAGAACAGACAGCTAGTCCATCTGATTTATCATTATACCACTGGAATCTAGACTAACAAATTGTTCACAGTAGGACTCAATAAAAATGTTTTGAATGAGTAAATGAGAGTGAAAGAGGATAAATCTATTCTTCCTTATAAATCATTGTTATCAAGAAACTACGTTAGACCGAAAATCATAGACCTAGGATATGATAGAATATGCCTGGCACTTTCCAAAGACAGAAGAAGAAATATGCTACTCTGGCTTTCAGAACCATGAAATTGAGTCTTGGGGAAATACAAGAATATAAGAAAATTAATAGAGAAAAACATAAAGATGCTTTGAGTTAATTAAATTTTAAGTGGTCCACAAGAAAATGGTTTGAAATACCTAATATTCAATGGCAATTTAATCAAGTGTCAAAGAGAACAAACTGGAAAGCTGGTTTGGCAATTTAATAGACACATATTAAAATTTTAAAAGCTACAAAAAAAGTAAAGCAAATAAGTTACAAATTTTTATTTATTAGGAAGAATGAAAGAAAAGAAAATATTTCACTTAAAAAATAATTCACACCAATGTTACTTTTTTAGTTTTGATTAAATGAATCATGGTTATATAAGAAGTTAACATCCTGGGAAGCTGTGCGATGTGAAGGGTATACGGGAATGCTCAGTCCTGTCTATACTAATCTTCTATCTAAATTATTTCAATAAAAAATGAAAAAGCAAATGCAATGGAAAATGAAATATTGATTTTTTAATTATTTTTTTAAATTTTTTAAAGCTTTATTTATTTGAGAGAGAGAGAGGGAGTGAGAGAGAAAGAGAGCAAGAGCGCATGACCAAGGGGAGGGGCAAAGGGAATGGGAGAAGCTGACTCTCTGCTGAGCAGGGAGCCTGACTTGGGCTCCCTCCCAGGACCCTGACATCATGACTTGAGCAGAAGCCTTAACCAACTTAACCAACTGAGCCATCCAGGTGCCCCCAAAATATTGATTTAATACTGAATTGTAAAAATACAATTAAAAAAGACATTTTGGGACAATTGCCAACATTTAAATATGAACCAGAACCATGAAATTATTTAACACTCTTAAGGATGAAAATGTTATGCTGGGTATATAGTAGAATGTCATTCTTTGGAAAAGCATGCTGAAGTTAAAAGTGTGTGTGTGTGTGTGCACGCGCATATGGAGAGAAGATTAAGCAAATGTGGGAAACTGTTAATTGCTGAATGCAAATGGAGGGAATACAAGTTTTCATTGTATAATTTTTAAGCTGCATGTTTCATTTTTTTGTAAAGTAAAAAATAATGAAGAAAGAAAAAAACTTAAAGACTCCAAATTGTGCTGGTCTTGAACATGGCCTTAGGTTAAGTGGTTTCTCATGATTTCAACAATAACACAAAAATCAAAGAGAATATTTTCATCTGAAAATGGAGAATTTTCAAAGTTGGGTATTTCATCTTTTGAAAATATAGGAATTCAAAGCATTATGTTCTTAAGTAGGTTGTAAGAATGAAATTTAAACTGATATCTATGTGGGTGTTATATGGGAAATGAAGAAATTATTCAGCATGAAAAACTCACACCTTACCATTTGGTTAAAGTCAAGCATTGCACATACATATGTTATTTAAAAACAGCTAACATAATTTCCAATATTTATATTACTTGGAAATATTTTTCCACTCTCTTTTCTGGGTAGAAAAAAGTGAAGCATTGGGATATCTTGTGTTTTAGCAAAAAAATTAATAGTGAATAAACTGAGACAAGACCTTCATTTTTTAGTCAAATCATTTCTCCAGGATTTGTGTGTGTGTGCACATGAACACACACATATGTGTGTGTATTTTAAACAATATTGTTTTTATAATGGTAGTCATGACTACCTACTATAAGAAATATGTTTATAGAATATTGTCATGATATTGTTAAAAATACTTTCGTCTATACTTTTAACTTGTATTGCAATTGAAATCTTTTTTATTTTTTTTTTAATTCCCAGAACTCCTACTGTTCTAGTATAATGAATCATTCTTCTAGGCATGTTTTAGTTGTGAAGTAGAGAGAATTTCATTCAGTCAAACACTTTACTATTGAGGTATGATTCTTCCTTTCATTCATGAACTTTAATTCAAATTCTGTTATTCATGAAATATCATAGTCAAAGCATGGAAAATAAAATTCATAGAAAATTCACAATTTACAGATTGATTTTTACATTCTTTGACTTTTACATTTTCTACTCATAGAAATTTATTTATAAATTAATTATTAACATTCTTTTCTGCCACCTGTGGGTGAAAATTTACCAATTTGATTTTTATGTCTTCTTATATCTGTTAAAATGAGGTAGAAAATTTTCAAGGACCCAGTATTTTGAAAGAAAATTAGTTGACAAATCAAAGGCAATTGAATATTCACTCACAGATGATATAACCCTTTATCTGGGAGGTAAAGATAGAGTGGCAACCTAAATTTAGCAATTGATTTACTCATATAGCAGGGCCTTATCTCCCACTGATTTTCTGAGTAACTTCATCTGATGAGACAAATAGCAAACTTCTTTTAGATTCATCTAATTGGAGAGCTCAGTTTATTCTTTAAGTTCATTCAAGGCCTTCCAGTAAAAGAGTTCTTTTCCTAATAAAGTACATTTTTTTCCTGATGTTTCTTTTGTTTTGTGTTTTGTTTCTCTTTTTAACAATTTCTGGACTATAGAGTAAGGAAAGAGATAAGGGTTTGGTTTTATTCTGATTAAAATTTTCTCTATAGAAACATGTCTGAAAGCTGAACTGTTATAATGTTTTGCTTTTTTTATCCTGGTTTTGCCACTAACAGGAGAATATCTGTGAAGGGTTCAACAATGTGGATCTCTTTTGTCTAGGTGATTTCAGATCAGATATATGACCTTGGAGAGACTTTACTAGAATTGCTAGTCCCGCAAGAGGCTGCCAAAGAATTCAAGATGTTACAAAACCACATTTTTATATTAGTCATAGCTATGGAACACTGCCATTACTTCTTCCTATGTTTCAGTACCAACTGTCACTTCTTAAAAAAGAAGTGTATTGATAAAAAATATTTCTCACTGGAAAAGAGATTTAACATAACCAAAGCTATAGTACCATTTGACTTTTGTTCTACAGAGGTTGACAAAAAAATAATCCACCAGAAAGAATCTTTTAAAATAATGATATGGTAAAAAGAATGCTGGCATCGATATACTGGAAAGAGGAAACTAGTGAGTTCAGGCTGACACTGGAGGCACGAAGTTGTATCAGCCTACTATACCACACAAATGGTCATCACTACTGTAAATGTGCTGGGGAACAGGAAGACTAGCCATAAGCATATAGGCAGAACTCAAGGATACCCAGGAAAGAAGGAAAGGGGAGTGTTTTCACACAGTCATGATCATGGCATGAACTAGGGTTGTGTCAGTGGGTAAGCTTGGGATACTCAAGGAGTCTAACCTATAGGACTTGATGGATTGAATGCAAATGACTGAAGAATGATTCATAGTTTTTTGGCTTGAGTTCTAAGTAGATGGTGTTGAGAAGAATGGACAAAAACAGATTTTAAGTTGGGAAAATCAATAAATATTTCTAGATATCTTAATTTTGAGACAGCTGTTAGAAACCTAATAAGAGATATTGGCTATAAAGTTAGAGATACAAGACTGAAGCTCATAGTGAATACTGAGGGAGAGATTTAATTTTGGAAATCATAGAAATGAATGAGATACCCTAAGGAAAAAGTATGTAGGGAATACTGTAGAAAATCTTATGTAAATAATATGGCAATTTTATATCTCACTTTTCATTGCTTACCCCTTTCATTTATTTTTGTAGTCTTACTGCACTCCTTAGGATTTCCAGGAAAATGCTAAGTAAAAGTGGTTTTGGTAAGCATCCCTGTTTGTACCTAATCTTAAAGGCAGACTTTCAATACGTGGTCATTAAATATTCTTTTTTCCTCTAGGTTATTGTGTAGATAATTTTCCTTAGGCTAAGGAATGTTTTCCTTGTAGCTTTCTAACACTTTATCTTTCTTTATTTTTCTTTTTTGCAAATTGTAAATGGATACTGAATTCTCTCTCAAAAACTTTTTTTGTATCCATTGAAATGATACTATTTTCTCCTTTGACATCATGATCTATTTCTGAAATAATTTCAATTTGGTGATGATATATTATTTTTTAAATACATTACTTTGTTGTTTCACTAATATATTTTATATAATTTTTCAACTATGTTAATCAATTAAATTGGTCTCTAATCATTTCAAATGTCATCGTCAATAAGTTTTGCATCATGGCTAGGTCAGCCTTATAAAACGAGTTAGGAAGAGATCTTTCTTTTCCTACTCTCTGGAAAATATGTGAAAGCTAACTAAATGCTTTTTGAATATCTATAATAAGCTGTTTGTAAAACATCACGAGCAACCCTCACTTTTCCTGGAAATAAAGATAATATAGATTTGTTAGGAGAATGAGAAATAGGTACTCAAGATTCACGATAATCATCAATTTGATAGGTACCTATTACTAGTGGCTCATGTTCTTTTGAGTATCTTTTTAATTCTAACAACCCTATGAGATAGTTTCTTTTTACTATCCACACTTTATATATCAAGGAACTCAAGTTGAGAGAAATTTAGAAGCCAGAGGTCATGTACTTACTATATAGTAGAATGGAAATTCGACTGATGATGGTCTCATTCCAGAATTTGCACTAACGATCTCTTAGACAAATTTATCGTAAAAAGGAAAATTGCTGAAAGTAAATTTTCCTATCAGCCAGTTTGAGTTTATTTTCTTTTTAGGAAATTTGTGGTGATTAAAATAATCAAACTATCTATGAAGTATATTTTTATGTTATTGAATCTCATTAAAATTTGCAGTGGTTTATATTCGGAAATTCTGTATCATAGTTATTATTCTACTGAGGATATTTTCTATCTCCAGACTTACTATTTTTACTTTCCTCTCTTGGTGAAATGAGTAAGAATATATCTTTTCTGCTGCTGAAATCATGCCCATATAGACTTTTTTCTTGTAACTCTCATCAAAGTGTAGAAGATTATTTTAATTATAATTAGTAATATAACAATTCATTCAAGTGATATTGTAAGAATTCAATAGTTTAATGAAGTTGTCATTTTGTTCAGAAGAAAAGGATACATATATGAAATGACTGGTAGATGTGCATAAAGTAATAGTTGCTAGGTTGCTATATTGTTTTTCTTTTTAATATTTTAAAATTTAATATTTTACATACTCAAATTTTGAAGTTTCTTCTTTTCATCTTGAAAAACATGGATTTACTTCTAAAAAAATATGTAAATTATAGTCGTGGTAGTAGTTCCACAATTTAGGGTGTACTGAAGAGGCTATTTAAATAAACAGAAATAAAGTAATATCATTTTATATCCTGTATAATTGGAATTGTGCTATTTAATGCTCATGAAAACACAAAGACAAAAAATATAATGAATATTATCAAATGAATATTGGTTTCATATTAAAGCAATTATTATTTTATTACAAATCATATCAGTTATCTATTACCAAATAATAAATGGCTACAAATCTCAATAACTTTAAGCAACCAATACTTAATTTCTCAAAATTCTGTATGTCAGCATGGCTCTTTGGGTTGACTGTGGATAACGTGGAATCTAGAGAGGTGGGGGGCCTGGGATGGATAAGCGTCACTTTCCATGTGATTTTTCAACCTTAGGGAGGCTAAATTGAGATTCTTTACATGCAGTTCTCTGGGTAGTTTTCCAGTGAAGCGAAAGCAGACTTTGAAGACTTAGCCTCTGAAGTCATACAATGTAACTTTTGTCACATTCTATAGGTGAAAGCACGTCATAAGACCAGCCTGTATTCAAGTGGTAGAGAACTACATTTCACCTCTTCAAGGAATAAGCTGCAAGATCCCATCAACACTGGACAAACACAGGGAACATGGTTCATCGAAGACCATTATTTTAACAATCTACCACACAAACTAAGTGCCAGCTTAATACACTGTCTTTCGAAAGGTAGAGTCTATAATCTTTTAACCTCATGCTGAGATGTGAAATATATTATATTGGTTTAAGAGCCTCATACATCACCCCAAACTGTTTTATGACATTTTAATGAAACTAGGATGCTTTTATCTTTTTATAATATAAAAAAAGAGTTCCTCTGAGATGTAATCTCAGCCTAAAAGAATACAGACATCATTAAAAGGAATTTCAGCAGGTGCCATAAATAAGAAATATTGTTTTAAACTATCAGGATAGAACTTTTAACTATCCCACTCATTTCAATGGGTTTATCAAAAAAATGGTAAGATAAGAATATGAAGAGAATCAATGCAAATAGTCTTTGTAATTTTTTATTTGTAAAGGTGGACTGTTTTAGTGAGTTCGATCTATCTGTTGTAAACCTATTGAGGGCCTGTTAAGAAGGAGAAAGAACTAAAGTCTATTCTGAACTTCAGTTATAACACATTCAAAATTACAAATTGTCTTCCTAAATACATACTGTTTTAGGGTCCACATTTGATATCCATTTATTGAGCACCTAATATGTTCCAGATATTATTTAATACTTACTGCTAATCCTAATCAATGAAATAGAGACATCACATATATTATACATAAATTAACAGAAGAGAAAAATGGGGCTCAGAATACTAACTTGGCTACCTAAATCTTAAGTGGTTAAATTCACATTTTTAGGGCTTATGTCATTACTGCCTTCCTAAAAATTATATCATAATAAGTCATTATCAGGTATAAAATTTTTACAAAAATATTCCTTTTACTAAATAATAATAAAAAGAAGGCAGCTTAGTTGCAAAGGTTTTTTAGATAAACAACTCGTATTGCTTCAATGCTAATTACATATGTAACAGGGAGTACACGGAGAATTTGCACATATTTTCCATTAAATTTCACAAAGACATTTACAAAGCAGGTGCTCTTATTTTTAATTTTCAGTTTAGAGAACAGGTTTTTTTAAAAAAAAACAAAAACCATAGCACCATCATCACAAACCATTTAAATCAGTATTAGTACTTAAAACAAATTTCCAAACAAATACTAAAATGCAGCCACAGTTAAGAGCCATCGCTTTGTTTGCTATACATTTTTAGAGAAAACTGATGCCATTAGAAGCAAGAGTGAAAAGATAAAAAACAGCGAACTGGGTTGCAATAATTTCATGGTTTTCTTGATATTATTTAGAAATTTCTTAGTGTTTATAATTTTTCATTTAAATATCATATGCAATAGGTAAGCATTTTAAGATATGTAAACACAGATGAATACATTTTGCTAACACTTAGTTAAAATGATTTACATTTTAATGATGTTTGCAACTTTAAATTATTAAGGTGAAATGTTAAAAAAAACAAGGATGTTATTTCTTTTAAACGTACATAAATTACTGGGTGGATCAAAATTAGTTCCTACAGAAACATTTTAGAAAAAAATAACGTATCATCTTACTGTTCAATTTCCTAACAGTTTAAAGTATAATCTCATATGAAATTACTTTAAAAGCAGTGTCTCTACGAAAAACTCACATGTATGTTTTTCTTGAAATGTTTTCAGAATCTATCTTATCTCCAAATAAATCTCCAAATAAATTTATTATCTCCAAAAAAATCAATCTTAATACACTTGAATATATTTTAATATTACTCTAATGCATGGTAAGCTTACATATATATTAAGTAATCTATAACAAAGCACTATCTATGTGTAAACATAAGTATAAATTAATAGCTGCAGCATTCAAAACCTGTGTTTATACTATGCATAAAACCGTAAGTGCTAATCTATTTGTAGTCTTGCCAAGGTATCCAGTAAATTCAGTTGCTTAAATCACCAAATTATATAAAAAAGTAAAAATTCACTCCCAAAACATTACCTTGCCACTTTTTGAAGTGAATAGATTCTCTCATAAGATGATAAAAAGAAATCCATCTATTCTATGCAATCATGAATGTATTAAGTTGCCACTAATTTCAGAGACATAACTTACTACACCACAGTTTGAGGAAATTCAAAGTATCTCAGTTGAGACTAAACTTACCAGCAAATTTGATATGGAATTTATTTTCAGGCTTTAATATCTGGACATACAAAGGGCAATTTGGAGCAAAATCTTTTACAGCCCATGCTCTCAAAATTGTTTGGTGGTCCTGCAATGATAAATATCAAAAGATCATGAAATAAATTTAAAAATTTGTAATATATAAAGTAAAAATCTTCAATTGGTATGTTATATGGTCACATCCACAGTTTAAAATTAAACATACAAAATACTGAATTGCAAGGACTTATTTTTAAAGGTTCTTATATTTCTATAAAGGAGAGTAACAATACCTAATTCAATCAGTGCTAATTACCAGCACTTAGAAAATTAGCAGAGATTAGGAGGAAAGTTTCTTGACAAACTTAAAAGTAATTTTCTTAGAATACAATTGAGGGTCAGAGGCTTCAGAAATACAGCACAACTAATAGTTTGTAATAACAGTTTCCATGGAAAAAATACGGATTTATAACAATTTTGATATGTTTAGAAAGACTGGCAAAAGGGGAATGACTAGAGTGACCATGCATGTATAACAATAAAAGTAAAAGGATTTTTGACTCTATGGGTGTGTATGTGTGTTGGAAAAGATCAGGAACTTTCAGATACTAAAAAAAAAAAAAAAATCAAAACAGTTAAAAAAAAAGTTTCTAAGGGGCGCCTGGGTGGCACAGCGGTTAAGCGTCTGCCTTTGGCTCAGGGCATGATCCCGGTGTTGTGGGATCGAGCCCCACATCAGGCTCCTCTGCTATGAGCCTGCTTCTTCCTCTCCCACTCCCCCTGCTTGTGTTCCCTCTCTCGCTGGCTGTCTCTATCTCTGTCAAATAAATAAATAAAATCTTTAAAAAAAAAAGTTTCTAAGACTGAGAAAAGGAATAAAAAGCATGCTTAACATTAAATCTTACACGTGGTATGACCCCACAAATTATTATTTAATTAACTAAGTAGATGAAAGCAAATTATCAGAGAAATGTGCCAATTAGCTAATACATTTTGAAAAAGGAAACAAAATTATGTTTGAGTGTACACTGTCCATACAGTAGTCATTAGCCACAGGGAGCTGTCTAAATTTAAATTAACTAAAATTAAGAATTTCATTTCCCTACCACACTAGCCACATTTCCAGTGTTCAAAGCCGTCTGTGGCTAATTCAAAGCTATATGGAACTGTGCAGATATAAGCATCGGCACCATCATAGAAAGTTCTGTTTGACATGACAGACTATGGACTCTAGGAAACAAACTGAGGGCTTCAGAGGGGAGGGCGGTGGGGGAATGGGATAGGCTGGTGATGGGTATTAAGGAGGGCACGTATTGCACGGCGCGCTGGGTGTTATACGCAAGTAATGAATCATGGAACTTTACATCAAAAACTGGGGATGTACTGTATGGTGACTAACATAATAAAAAATATTATTATTTAAAAAAAGAACAAAGGGGAAAAGAAAAACCTAAAAAAATAAAATAAAATAAAATGTGAGTGTATTAAAAAAAAGAAAGTTCTGTTTGACAATGTTGTTAGGGAAAGAAAAGGATAATTAAAAACACAGGTAGATATGAGGGATTGTTTACAGAAGTGCAGAAAGAAGCTGCTATCTGTGGTTAGTAACTAAGTTGCATGAAAGTTGATGAAGTGAACTCAGAATTCCTTAAGTAGATAAGTGGACAATGTGTGTCTTCCAGGCAAACATTCAAAACATGCTAATGAACCTGATACGGTGTGACAGTTAATTTTATGTGCGGACTTGGCTGGACCATGAGGTGCCCAGGTATTTGGTTAAACATTATTCTGGATGAGTGGGAAGTCCCAGAAAAGGGAGGGGCAAAGAAGAGAAGCCACAAATTCAGTGCGTAAATTTATACGACATTGGCTAACCTCTAAACCACACATACATGGGACAGAATATGAGCAATCTCAGCTGAGATTTGAATCACTGCCAACTACTAGGGTGATAGAGTTTGCATTCAAGTGAATCAAATTAACTTCCTGCTGAAACAAGAATATCCACACTCTTTGGAGGAATATATGGGATACAAAGGCTCCACAACATAATATAATACCCAGAATACGTTGCAAAATTATTCAATATATGAAGTGCCAGAAAAACATGACCCATTTGTTAATTTCATGGGAAGCAAACAAAACTAAGTCCAATAAACATTAGCCTTTATGACCTAGATGTTTGAGTTATCAGACTAGGGCTTAAAGCAGCTAATAAAAGTATCATCACTGAGGTAAAGAAAATATGCTCATGATAAAGAGAAAAAAAACTCAGTAAAGAAAGGGAAAATATTTTTAAAATGAAACAGAAAGCTCAAATATCTGAAACATATTCACTGGATGGGCTGAGAAGTAGAATGGAGATGACATAGGAGAGTCAGTGAACTTGATCATAGATCAACAGAATTTATCGAATTTGAAAAACAAAGAGAAGAGGGATGGAAAAGGAACAGAGTTCAGGGACTTGTGCAACAATGTAAAAATGTCTTATATAATGTAATCCGTTTTCCAGGAAGAACACAAAAGAGAAAATAGAACAGAAAATGATTTGAAGAAATAGTGGCTGGAAACTTCCCAATTTTGTTAAAGTCATAATTTTCCAGGTTCAAGGAGTTCAGAGAATCCCAAACCATGTAAACAAAAAAGTTACCACACCTAAGCGCCCTGTAGTCTAATGTTTGAATACCAAAGGTAAAGATAATATTTTGAAAGCAGCCAAAGAAATAGAGTTGTATGACCAAGGACTCTCATCAGAAACCATGGAGAAACCAGGAGACAGTGAAACAATATCCTAAACGCCAGAATGAAAAGGGGAAAAAACTATTAAGTCATCATTTTACAGAGAAAAATCCTTCAAAGAGATGAAATAAAGGACTTTTTCAACTAATGCTAAGAAAATGTGTTGTCCTCAGAATCATACTACAAGAAAATTGTAAGAAACTTCTTTATGCTGAAGGGAAATGAATCCAGAGGGAAAGACAGAACTTCAGATATCAAAGAAGAGTACCAGAAATGGGTAATATCTGAGTGAACAAAGATACATTTTTTCTTTAAAATATGTGTTTATCTTTACAAAAAAAATTTATAGTATCATCTTATAGAATTAGAAATTTATAAAAATAACAGAAGAATAAGTGCAAAGTTTCTAACTTCAATGAGTTGTGCAATATTAAAAAATAAGTAAATTGTGCAGTATTAACATGAAGCGGACTATGAAGAGTTAAGCCTGTGTATTGTAGTCCCTAGAGTAGTCACTAAAAAAATTTCAAAAGATAATTTCTAAAAAGCCAATAGGCTTATCAAACTTGAACTCCTCAAAGAAAAAAAATCAAATAATAAAAAAAGTAGAAAAGAGAAAACAGAGGAACATGAATTGATAGGGAGAAACAGAAAACAATTTAGTTAGACCTACATTCAACCATATAAATGATGGTACTAAATGTTGATGAACTGAACACATTAAAACATAAAGAATATTAGAAAAACAAAACTAAGACCCAACCATAAGCAATTTAGGAGAGAGGGTACCTGGTCGGCTCAGTTGGTTAAGCATTCAATTCCCGATTTCAGCTCAGGTCATGATTTTAGGGTTGTGGAAACAAGCCCTGTGTCGGGCTTCACACTCAGTGGGGAGTCTGCCTGAGGTTCTCTCTCCCTCTCCCTTTACCCCTCTCCCTGCTCTTTCTCAAATAAATAAATAAAATCTTAAATAAATAAAGTTACTGGTAAAAGAAGTGATAATAAAAATAAAACCCTTAATTAGAAAATAAGCAAAAGATCTGAACAGACACCTCACCAAAGAAGATACACAAGTGACAAAGCACATAAAAAGATGCTTAACACCATACGTCATTAGAAAATTGCAAACTAAAACAATAATGAAATACCACCACACAATTATTGGAATGACTAAAATCCCAAACACTGACAACACCAAATACTAGTGAGGATGTGAGACAGTAGAAAGTCTCGTTCATTGCTGGTGGGAATGCAAAATCATTCAGCAACTTTGGAAGACAGTCTACAGTTTCTTATAAAACTAAACATACCCTTACCATATAATCCAGCAATCATGCTCCTTGGTATTTACCCAAATGATTTATCCACCCAAACCCTGGACTTGAATGCTTATAGCAACTTTCTTCATAATTGCAAGACCTTGGAAATAACCAAGATGTCCTTCAATAGGTGAATGGATAAAACAAACGGGTATACCCAGACAATAGAATATTATTCAGCAGGAAAGAGAAATGAGCTGTCCAGCCATGAAAAGACATAGAGGAAACTCAAATGCATATTGCTAAATGAAAGAGGCCTGACTTAAAAGGCTGCACACTGGGGCGCCTGGGTGGTACAGTTGGTTAAGCATCTGACTCTTAGTTTCAACTCAGGTCGTGATTTCAGGGTCAAGAGATGGAGCCCTGTGTGAGTCTCTGCACTCAGCACTGAGTCTGCTTAAGGCTGTCTTTCCCCCTGCCACTCCCCCAGCACTCACACACACTCTCTCTCTCTCAAATAAATAAATAAAATCTTAGGGAAAAAAAGACTGAATATTATGGAAAGTGTAAAAAGATCAGTGGTTGCTAAGGGGCTTGTCAGTGGGGGAGGGTGACGAAGTGATGGATAGGTGGAGTACAGGGGCTTTTTAGAGCACTGAAAGTATTCTGTAGGATATTGTAATGATGCATAGATTTCATTTACATTGGTCAAAACCCATAGAATGTACAAAGCAAAAGTGAACCCTAATGTAAACTATGGACTTTAATTAAGAATGTATCAGTATTTGCTAATCAATTGTCACAAATGTACAAAACTAATGCCAGATGCTAATAACAGTAGAAACTGGGGAGAAGGGATTGTGGCAATTCTCTATATTTTTTGCTCAATTCTTCTGTAAACCCAAAACTGCTCAAAAAAACAGTGTATTAAAAAAACAGTAAGCCCGCAATGTGTGAACTTTAAAGTCACAAATTTTGGGCTCCAATTTCACTCTAGAATTTACAAACTGCATGAGTTTAAGTTACTAAACAAATCTGATTCTCAGCATAAAAGGTTCGATTATTTTATAAAGTGGATGTAGACAGCTTGCTTTTCTCATTTCACTTGACCTCTGGCAACATGTGACATGTAGACCATCGGCTCCCTAAAATTTTCTCCCTAGGCTTCCGTGACACCAATGCCCCTGATTGTAGCCTATTTGGCTACCAACATATCTGCAGTGACTTTCTTTGCTCTTAGCATCAAGTCCAAATTCTTAACAAGGTTTGCAAGACCCCTTTATTAAACTGTCCCCAAACAACTTCCCCAGCCTTGGTACTCTTTACTCCATTGCATTCTCCACTAATGAGCCTCCAGGACTTCTGATGTGGAACAGGACTTCTATCACTTATTCTGGGAGACCCTCTTCTTCTGACTGAAGTCCATGCCAGCTGCTCCCAATGCATTCTGTGTTTGCCCATCATAATGTTAACCCCCCTGTCTTTTTAAGTGGACCCCCACTAAACTGTAAGCTCTAAGAAGAGAAGAGCCATGTTTTTATACTTCTTTCATCCAAAGCTCATCTTAGCTAGTACTTAGCCTTCACTTGCTTTTCAAAGATGAGTAGGAAAAACCATATTGACTTCACAGGGATATTGTGAGCATTAAATGAGATAAGGTAAAGAACCATCAGGCACACAGAAAGCATTTAGTAAATATGTCAAGTCAGTGGATAAATAGTTGGATGAAGTACTAAAAGCCCATAAATCTTCCTTGCTTTATTCGTGCATTGTGCCCTACCAACAAGAATCTATGATCCTGTCAGTGGAGCATTAAGTAAGGAAAAAGGAAACAAGGTAAGTGTACAATGGCATAAATGTCGCATGAGGGATAGAAAATAAGTATTTGCTAATACACATTATAAAACTGGCACAGAAACATGATTTTTAATTCATTCTTCTAAAAACAGAGAATGATATTGATCTTTTTTTTCCCTTGCTGACAAAATTCAGCCTGAAATAAGATACTCCAAATTTAATTGTAACTGAAAAGTAAAAGTATCGACCATGACAACTTCAGAATAAACAGTCTAAATAATAAAGGAAGGTAACATAGGGTATTACTGAATCATCGTAGGTGTCTATTGCTACTGTGAAAGCAGAACATTTCCTTTAAAGTCAGCTTATCTAAAAATTAATTGGCTAAAATCATCTTATAAATTTAACTTTTATAACTTGAAATATCTAAAAATTATTTGTTGGCATTCTAAGGATCTAAAATACATCACGTTACCTATGACAAAAATCTTCTTTCCTAAACTCCAAATGACCCATAAGAGACTCATTTTAGATGAAATTTTATACACGAGTTATTTCCCACCCCTCCATGAGAATCTGTAATTTTCATTAGATTTTCAAATATAGTCTATGACTCAGAAAATGGAAAGACATTAGTCTGCTCAAAGATCACATTCAAGCCAATTTTTGATTTATAAAATATATCTGTAGCACTTAACAAATGATAGATTTATTTTTTATATTTTGAGTATATTTTGCTAACTTATCTATGGAACACATTTTTTAGGCTCAAGTAAAACTGAATTCTGAAACTTAAAATAATATATGTAAATAATATATGTAAATTTGACCCCAATTTATAGACAGCAAAGCAACATAGACACAACATTTATATAAGAGTAAAACATCTTGCACCAACTGGAAAACAAATCTTTCCTAAACACAACTCAAATGTATTGTTTTATAAACAACTCCTGCAAAATATATTCATTGCCCAGAGAATAATATATTCCCAGAAGTTCCTCTAAAGGCTTTGCATTAGACTCAAAAGCACCTTGAGTGTAAGGGCCTATTTTGTTCACAATTATATTGTCTGGGTCTAAGGTAAATTGATAAGTTATAAGCTTATATCTATCTATCCATATATTGCATATATAGACAGATAGATATGTAATAATATAAAAAATTGAATGTAATTCTGATACAAAGAATCTGTAATAAATATCCTCTATAATTAATTATTTGACTTTTTTTATAATAATATTTTTTATTATATTATGTTAGTCACCATACAGTACATCCCTGGTTTTTGTTGTAAAGTTCGATGATTCCTTAGTTGCGTATAACACCCAGTGCACCATGCAATACGTGCTCTCCTTACGACCCATCACCAGCCTATCCCATTCCCCCACCCCACCCTCTGAAGCCCTCAATTTGTTTCTCAGAGTCCATAGTCTCTCATGCTTCATTCCCCCTTCTGATTACCCCCCCTTTCTTTATCCCTTTCTTCTCCTACCGATCTTTCTAGTTCTTATGTTCCATAGATGAGAAACCATATGATAATTGTCTTTCTCTGCTTGACTTATTTCACTTAGCATTATCTCCTCCAGTGCCATCCATGTTGCAGCAAATGTTGAGAAATCGTTCTTTTTGATAGCTGAGTAATATTCCATTGTATATATGGACCACATCTTCTTAATCCAGTCATCTGTTGAAGGGCATCTCGGCTCCTTCCACGATTTAGCTATTGTGGACAATGCTGCTATGAACATTGGGATGCATATGGTCCTTCTCTCCACTACGTCTGTATCTTTGGGGTAAATACCCAATACTGCAATGGCTAGTTCATAGGGTAGCTCAATTTTTAACTTTTTAAGGGACCTTCACACTGTTTTCCAGAGTGGCTGTACCAGCTTGCATTCCCACCAACAATGTAGGAGGGATCCCCTTTCTCCACATCCTCTCCAACAATTGTTGTTTCTTGCCTTGTCAATTTTTGCCATTCTAACTCGCATAAGGTCGTATCTTAGTGTGGTTTTGATTTGAATTTCCCTGATGGCTAGTGATTTTGAACATTTTTTCATGTGTCTGTTAGCCATTTGTATGTCTTCATTGGAAAAGTGTCTGTTCATATCTTCTGCCCATTTTATGATTTATTTGTTTCTCGTGTATTGAGTTTGAGAAGTTCTTTGTAGATCTTGGATACCAGTTTTTTATCTGTAGTGTCATTTGCAAATATCTTCTCCCATTCCGTGGGCTGCCTCTTAGTTTTTTTGACTGTTTCCTTGGCTGTGCAGAAGCTTTTTATCTTGATGAAGTCCCACAAGTTCATTTTATCTTTTGTTTCTCTTGCCTTTGGAGATGTGTCATGAAAAAGGTTGCTGTGGCCGATGTCGTAGAGGTTGCTGCCTATTCTCTCCTCTAGGATTTTGATGGATTCCTGTCTCACATTGAGGTCTTTCAACCATTTAGAGTTTATCTTTGTGTATGGTGTGAGAGAGTGGTCAAGTTTCATTCTTTTGCATGTAGCTGTCCAATTTTCCCAGCACCATTTATTGAAGAGACTGTCTTTTTCCCACCGGATGTTTTTTTCCTGCTTTATCAAATATTAGTTGCCCAAAGAGCCGAGGGTCCATTTCTGGGTTCTCTATTCTGTTCCATTGGTCTATGTGTCTGTTTTTGTGCCAGTACCATGCTGTCTTTGTGATCACAGCTTTGTAGTACAGCTCGAAATCCGGCATTGTGATGCCCCCAGCTTTGTTTTTCCTTTTCAACACTTCCTTGGCAATTCAGGGCCTTTTCTGGTTCCACACAAATTTAAGGGCTGTTTGTTCCAGTTCTTTGAAAAATGTCATTGGTATTTTGATCGGGATAGCATTGAAAGTGTAGATTGCTCTGGGTAGCATGGACATTTTAACTATGTTAATTCTTCCGATCCATGAGCATGGAATATTTTTCCATCTTTCTTGTCTTCTTCAATGTCTTTCAAGAGTGATTTGTAGTCTCTAGAATATAGATCCTTTATGTCTCTGGTTAAGTTAATTCCAAGATATGACTTTATGACTGAATTAAGGAAACTACATAGTTCATTTGTAATGAACTTTAATTGGTGTCTTTGGAGAATCAGGTTTCAAATTTGATATATATTTATTATTAAGTACAAAAGTAACTCAGGATGTTCTTAAATAAAATACTTAAAAATGAAGTATATAACCAAAAACCCTAATAAATATAAAACATTAAAATATTGGGGCACATGGGTGACTCAGTCACTTAAACAACCAACTCTTAATTTCAGCTCAGGTCATTATCTCAGGGTTGTGGGATTGAGCCCTGTGTTGGGCTCCACACTCAGCATGGAGTGTCCTTGAGATTCTTTCTCTCCATCTCCCTCTGCCCATCACACTCTTGCTGTCTCTCTCTCTCTCTCAAATAAATGAATTTTTAAAATCTAAAAAAAAAAAAGAAAGAAAAAGAAAGAAAGAAAGAAAGAGAGAAAGAAAGAAAGAAAGAAAGAAAGGAAGGAAGGAAGGAAGGAAGGAAGGAAGGAAGGAAGGAAGGAAGGAAGAAAGAAGGAAAGAAAGAAAAAACTTCAGGGCACCTGGATGGCTTAGTTGGTTAAGCACCTGCCCTTGGCTCTGGTCATGACCCCAGGGTTCTGCGATTGAGCCCTACACTGGGCTCCCTGCTCAGCTGGGGAGCTTCTTTCTCCCTCTCCTTCCCGCTCATGCTCTCTTTCACTGTCTCTGTCTCTCTCTTAAATAAGTACATAAAATCTTTAAAAAAAAAAAAAAAAAAACCTCATAGGGTTGCTAGTATAATTTCTTCTTTCTGCCAAGTTAAACAGAAGGGATCTGACATTATGTCTGAGACAGAAACATTATCTTGGATTTCAGTTTTAAGATTGTATTTCCTGCTCTCTCCAATGATTTCTCAGGGATTGTTAATCCTACTTTCGATTCCCATTCTTATATCTGAAAGTGTACTACTCCTTACAGATACATCATGGCAAAAACCTGATTGCCTGTCTGAAATTTCAGATATGACATATTCCTAGAATCTTCTTACCAGTAATTTTGGCACTGTGTAGCAAGTCAACTTTATGGTCAGTTAAATAACACGTCTACTTTCTGCCTTTGCTTGTCAAGAACCAAAACCTATTTTGTGCTCTGCTTCTCAACTGAAATCCTGTATTGTTTCTTAGTGCTTGTTGGCCTAAGGTCCAGTAATTTGCCCAGAGCCTTACATCCCTTAAATAGTATCTTTTGCATACTTATGTCCTCTCCCAGATTCTTTAGGAATCACCATCAACACCAAATCTAACTCCAGATCGTGATCCTCTCCAGTCTTACCTAATTTATTCTTTTAACAAAGTTGTGACCATAGTGTCTCACAAAGCTCATTGACAAGTGTCAAGTGAATAATAATTAAAGGGTTCATAAAGAGACTAGGCTATCTTGAAAGCATGTAACTTAAGTTCAGTGACGATCATCTGTCAAGAATTTACCAAAAGATATTTCTGTGCAGGTTAAAAAATGAGTTATATTAGTGATTCCAGGGTGTCTTAGCAAGTTTAAAATTCACAGTTTGAAATTCTGTGTCTTTATGAATTGGAAAGGAAGATGCTTTTGAGAACAGATTATTAACCACTGGGGTGAATAACAAGTAAAAGGGTTTGGAAAACCTTTCTGAAGAATTATTGTACCTTGTATTGCATAATGAAACAATAGAAACAATTATGTGTTAAAGTGTTGCAATGCTCAAAATGGATCTGTTTAAGACAAAACAATATTCTTTTTTAAAAAGCTTAAATTGTGAAGGGTAGCAGAATATGCCTTTTTAGCATAAAGACTATTTTGATCTGATTATTTTTGAGAAAAAGCATCCATGGGAAAGGCTCTTAAACCAAAGTAGAATCTACCCTTTAAGGGGCGCCTGGGTGGCTCAGTCGTTAAGCGTCTGACTTCGGCTCAGGGCATGATCCTGGTGTTTCAGGATGGAGCCCCATGTCAGGCTCTTCCGCTGGGAGCCTGCTTCTTCCTCTCCCACTCCCCCGCTTGTGTTCCCTCTCTCACTGGTTGTCTCTCTCTCTGTCGAATGAATAAATAAAATATTTTAAAAAAAAAAGAATCTACCCTTTAAATCTACATTCATGAGGGAAATCTCCATTTGTAAGGGTGACTCTCTCTCTCTGTACCAAGAAGAGAGGGTTGACTCTAAACCACCACTCTTTATCAGTACAGAAGGCACCAGACTTAAATCTGCCTAACAACCTAACTGTACTTTTCTTGATAACCTCTCAGAACTAGTCTCCCCACTCCCAGAATCTTTCTTTTGTCATTAGCTGAAGACAGTATTAAGGTGATGCCTTGGACCATTTGGGGGAGTTTTACAGCTTTCCTGGGTATCTCCCATGTATACATGAGGTATACACATTAAATTTCTAACCGTTTTCTTTTGTTACTTTGTCTTTTATTATGAGGCAGGAGGGGAGAACACCCACAGAACCTGGAATATAGAGGAAAATAATTTTTCCTCCTCTACAATTGCAAACATTTTATTTCAGCTCTTTCCTCATGCTGTCTGAAGAGGGTCACATAGGGAATTTGCTGTCTGCATGTTTGATGATTGTTTGCCTTCTACTCTAAGGTTCCATATGTTCAAAAATGCATGTAATTATCAGGAAAAAATGAACATCTTTGACATTTCAGAGGGAAGATAACACCATAGTATAAAATAAAATTTTTTCTTAAAGTTCCAACTTAAAGTCTTTGGAATCAGATGATCAAGAAGGCTTTAAAGTTTCCCTCAGTTTGATTTCCTGTCAGGTTTCTTCCTGGCTATAGACCCCTGAACACCCTTATCTTTCTTTCTTTCTTTCTTTCTTTCTTTCTTTCTTTCTTTCTTTCTTTCTTTCTTTCTTTCTTTCTTTCTTTCTTTCTTTCTTTCTTTCTCTTTCTTTCTAAGATTTTATTTATTTATTTGTCAGAGAGAGAGAGCACAAGCAGGAGGAGCAGCAGGCAGAGGAGAAGCAGGATCCCCACCAAGCAAGGGACCGATGTAGGACTCCATCCCAGAAGCCTGAGATCATGACCTGAGCCAAAGGCAGATGCTTAACCAATTGAGTCACCCAGGCATCCCTGAACACCCTTTTCTTAGAACATTTATTTTAGAAAAGATCCAATTATAAATCCTTTTTTTGCCCCTTTGAGAATTAAATCTTCACGCAGACTCTCAACAGTTTCACAACCCAGAAATGTCTTTCTCAAGAACCTGAGGGCCATCATTCTGAAATGTAATCAACAAAGGAGCTAGAGCCCCTACCTCCCAGTCCCTGTGGGAAGGCAGGACCCTATCTTTCATAAGAGACAATTAGCAAATGATGACATAATCGCATGGACCAATCTCCTCCCTCCAGTACTTTTCCATCTCGTTCATCCCAGAACTTTAATTTAAAAATTGGAGCTAGTAATAACTTCCTCGTAGTATTGTTGTGAAAAATACAACACATAGATAATTGTATAAATACATATATAAATAATCTCTAGCCTGCAATTGATATTTAGTGATGGCTAATAAATGAGAGGTGTTATTATGTATTTTTCTTCTTCTTTTTTTTTTTAGTTCCAAGAAGCAAGAAGTTTAAAAATCAGTTGTGCCAAGAAAGCTAAAAGAGCAAAGCAAACACTACAGGTTTTTTTCAGAAGTAGGCCATTTATGTAAAAATCCATATGCCCAGTTCAGCTCAGAAAATTAAATTCTTTCACCACTGCAAAGAAAATCCACCCAGAGGGTAAATCTATGCTGCATACATTATAATGACTCAGTGGAGACTTAACTTCGAACAAATCTTTTTGAGCATACCTAATGACAGACTGAGAGAACAAGATATTGAAAAGGAAAGTGTGTGAACCTTTTAAAACATATCACAATATAAGACATCCTTCCTTCTGACTATTCACCACCTCTTAACGTTCAGCTCAGAATGTCTGACATCCTCAGCAACTTCAATCTCTCTGCACCATCATTCACTGTTACCTCTATACCCACGTTCTCATTTCCCTGCTTACCTGCTTGTATCAAATGTTTCACCAAATAAGCAGACCCTTGCATAAGCAATCATTTTGCTTGCCTCTCTCAATCAGGTCTACTCTACAGGCAAAACTACGACCTTGCTAAATCCAACTCTCTTTCTACTACAGATAACAGATGGTTGGCAAACACACACATATATGCTAAACAGGCCTTACTTCAAATTGAGAGTCCATGATATCACATAGGAGATGAACGTTGCTCAGCAACTCCACATTCCTCCAGGCCATTCACTTTCCTGCTGTTCTAGAGAACTATTTCATAATGGTTCCTCAAACCTCTACCCACTCTTCCCGCTTTTCTGATGATCTCAACTACTATGAGAAATAGAAATAATAAGAAAATTTCCATAGCGCTCTCCATCACATCTGACTACATACTTGCCTCTTGTTAAAATGAGTGAGCATTTTAAACACTTAGCAAAGGGAAACCTTCTGCCTATATACTGGATCATATTCTGTCTTGTACATCCTATGACTTTATTCTTTGAATTTTCCACTTTCCTGTATCATTCATTTTACCTTCTCTGCTGGATCATTTCCTTTAGTATATACACTTGCTAAAACTTTTCCACTAAAAAAAGAAAGAAAAAAAGAAAAAAGAAAGTTTTCCTTTACCACACATTAGTGTCAGGTATTGTGGCATTTCTCTGCTTCCATCTACAGAAACCACTATTTAATTATAAATTTTCATTTCTAATTCAAGAACGTAAAGCTATGAATCTTTTTTTGCTATGTCCCCTCAATTTCGATATGTGCATTTTCATCACAATTCAATTAAAATAATTCTAATCTTCCCTGTTATTTTGTATTTTCCTCATGGCTTATTGAGAAATGTGCTAATTTCCAAATATTTGGGTATTGTCCTGCATCAGAGAATATACTCTGCATGTTTTCATTCTTTTAACTTTTCTGCCATTTCTTCTATTGTCCAGCATCTGATCTTTCTCTGTGAATGTCCCATATGCACTTAGAAAAAAATGTGTATTCTGCAGTTGTTGAATGTAATGTTCTATACGTCAATTAGATCTAGTTGGCGAAAATGAGCTCAAGTTTTGTTTTGTTTTATAACTCTACTGCTTTTCTTTCTACTTGTTCTGTTAGTAATTTAGAGAGCAATACTGAAATTTCTGACAATCGTAGCTTTTTACACCTCCTTCCAGTTCTGCCATTTTGTGTATGGACTTTGAGGTTTCACAACAAGTTGTGCATACACTGAAGGGTGTTATGTCTCCTTGATGCACTGATCCCTTAATTAACACAAAATACTTTTTAGAGAAGATTCTTTAAAAGAAAATGAGAAATAGTGGCTGAAGTATTAAGAAAGAATTCTACGAAGACTGAGAGCGCAAAGGCAAGTGGAGAAGGGAATAGCATGAAGGGAAGAAAAAAGGTACCAAGGCTAATTGAACAAAATAGGGAAAACAAGCAAGAAAACAATGCAAAATGTTCTCTATTAGGGGACATTTGGTGTTCTTAGAGGGAAAAGCTTCAGGTATATGGAGGGAGTATAAATTGGAATGAAGGATCTAAGAACATCATAAGTTTGAAATAGTGAGTGTTGTTTTTATCAAGAGGTTAGACCTAAAGAGGAGGAAGAATTATAAGATTTCCCACCTATAAGAATACAAGTAGTCTGAAGTAATAGGTACCATAAAAACAGTCTAATGAAATAAGTAACGTGGTGTTGCTTTATGTGTTCCTGTGTTAATAATTAATGAGCCTTATGATTATATTTTAAGTTAAGCTTTCAAAATTTTAAATTAATGATCCAATCTAAAAGGTCAACCTCCTCTAACATTTTATATGCCTCTTCCCCAGTGTTCACTCCTTAACACTCATCACCAGCTAACATCCTATGCATTTATTTAATCAGTATATTGATGGTCATTTCTACTAGTAGGCCAGCTTCATGAGAACTGAGATTTTTTTCACTGTTATGTTCATAAATATATCTTCAGTTGGTACATCAATGCTTGGAAGATAAACCAATCAATAAATATTTGTTCAAGGAATGAAAGGTTAAAAATGGTGATAGTGTTACCCTATAACACTTTTACCTATGCTGTGCTCTGGTCTAGGAAGTGGGTCTAAGAAGAATACAGATAATTATGTCAACTGGCCCCAGGTAAATTTGAAGCTAAGTAGACTGAGACATGTAAACCTTACATGAAAATGTAAATAATGAATTAGGATAGGATAGTAAGTGCAGATAGGAAATCTGCAATTAACAGCAATGAAAAAATAATGAATGTTAACAAATACCTATAATATACAGCAGATTTTTAAAATTTAGGGTATGGCAGGAAATAATACAAAAAAGGAAATATGTAATCAAAGTGACCACTGGGTCTTCAGTGAACAGTGTGAACATAGTCACAAAATTCTAAATGTTTATTGCATCCAACATTTAGACTTTATCAATAAACAATGGCAGAAGACTTAGTTTCGATCACAGAACAAAAGGTAAATGATATCAGTCTTCAATTGCAAAAATGGAAGTACCACAGTCCAAAATTGGATCATGGAAAATTGGGAATGAAACCTGAAGGAAAGAAGGAAATAAATGCCATATTCTTACAAAGCAGAGATACAAAATATAATATCAGCACTTTAATGGATTTAAAGCAAATACCTTCTTTCAGGAAACAGACTAAAAATGGGAAGTAGAACAGACAACTGATGCCTGAAATCATATATATATATATATGTTTTTTTCCCCCTGATTAAACTTTAAAACTGTGGAACCACTTTTATGTACAAATGTGTGACCCGTTCGAACAGTAAGCTATTATCACCATGGGAAGCAGTTTGGTACAAAAAAGGAGTGTTAAAGTTGACCTGACCTGGGTAGAGCCCAGACTCGGCCACTCTGGGAAATCTAATTAACAACCCTGAGCCACAATTGTGGTGAGCATGAAATGACATAATGTGCACAAAATGCCTGACCACATGAAAGCTACTCGTGAAATGTCAAATTTGTTTGGTTCCTTTCTGCTTGTTTGCTTTATTAAGTGGACTCGAAAAAAATGAGCTAAAATACATATACCAAGAGTAGCAACATGGACTAGAATTCCCGTTCTATGTAAACATGCAAAATTTTTATAGAAAATTAGCATTACAATATTAGATATTTTAAAAATGTTATCATTCTTCATGTAAGTTATGTAGAAAAATACATATTTGAAAGCCTGTCATCTTTAAAATAAAAATAAATAAAATAAAAATATTATCATCTTAAGAAAAAAATGGGCATTTTCTTTAAAAATGCAGATATCATGTGCTCCATTCTTTTTTTAAGATTTATTTTTTTAGTAATCTCTACATCCAATGTGGGGCTCAAACCTACAACCCCAAGATCAAGAGTCACATGCTCCACTGACTGAGCCAGCTAGGCACCCTTGAGCTTCATCCATTCTTTTGAAATAAAGTTGATCTAGAATCATCAAAAAGGATTTTTGACTTTAATGAAACTACACTTAATGATTTTTGTGATTCAAAAAAATTAACTAAGGATGGTGCTATAGCACTTTCAGGTTCACGAGTACCCTATGATATCTGAATAAAGAATATAAAACTTTATATAGGAATACATTTATTTTTATGAAATAATTAATTCCAAAACAGAATCCTTTGGAATATTTATTAATTTTTCATTTTGATATTCCCAACTCTGCTGCTCCCAATTAGAATATACACAAACCAATACTAGAGTTGGCAGTATTCTGCTAGTTTAAAAAATGTTATTAGAACAATAGGAGATGGGGTACCTGGGTGGCTCAGTCAGTTAAACATCTGCCTTCGGCTCCGGTTGTGATCTCAGAGTCCTGGAATCAAAACCCATATGGGGGAGGGGGGCTGCCCAGCGGGGAGTCTGTTTTTCCCTTTCCCTTTGCCCCCCTCCCCGCTTGTGGGCACTCCCTCTCTCAAAAAAAAAGTAAAATCTTTTGAAAAAAGTAAAAATTAAAAAAAACCAAAACAACACAACTCGTTCATGCAATTTTGCAACTCAGCAATAATAAATGCATGTGCATCTATCAGAAATAGTGTGCAATCAACATTTTTCAAAGGTGTAACTGTATCAAAGAAAATAATATAAAAGAACACTTTCGTAACAGAATGATTAAAAAAAGATTTCTGCGTATAGATGACAATGTTACATTCGTTTCAGGTGCATAACATAGTGATTCAACATCTCTATACCTTATGCTGTGTTCACCACAAGTGTAGATACCATCTGTCACCATACTTCACTATTACCATATCATTGATTATATTTCCTATGTTGTGCCTTTTATTCCCATGACTTACTCATTGCATAACTGGAAGCCTCTACATTCCACTCCCTTTCATCTGTTTTGTCCAACCCCCCACTCTCTACCTCTCTGGCAACCATCAGTTTGTTCTATATATTTATAGGTTCAAATTCTGCTTTTCATTTGTTTATTCATTTGTTTTTTTAGATTCCACATATGAATGAATTCATATGTTGTCTTTCTCTGTCTGACTTATTTCACTTAGCATAATACCCTCTGGGTTTATCTATGTTGTCACAAATGGCATGCTCTCATCCTTTTTTATGGCTGCATAATATTCCATCACATGTGTGTGTGTGCCGCATCTTCCTTATCCATTTGTCTATCAATGAATACTGAAGTTGCTTCCATATCTTGGCTATTGCAAATACTGCTATAGTAACATAGGGATGCATATATCTTTTTGAATTAGTGTTTCCATTTTCTTTTGGTAAATACTTAGTAGTGGAATTACTGGATCACATGGTATTTCTATTTTTAATTCTTGGGGGACGCTCTATACTATTTTTCACAGTGAGTGCTCCAGTTTACATTTCTACAAACAGTGCACAAGCGTTCCCTTTTCTCCACATCCTTGCCAACTCTTGTTGTTTCTTCTCTTTTTAATTTTAGCCATTCTGACAGTTGTAAGGTGTAGCTCATTGTGGTTTTGATTTGCATTTCCCTGATGATTACCAACATTATCTTTTCATGTGTCTATTGGGCCATCATATCAAAATTATTTTGACCACATTTAGAAAAATTTCTTTGAAAGTATGCCTGTATCAAAAATTCAGCTCTATAAGTTTTAAAAATTTATTTTCTCCACATAACAGATAATCCTAACTCAGGTGTGCATAAATACAGCATGAAAATATTGGAAGGTAAATCTAATCTATTAAAAACAATTACTGGAAAGGTTCATTTTAGGAACTAATATGTAAAAAATTAGTCTAGAGGTGCCTGGGTCTCTCAGTTGGTAGAGCGTCTGCTTTCGGCTCAGGTCATGACCTCGGGGTCCTGGTGTCGAGCCCCACGTCGAGCTTCCTGCTTGTAGGGACCCTGCTTCTCCCTCTCTTCCCTGCTCATACTCTCTTTCACTGTCTCTCTTTCTCAAATAAATAAAATCTTTTTAAAAATTAGCTTAAATTACTTCCTAAGAAATCATAAACATTTCACTAATTAATTTCACATGCATATATTTGGAATTAAAATTAAGGAAGAAAAAAAGTTGCCTAATCTTATTTATTTAACAAATATTTCTCCAAAAAAGGTTCAATGTAATCGACCTTTACCAAAATAGAACTTTTTACTTTGTTCTGTAACTGTGTCAGTAAAATATAAATCTACATGTTTCTTCTCACAGTCCAATAGTTTCAACACTATTTCTCAGGCCCTGCTGCAGAGTATGCAAAGTAGGAGTGACGGATTGCTATCCCTTGCAAGATAGATAAGGAAATTCCTGAGAATCTCCTAAAACTTTCCCATGTGATTCAATTGTCTAACAAGAGTGAGCTTGATTAAAATTAGGGAAACCAGATAGTTCTTAGTCAAGTGGAGCATACTTCCATCATGTAGGAACATATCATGATTCCAGAGCTTCTGGCCCTCCCAAGACACTCACTTACTTTCGCACCCCAAAGCAAGTATAAATGACAGTGCTAGTGACCTGACCGTATTAAGTGTAAAATTCTAGAGTTCCTTTTCCTCTAAATGAAGATACAAGAAAGGTTTAATGAATGTGAAATGATTCAGTTGTAGCAGGACTGGATAATCATAAAGGAGGACTTACATATTCTCTTCCTCCACCCACTTCCCAAAAGGAACAACCTACCTGGGGAGAGGCAACTAAAATAGTTTGTCTGGGCCAAACCCTCATATATACAAAAGGAGTACAAGTCAAAACAAGATGACCTAGATTCTTTTGCCAAAAATTATGTATTTATTAACCTTTGGGGAATCAAAGAGCAGAATTTCAACTCTCCTGATAGGATTTAAACCAAACACTGGGGTCAGAGAGGCAGGTGGACTAGAAGTTGTTGAACCAACTTCTCTGTAGGAAACAACGTAGAATTATTTGCAGCAGCAACTATGACAGGCCCGTCCTAAGACAATAGCTAATATGGGATTATGTTCATTATCAAGCAATATGGTGTCTTCCATACTAACACATAGTTATTTAGCATAGCCCAACATTTTTCTGGGTTCCTATATTTTTTTCTAATAAATCTTTAATTGGATCATTGTTCCCACATTTGTAAAAATGATTTTAAAAAGAGATGAATGGTAGCCTACTGGTGTGTCCAGAGCGGAGCATACTAGGAATAGACTGCTATCCATTTTATAATCAAGTCTTGAAAGTCTGTTTCTTTACAGACCATAGACACTTCTATAAGACCCTGTACACACAAACACAAAACAGTTGAGAGACTTTCCAATCTTTGCAAAGGAGCAGAAATATCATATACTTACTAACAATCATGGATATTGGTTTTTCTTCTTTGCCATCTGTCAAGACCTAAAACTCTATTCAGTTACAGGACCCAGGTCTTTCTCCTTGACCTTCTGTTCAAGGTGCCCTAAACTCTGACACTGACTTCCCTTCTGTATTATTTTCCATCACTTTAAATATTTTACTACATTCTCTTTTTGCTTGCATGGTTTCTGAAGATAAGTCCGATGAAATTCTTATCTTTGCTCCTCTGTAGTGAGGGCGCTCCCCCCCTCCCCAGCTTCTTTTAGGAGTTTATCTTTGATGTTCTGTAATTTGAAAATGATATGTCTAGGTGTATTTTTTTTTTTTTAACATCTTTTCTGCTTGGTGTACTCTGAGCTTTCTGGATCTGTGGCTTGGTGTCTGGTATTAATTTGGGGAAATCATCAGTTATTATGCTTTCCAGTATTTCTTCTATTTCTTTCTTTTCTTTTCTTTTCTTTTCTTTTCTTTTCTTTTCTTTTCTTTTCTTTTCTTTTCTTTCTTTTCTCCTTCTGATATTCCCATTACACGTATGTTACACCTCAGTTGTCCCAGAGGCCTTGGATATTCTATTTTGGTTATGGGGTTTTGTTGTTGTTGTTGTTGTTTTACAATCTTTGTTCTCTTCCCTTTTCAGTTTTGTAGGTTTCTGTTGAATTATTCTCAGTTTTAGGATTATTTCCTTAGCCATATCCAGTCTACTAATAAGCCCATCAGAGGCATTCTTCATTTCCATTACATTTTTTTAAAAATCTCTAGCATTTCTTTTTGGTTCTTTCTTAAGGTTTCTATCTCTCTGCTTACACTACCCGTCTGTTCTTACATGCTGTCTCTTTTATCCATGAGAGCCCACAGCATATTAATCAGTTATTTAAAATGATTGGCCAGGTAAGTTCAACATCCCTGCCATGTCTGTTCTGATACTTGCTCTGTCTCTACAAACTGCTTTTTTTTTTTTCTTAGGCCTTTTGGTATGCCCTGTAGTTTTTTCTTCATAGCCAGTCATAATATACAAACTTAAAGGAAGTGCTCTAAATAGATCTTTAGACACATGGGAGTGATCTGTGGGGTAAGGGGAAGCATTCTATAGTCCCTTGATTTGGTGTCAGTCTTTTACTGAGCCAATACCGCTGGAATGGGACCTTCACAAATGTTTTTTCAGTGTCTCAGACCCCTTAATTGAAAAAGGATGGCCAGAGTGGTCTGGAATTGGGTATTACCCTTGCCCCAGATCAGTTAAGCTCTGATAACTAGTTTCCAGCAAGTTAAACTCTGGTTAACTAGTTTCCCTGAGGGCAAGGCCTGTTAAGAGGAACAGAATGCTCTGGTGTATTTCAAAATGGTTCCTTTTCCTTGCCCCTTGCTGAAATCCCAAAAGGATTTTTCTCTCATATTTACTGTGAGAACCTGGTCAAGCTCCTGGAAGTAAATGTCACAAAATTATGGTATCCCTTCCCCATAACTACATTTCCCAGGGGTTTTTTTAATTCTCAAAGTTGTCTGCACTGAACCTCCAGCAATTCATCAATTATAGTTGAGGTTTTCCTGCCCCCACATTGGTTCCCAGGTTGATTTCCACTCGTGAGTCTTTGCTGGGGTAAATTAGTATTCTCCATATTTGCGTGTCAGTCTCTCCAATCTTGGGGATAGTACTTTGCCCTGTTTCCTCACCTCTCTTGCTTTTCTCCTAAACCTTTTATACAATTTTTCATGTGTTATCCTATTATTAATTTCTAGGAGCTATTTTTGGTTCACTAAATGTTTCTTGTTTTGTCTTCAATTGTTTTGTTCTACAGCCTACTATTCTTGTTTTATATATGTACACCCTCCTTAATTCATATTATTCTGAGGATATTTGTTATATATTTTAAAATCTATTTCTTCTCCCAAAATTGTATAGTTTTGTTTGTTTCCTCTGAGTTCTTCTTTTCTATACACTTTTTATGTTTGTTCATCCATTCTTTCTTTTCCTTGTCAGGAATTTCCTTAAATGTTGATCTCTGTTATCTGAACATATGTAGAAATTAAACATTCAAAACCTTTTGGGACTTCATTGAATGTGGGAATCTTATTTTCACATAGACCTTACTGTAGGGTGATTAATCTGTGATACTGCAATAGGGAACTCCAGACTTTATATATTTACATACACACTATATATGTGTGTGTGTATATATATATGTATATATGTGTATGTATATATACACATATGTATATATGTATAAAATATATATACATATATGGCATTCTCTCTTGCGATGAACCATTTCCCCCAAAGAAAATTCCTCAAATCTCATGCCAATGGAGGTGTGGACCTAGCTATTATGTTTCTGAGTCATTTGGGAGAAGCACCTCACATTCAGTGGAGAAACTTACTCTTTAATATCTTTGAATTTACCCCGACTTTCAGCTGCACCTACTGGTTCTGAGTGAAAGGTATCCCTGGATCAAATTTTGCCAACAGTAAACCCGTTCCCAGGGTGGGGAAAGGGATCAGCAATGGATTCCTGGAATCTAATTGCTTCTTTTACAAACTTTTAATCACTATTCATGTGTTTAGTCCTGCATATAACCCTACTTTCAGAAGCATCTGGTGCCTCTATTTCCTGAGACTTTTGAGGTTCCATTGCAAAAAGCAGCCTGCTTCTGACTTGTTTCCTCTCTCAACTTAAATTTTAACTTCCTTCTGTCGAAGTTGGTTACCACTCATCCATCTGCTTTCTAGCTTCCAAACTTGGGTTAGTGCAGTCTCATCTACCATCTCCTTTGTCCTATCAGTGAAATTTTTTGTTCATTTCCTGTCAATTTAGCAGAGTGTCAGGAAGAAATGGAACACATTTGTTTAACTGAATGATCTCAAATTCACAATTTAAAGGTACTTTAAAAGATATTATGTATTTATTAATGCTTATGCTTCTCCTTGTTACTCAAAACATTATTGATACTGGAGGACTGTAAGTACTTTAAAACCAAGTGACCGCTTAAGGGGCACAAGATTCACAATTATGTAAGTTAAGTAATTATGGAAACATACTGTAGATTATGATCAGTTCAAATTCATTTATTCCATAAATACATTTGGAGCACCTAATGTGCCAAACCAATTAAGAAACTCCTGAAATAGTACTTCAGTGAACTGAGGAGGGTGTGGTCTGAATTAAGATAGCAACCATGGAGAAGAAGGGGAACAGATGAATTTTTAGAAATATATATTGTAAAGAGAAATATTTTACAAATTTTTCCTAACTATATTTGTTCTATAATTTTGTATTAGTTTGTCAGGCTACAGTAATGAAGTAGAACAAACTAGGTGGCTTAAATAGCTGAAATTTATTATTTCCCAGTCCTGGAGGCCAGAAATCTAAAATCAAAGTGTTGGCAGGGTCGATTCCTTCTGAGGGCAAGAAGGGAAGGATCTGTTTCAGGCCACTCCCCTTGGCTTATTGATGGATGTCTTCATGTTCACATGGCATTCTCCCTGATGACTGACTGTATCCAAATTTCCTTTTTTTACAAGGACACCAGTCATATTGGATGAAGGTCCATCCTAATGAGTGCATTATAACTTGATTATCTCTATCAAGACTTTATCTCCAAATAAGTTCACATTATAAGGTACTGAGGTTGGACTTCAATATATGAGTTTTCGGGGACACAATACAAGCCCTAACAACCCTCTTCAAATAAAGGATAAGAAAATTAGTTTAAAACTGAATAAGAACTTTAGGTAAATTAGAGTGAGCTCAACAGGAGAACATAGAGCCTGCCACATTCAGGACTCACAATCTAAATTAATATAACAGAGTGTCCTATTAAATGCTCCAGAAAAAAAGCTAATCATGCCCCCGAAAGACCCATGAATAGATTGCCTTTTCCCCAGTCACTACAGAAGCCACCAAGGCTTTGTCTCTGCACCACAGATAGGGTTAGAGATATACTCACTGGCTTAAAAACACAGAAGTTAACAGTACCTGCTCAATATAAAATAATACATCACTTTTTAAAAACAATAAAATTAGAATGCATGCTTAAAAATACAAGTTATAATTTGGTAAATTATACCATTTAATTTAATTATGAGTTTATGTAACTTTAGGCCAAAAATGGATCCTAGAGATCATATAAGCCAAAGGGTGTCTAGTTGAGATGTGCTTCCCAATCACCTCAAGATCTTTTAAAAATACACAGATTCCAGACCCCCACTTCATATACCCTGAATAGAATTTGCATGAATGCATACTTTTTTAGAAGCTCTCCAACTGATTCTAATGCAGACTCCGTGATCCATCTGCTTTGTTTTGAGTTGAGGAAATTGAGACCATTTTAACAAAATTACATAGCAAAGGATATATTTAATAAAAATATGACTTATTTCATTTCAATCAACAGAAAACCCAAGGACTAAGAGAAACTACTTCAGAAACAGTTTTGTTGACACAGTCCATAATGCAGCTATTCTTTTATTATGGCAAAGACAGTTTAGAGATATTTGCTTCCCTTTAGTAATATTTTAAAGTTACCTATATTTAACATAGGCAGATTTAAAAAAAATTTTTTTTAAATCTTCTAAGGTGAGAAGAACAATTATGAAAGAGATTTTAGAAACTTACAGATGATGTCCTATCCACTTCACAACGGCTACTCAGAATAAAACAGGCCTCAGCATCATCCATCCTAAATATAGACAAAAAAAACAAAGTAATCATACACTGAAATATCTTTGTAGTGTCTGAAAAATAGAATTCCAATGCTTAGTCCAATGTACACAAAGTGCAAATAAACTATGAGTATCCTTAGGCTTAAATAAAAGTTAGATTTCTAGCAGATGATGACTGTACATGACTGTAAACAAAGCAATTGTTGAATTGGCTATATAACTCAATAGTTCATCATGACAAAAATAAAAAAAAACTCAAATTTTATTCTCTTTCATGATTATATATTTTTTCATATATGTGCTTTGTTTAAATTAAGGGAGTTGTATTGGCCTTTATTTTATGATTAGTTACATTTTAACTGCAAAGTTACTCAATTAACTAAGAGAGAAGGAACAGAGCTACTTAAGTATTCTTATATCAAACTCTACTGTACATTTACATTTCTTGAAGATGATTCATCATCTTGTTCCAAACTCCTGTCCCTTATACTAAAGTTCTACGTTTCTTAAACTTGGTGATAAACAGTAGGTTTCAGTGCTTGATAAATAATGTTCTAAAAACATAAAAATGTTGGAGGGCCTGGCTGGTTCAGTGAGTAGAACATGCGACTCTTGATCTCGGAATTATAAATTCAACCTCCCCACTGGGTGTAGAGATTACTTAAAAATAAAAAATCTTTAAAAAAAATAAAAACATAAAAAATGTTAACTTCAAAATAAGGAATGTTTTATCTTTCTGATTCATTATACTAAAATAAACCTTCCCTCCCCCCCAAAAATTTTTTTTCTATGCAGAGGAAAGATAAAAGTCCATGAAATTAGATCAAACCAAACAGTTTTGGAAAAATATTGAGACATGGTTACAAGATAATAAGTATCGCATAACATTTTCTAAACATCATCTTCAACAAAGCGATTCAAAAGTCATGCAACTGACCTTTGGAACTGGTTTGGAGAATCCTACTCCTTGTTTCTTGCATGGGAAATTGTGTTGAAGAATGTATTAGTTAACATAAATCCCAAATCTTTATATGACATTAGGATAAGAAATGAACATAAAATGAATACTTCTTTCTTAACCCAGATTTTTTAGTATTACCAGCCTGATACCTCTCTCATCCTCATTCTCATCCTTTGTATATTCCAATGAATGAATGCTTCTTGTAAATGTGATTGATTTTGCTGAGAAATCATTTTAATAATATTAATAATCAATGAATTGCTAATCCTAAATAAATCATGTAATTAATAAAAAGATAAATCATTTTCCCTTTACCCTTTTAGGTTCTTGGCTGAGACTCCTCTGTAATAAAAAGACAGATTAACAGAAGAAAAACAAACACGTTTAATAACACGTGGGAGACACCCAGGAAAACTGATTAACTCCTCTCCCATGAAGCCACCACCTTAAACACCATCTTCAGCTAAAGACAAAAGATGTTTGGCTAACAGTGGAGCCAGTTATGGGAACCTATCAAGAAAAAACACAGTAAACCTGGGTAAGGTTGTTACACAGATTTAGGTCCTTGCCTTCTCCAATTCAGAGATTGAGTCATCCTCTTCCAGGTACAGAGAGAGAGACACCCTTATGGATGGAGATTTCCCTTATAAACATAAATGTCCCCTACAAAAGGGTTACCTTCTAAGGTTTTCAGTTTTTCCTGTGTCTGCTGTTTCTTAAAAATGACCAGCTCACGATAATCCTTATGCCATGAGGCATATTTTGTGCAAATTCTACTCCCTTCTATCAAGCTCAAATACTAACAGCTAATACTAATAGCTTAGATTAATTTATTAGGTAATAAAAAGGCTTTAATTATCACATAAATTCATAGTGAACATAATATGGGGAATTATTCTTATGTGAAGAACTTAATGTATATAGTAAATTAAGCATATTGATTATCTACGCAGATGAATATAAAGATTCAAATGTTAGTGTCTAAGCAACTATTTCTTAAGAGCTCCCAAATAACGTGTACAGATAGCAAATAGCAAACATGTAAAGCCATCTATTGCTTTAGGTACTGGGAGAATCTGACTTAACTCTTGTGTGTACACTGACAACATCTATGAAGTATTTAATCCACCAGAAATACTAATACATTCTCAAAGAAGCTAAATTTCCTAATTATGTACCATTCGTTATATCCTGATGGTTTCTACCAACTTTTTCGTTTCAGAAGTTATTAAATCATTGAAAAACCTCACTTAAATTGCCCTATTGTATATAAATCAAAGGTAATGTCAAAGTTCCAGTTACAAAATATCTAGTCATCATTTTGCAGAATTAAGCAGCAAAAAGGAGTTTGGGAGTTTTCTTCTGTTATTTTCCACTATCCACCTACACACACATACAACATGCATAAACACACCCATCCTCACTCACACACACATACTCAAGCCATTCAGAAAAAACAAAACAAAATAAAAACCACTTATGCTCTCAAATTCGGTGAGGAGACTTGTATTTAAAAGAGCACAGAAGACAGCTCAGGGATAAATACGGAGATGTAGGATCCAAGGCCACTGCAAGATAGGCCACATTAGCACGAAGATTACTGTGAGCTAAACAGCAATCAAAGCCTAACGGATTCAGGGAAGCTCTTGACCTCCCTCCTCAACTGCCTGAAAAGAATTTAGATAGAAAATCTGCTCCAGGAAGGGAGCTATCACCATAGATAACTACATTATGATAGAAACTAGGTAGGGCAGGCAGGGAGGAACGTAGCAAGGTCTGTTTGATCAAAGTCCTCCATGTCCCATTGTTTCTGAGTGGCCCAGCAAACATTTGTTTACCAAACAATTACTCTTTTTTTCTTTAATATTAACATATAATGTACTATTTGTTTCAGGGGTACAGGTCTGTGATTCATCAGTCTTACACAATACACAGCACTCTTCTTCCTCTTCCCTTGGTAGTCCCAGACCTCCATCCCTTCTCCTTAGCTCAGAATGAAGTATTTTGCCTGTTTTTGGGAGGTCCATGTCTGTATGGATTCACTGTACATACACTATTAAATTTGATTTTCTCCTGTTAATCTGTCTCATGTCAATTTGATTCTTAGTCCAGCTAGAAGGACCTAGAAGGGGACAGGACATTCTTCCTCCCCAACAAAGACATGTCTAAAACTATAAAAGCAACAGAAAACATGGAGCAAAACCACCTCTGCTGAAGATTTCTTCTGGCTTCTGAAACTATGGGTGTTGTTTGCAGAGGCCCTGACTCCCTGGTGTCCATGCTCTGCCCAACCATGTTTTCACTCTGTTCATGTGGAACAACCCCATGACCTGTGACAAAGGTATATGCCTATGTCACCTTCAAGCCAGGGTGGCTAGCACATGTGCTACAGGAAAAGAACAACTAAGACCCAGTTACCTTCTGATTCCTCCAGCCCCCAGGGACATCTCCGACACCAGGCAACACAAGTGTCATCTGCCTGGTACATAATACAAACTCTAGAATTTAAACCCTGACTCAAACTGCCTTGGCATTTCACATAATGGTTAGCCCAAGATTTTTGTTTGTGGAATAAAAACAGTATTCCAGGATTTGGAGACTAACAGTGAGTCGGGATAACTCAGCTCCTCTCTGACAGCTTGAGATAATTACACCATGCCACACTCCTCATTGTGTTGTGTGGACACGGTCTGCTGAACATCCTTACACTGAGAAAGGGAGCAAATACACTGATTTTATATTTTTAACCTTTCAAATTGACCAGCAGTGGGACTATGGCAAGACTCCATATTCACAAATACTTAAACACATCTTGCAAGACTGAAAATCGCTAAAATTTGGAGGAGAGAAAAGATATAAAAGTATTGCAAGATGGAAAACAGATAGGGATACCTACTTTGCTCTCAACAGATCCTGATCTTTAAGGGCTGAGCCTTGAAGGTAGATAACTCGTTGTGACCACATTGGAATCTGCAGTACCCTTCGAACTTGCACATCCATTTCAGTAGGACACAAAATCACCACATAATAATCCTATTTAAAACAAAGTGAGCAATGGGGCAAAATCAATAATGCTGTGTTTTATTTTATGTAAGTAAACAGAATGTCTAAGAATATTTAGAAATATGATGATATAGAAATAAACTCCTGTGACTAAGTAAAAATTTGCATTCAAAACCTGGACATACATTAATTAAGATGATACTATAATAAACATAACTGAGATATATAAAATCTCATAAAACAATATAAGGTCATCCTGACCTTTTGCAATCTTATTAGTACCTTGAAGAGAAGGTAATCAGTGAATACTCATTAGACATTTCCGACCTATAAAGTTTCCAGTTATAACTTCAGGCTGATTCTAAAATATATAATACATACAGGGCAGAAGTGCTTAAAAAATCCATTCATACTTCAAATTTTTACTTTTAGAATAGAAACTCCGATGGTGATTTACATCATTTGGTAATATTATGAACTGATAATACTGAAAAATCTCTGATGAATATCTGAAAGGATAAGGATTCATAAAAATATTGATAATACAAAGTAAATTTAAAGCTTTGAGATTACATATTTCAAAATAATGATCCTTTGGAGAAAATACAAAAGTACTCTGAGTGATAAAATAGTTTAATACACTGATTATAGGAATTACAATTCTCTGGGAAACTGTCACCATTTTATCATCTAAAATAGATCTAGTGGAAATTTGGGGAGTTTTGAGAATTCTCCACATTGATGTCAGTCAAAATAAATTACTAGGTATCAAAACTTGGGGCATCAAATTTTCCCCAAAATAGGTTTTCTTTATGGATTATAATGAGCAAAACTGCAATTATTTAATATGAATAATAATAAAAACAACAAATAATATGGTTTCTTTAAAAATGCAAATTAACATATGAAAACAAAAGAATGTATGATGTAAATTAAGTATCACTTACTTATAAATTATATTTTTAAAAATATTTTTTAATAGTATTTTAAAAGATCTCCAATATAGTCATGAAAAAAAAATCTATTTAAGGGAGATCTAAATAGATACACTCAGTACTGTTTTGATCTCGGGATTGTCCAACCTCTTGACACAAATTTATTGAGGAAATACAAGACATTCAAGTAGCTCTTTACTGCTTGGACTGAACTAAGTGCACTGAGCAGGAAAAGGAGATTACCTAAATCTACACTGGCCCAGTACCACATAGAAGTATCTGAGGATTTTATCTGTGCAGACAGATGAAGAGATTTTTTTCTGAATTATTGTTCTCAATTCAGCTAGTTCTTGTACAATTTTGGGTCATTCATTGCTAGTATAAATAAGACCTAGGTACACTCTGGGAAACAAAAGGAAAAATGGAACTTTCAGACTTCCACATTTCTACCAGCAACACTCGATAAAGCTTTTGATAATTTCAAGTGAGTAGATGATATTGTGAAATGACTTTTTCATTGTTTGATATGTTATGTTAAATTCCACTGTTTCATAAAAATGTCATTTGTGCATTACCCAAGGGAGAAAAAAATCCTTTTAATTCAAAGAAAACCTTTCTTTGTAGCATTAACATAATTCCATCTGTCTTTTAGTGTAGATACAGAAGGAAACTTAAAATACTGTGTATTCCTTAAGCATTTTTTCTATGTTCCTGGTTATATTTGTAGTTCTTCATTTACTCTTTCTAAATTTGAGTGTATAAATAAAAATCCTCCAGAATGCAGGCTGCACCACCAGTTAATTGACTTTGACAATATGTTAGTTATGATCCAGTAAAAGGCATAACATAATTTTAATGTACCTGAAGTCTTGGGTGAGCATAGAATTCATTTAAAAAGTCCATAAGTAAATCAATCTTCAGTGAACTGACACACAGAACAACATGCTTCTCAGTTTGAGCTCTATGTCGACTATAGTTTCCACCTGACTTTTGTCTCTCCATCCACAAATAGGCCAGCTGTTCAAACTGCAATGCATTTTCCACATATGAACAAAAACACTGGACATGAAAGTAAAAACCAATGCAATACATCCATTGTTTATTAGATACACTCAATTTCTTAGATGGAACTCGTTGCGATTCAAATTATCTGTATTCCCTTCAATAACAGACTTTTTATGTGATTGCTATACAGGTTACTAATGCTTCCCAGGGGCTTCAGGTCTCTACAGAAACATATTAACATGATTTTCCTATTATATCATAATGGCACTAAAAGGTTTGTGCTTCTGCTTTATGTCCAGTAAATCAGGCAGCCATGATGTGTCATGCACTGCTTCCAAGAGAAAAACCTCAAAGGCATTTCTTCTACCTTCTTCTACCAAGTTCGGCACACATCTCATGCAATGAGAGATACCCAACACACAAAGTCACATTCTAGTTGTATAGCTGTACTTGGTATGTAAGGAAAGTGGAGGGAATAGAGGAGGGATGTCAGGAAGGAACACAGGCATGACTGGATAGAAGTGGGAAGATCATTTTCATACCTTCATAAAGTATATTTAGATACACTGTGACCAAAGGTTTGTAATGGAAGATACATGCTTGATTTGTATTTGCCATATCCTGTTTCTGACCTGCTCACCCATGGGCACCCAAGAGCTCACTGTAGGAAAGAGTTGGAGATTGTGTCTACTTATCTTTAGTCTTCTTTTATATCTCTGTGCCTTTGCAACCACCTTATCCACTCCCAGAATGGTACATAATAGGTACATATCATCTTCAGATTTTGCTTTAGTTGACCAACATATGTGATCAGTTTTTATTTATTGCAATGTTCAGCTTTTATATTGTTTCAAGAACCAAAAGAAATCAAACCTTCATAACTTTATTTCCTTGGCCTATCATTCTGTAATTAAAACTATATTATCCTATGATCTTTTAATTAATATAGTTAAATACCCTGTATTTCAAAGAAACATCTTCAAGAATTGAAATGAGATGTGAGCTACATCAGTTGTGAATGGAGGGGAAAAAAGTCAGTTTTAATATAATGTGAAAAAGCAGTTCCTGAGACCATTTTAATTTACTGACTAGAAACAATAATAACATGTGTCAATATAATACATTAATAAACCACCCTGCATTTCTTATGAAGTATGGAAGATTTGATTTTATAAGATTTGCACATTTCTATAAAATGTATCCTGGCTCTCTTTACCTGTATGGGTAGAACCACAAGAGCAACACAGATCATGGCAACGACAAAAAGCTTGGAGGACCATGTTTCAGGGGTGACATCCCCAAAGCCCACAGTAGAAAATGTCACAATGCAGAAGTAAAGGGAGTCGAAGAGATTCAGCTTCTTTCCTATTCGTTCCAGATGTTGGATTCCACAAATGCTAAAGAAACAAACATGCATTAAAATTAGAACTTTCAAATTGGGCACATTATTTCTCATTACTCTTTTGAAAGTCAAAGCACATTTCATAAAGCCATGTAGTAAGTTGGACTCATATTGTACAATATTTTTTTCCTCAGGAAAATATGATTTTTTAAGTTTTTACCTACATTAATCAAATATAGTATTATTTTGATTGATAACCAAAAATTGTAGTCAAAATATCACAGAGTATACCTGAGTAGCATGTAAAAGGAATAGACTGAATTTCATGGGTGACTTACACAGACATTTTGAATGCATGCCAGGAAACACAGAGACAGAAATTGCTAAATTTATTCCCTGTCAAAAGAGTGATAGTCTTTTTTTTTTCCAGGAAGCCATCTTATTGTATAATATGTGTGTGTTTCATATATATATATATATCAAAGGTTTGAGGAGTTAACAATTGCCAAGTCATTCTCAAGAGATCAACCATCTGTACAAAGCTACTAATGGTATAAAAGTAAGAGAGCAGCATAGAAATTGTTACAAGATGTCCCCAAAGTAGATTGTTAAAATAGCTCTTAAAATAGCACTACTACTGGCAAGGAAAAAAGAAAAAAGAGAAAAGAAAAAAGAAAAAAAAGGAAAGGTGAGACTTGGAGGGAGATATGAGATTTGCACATTAATCACTGTATAATGGCATACACTTATGCAAGAAGAAAAAAACAGGTATTGATGCATGCTTTAATATGGATAAATCACAAAAATATGTTGAATGAAAGAAGACAGATGTAGAAAACTACAGACTATATGATACTATTTATATGAAATGTCCAGAAAAGAGACAGAAAGCAGACTAGTGGCTGGATGGGACCTGATGGTGGGAATAGGGTGATAGAAAATGGTCTAAAACCAGAATGTGGTGATGATTGCAGAACTCCGTAAATGCATTTAAAATGATTGACATTTACACTTAAAATGAGTGCACTGTATGGTATGTAATTTATCCCCTTACAAAGCTGTCCAAAAAAATCAGTGTTTACTTTTGGATACTCATTCCAACCCCTATGCACAGCAAGCAAACATAGCTCAATTTTGATGACCATGAAGAGGTAATATTCAGTGTTTAAATTTGAGAAATTCTTTTTCTATCCTTTTAAGGTAATCTTCCTATTTGTTTGGTTACATATCAAAAATATTGAATTATCTTAATTTTTTTTTTAAGGCAGAGTCTGTCTAAGCCAGCGGATAAGTAGGTAGGTGGGCAAACACACAGGTAGATAAACCAAGGGACAAAAGAGAAGTAGTAGGGTACTTGTCATCATTTTACTGCTGAGGGAGAGACTGTTGTGGTTTTTGTTTGTTTGTTTGTTTGTTTGTTTGTTTTTCTTTTCTTTTTCTTTCTTACCTCCAAGTTTCCAGAATGGTTCAGCAAAATTGCCCTTGTTCTATGCTTAGGAATTTTGTGTGAGCTGCCAGGTCATATGAGTTGATTCGTATCAGTTTATTTGCTCTGCTGTCCCTATGCAATATAATAGCCGAACTAATTATAAGACTATTCAGATGGAGGCTTACTATGACCAAAGAGAATAACTGTTTGATAACAAATATTTCTGTGAAGTAGGTTATATTTGAAAATGTAAGCAATTTATGCTTAACTTTTACACTACAGTAGAAAATAAAATAAGAAGGAAGATAAATTACATAGCTTTAGGGATTCAAATGTTAAAGGCTTACTATATATTGCATAACTATAAAAGTCAGTCCTTGTTCATAGATAAAATGTCCATTTTTAATGCAGATAAACATTATCTTCACCTAAACCAGTAAAAAAGTCTCCTACTCTGCTTCCTTGTCTTCAGTTTGTTCTTTTTTTAATATAACCTGTTCATAATGGCCATATTCACATTCTTTAAACAAAGCTTAGAGAGGCGCCTGGATGGTTCAGCTGGTTAAGCATCCAATTTTTGATTTGGGCTCAGGTCATGATCTCAGGGTTTTGAGTTCAAGCCCTGCCTTGGAGCTTAAGATTCTCTCCCTCCCTCTCCCACTCCCCTTCTCCTCCCCCGTGGGTGTGTGCATTCGCTCTCGCTAAAAAAAAAATTAAAATAAAGTAATTAATTAATTTTAAAAAGCTTAGATATGTCAATCACAGGTTAAAAAAAGGCATTGGATCCTTACAGTTTAAGACCACTTCTAATTCATGGTGTGATACATTATATAATAGCTGCCAATAAATCAAGCCTTCCTATGCTCACGCCTGTTTGCAACATGATATTGCTGCACTTCCCATCAAAAGTGAAATCTAGTTCTCCATGTCCTTGCATTTGAACAGCCTAATAACTTATTTGGACCAATAGAATATTGTAGAAATGATGATGTGTGGATCACAGAGCATGGATCTTACAACACCCTGAAGTTCTTGTTCTTTCTGTCTTAGAAGTCTGAGGTTACCATGCTGTAAAGCAGCCTGGTATAATCTACTGAAGGATGAGAGGCTTGTGGAAAAAAACAAAAAAACAAAAAAACCCCAAAATGTCCCAACTGCCAGCCAGCACCAACTGCCAGACATGACAGTAGGCCATCTTGGATGCTCCAATTCCTGTCAGGCCATCACATGACTGAAGCCAAGAATAACTGCAAGTGAGACCAGCAGGAGAACTATCCTGGTTACCAACCACAGAACTGTGAGAAACAACAAATTGTGCTGTTTTAAGCCACTACCTTTTAGGTCGCTTGTTATTTGGCAATAGATATGTGGTACATACAGAATTAATGAGACTCTAGCATCTGGATCTAATCTGGTTTTTCTCAAATTTTGCTCTCACTTTATCTCCCCTTCACTTACTATTTGGATGGTTTACCTATCATAGTATATAATCCTTACCCTCTGTACCGACTTTTGCCCAATCTATTCCCTACAACGGAAGCCCTCTCTCCACAATACCTACTGTGATTCCCATTTTTTGAACCCTAGCTCAAAAATGACTCCCTCATAAAGACTTCATTGAATCTCAAGTTCAAGGAATTCCTAGATGTTCCTGCTGAATTCCTAGAGCACATATGAGTTTATGTCTCACATAGGTAAACTTTTACAACAATACCTATTTTTAGAGTTTAATATTTATTACCCCAACTCAACTATTACTTACCCTACTGACACTGTTTACACTTATATTTTTATTTCCTAGAGCACTTAGCACAAAGTGTTTAGTAGTCACTCATTAACTAACTGCTAAAAGAACAAAAGAACACCTGTTACATCATACTCAAATAGTAAATGCAAACAACTCCAGAAAGCAGTTCATTCATGTGTTTCTGTTTTCATTACTACATAACAAACTCCCCAAAACTCAGTGGCTTAAAACCATAACAATTTCTCATTTCACATGATTCCATGTGATAGGTGGGAAGTATCTTTGGTTTTCTTGGGCTCACTCACGTGGCTTCATTGAGCTAGAAGTCTGGCTAGAGTGAAAGGTCCAAGATGGCCTCACTCCTGTGCCAAATGGCCAGTGTTCATTGCTGTCTGTGTGCCTTGCTTAGTTATTCTCCATGTGACCACTCATCCTCCAACAGAGTAAACCTGCTTCCTTACTGTCTCAGGGAGGGCAATGATAGCAGCTGAAAGTCCTCTGCAGACCAAGTTTTATCTGCCCCATTCAATTTGCCAAAGCAAGTCGCTAGATCAGCCCAGATTGGAGGGGTGGGTGTGGAAATAGACTCTGTCTCCTGATGAGAGGAGCTACAAATTTTGTGATCTCATGTTTTTCAATCCACCAAACTGTATAAGTGAGAATATTTATCACAACCTATATAAATCTTAATAAATAGTATTGAATAAATCATGTTAAAGTGCCGTGGCTCCGCGGACGGTCCAAGATATTTAATTGCCTTGATGTAACTGTAGTTAAATTCATGCTTGCAATCATTTTTTATAATCCTTATGTAAAATGCCATTTTACTTGACCTAGAAAAGTCATGTGACCCTTTCACATACTTATCAATATCACACTTAAGATCCAAGACTTGATATACCTTAATACTCACTAAATCAATATGAAAATGAAGATGCCCATAGAAGCTGTTACATGCTTGGTATTATTATATAAAAATAAAAATTAACTTTTTTTTAAAGATTTTATCTATTTATTTGACAGAGAGAGAGAGGGAGAGAGCGAGCACAAATAGGCAGAGTGGCAGGCAGAGGGAGAAGCAGGCTCTCTGCTGAGCAGGGAGCCTGACACAGGCCTCAATCCCAGGACCCTGAGATCATGACCTGAGCCAAAGGCAGACGCTTAACCAACTGAGCCACTCAGGTGCCCTCCAAAATTAATGTTTTTAAGGACTAATAAGGGTCAATATACTGAATTACTTTTAGAGTTTTTCTCTGATTTTGAATAGGCCTGTTAACCAGTTTCATTTAGGTCTCATTTAATGGGCCACTGCTAATGTTTGTGGATAACGATGTCATCACATTTCAAAAATACTGATGTTAACATATCTTCTAAGGCAATAAATATTTTTGTAATAAATAAATTAACTTAGCTCCTTCTTCCCAAGAGAAAATAGGACAGAGAATATTTAAATATCTACCCAAAAAAAGAGTACTCCTTTTCAGGTATATATCAAATCTTGTTCCCTCTGTGTTCGTAAGTCTAAATGCCTTTTATCATATTCAGAACAAAATCCAAAAGCCCCTGGCTCTTCTTGGTCCTTATCTTCTAAGACCATCCCCTAATCACTGCCCTCCAGCCACACCAGCCTCACTGCTATCCCTGAAATGTGCCAAGTGTCACCCAAATTTTCTTTCAACTTTCTCCCCTTATTTCTAATATTTCCAATGTCCAAACAGAATCCTAAACTTCCTCTCTAAATTTGCTCCGCCCAAATTCTTCAAATCAAATGGTGGTAAATACAACTTTCTTGTTGATCAGGTCACAATACTAGAGTCAACCTTGACTTCTCTCTTTCACAACCCACATCCAAATCCTTAGCAAATTTCACTGTTTCTAGCTTCAAAACATAACCAGAATTCACTATCACTACTCACCACTGCTACTGCAATGATCCTTGCCATCATGTTCTCTGCCTTGCACTGCAATAAACACTCTCATCCTTCTCCCAGCAGCCTATCACCACCATGCCAGAGTTTTCCTATGAAAACACAGGTCAGTCCACGCTATTCCCCTACTTAAAACTCTAAGAGGGCTCCCTATTTCACTTGACTAAAAGCTAATATTCTTTCACTTGCTATAGCATAATACCCAATCTGACCCTTCCCTACCAGGCCTTTCGGACTAATTTTCTACTCTTCTCTGTGGTTCACTCTGCCCCAGCTACACTGGCATCCTTGCTTTCTGACCAACGTGAGAGTCATGTTCCTTGTCACAGAACATTCTCTGGCTAGAACCTATTGCCTCAGATTTTGTCATCACTAACTCCTTGCATCTTCCCAGTTTTACTTCTATATTGACCATCATATATATTTTTAATCTTCCTTATCCTGCTTAATTAAAAAAAAGTTTTAGTCATGTGTTGGATTTGGTGTCCATTGTCTATAACCCTCTATATGAATGGAGGTCTATTAGGACAGAGAATCAAGTGCTTTCTTCATCCATTAAGAGCCCCTAAAATAGTGCCAAGCACAGAATAATGTTCATAGATCTCTACTGCCATATTTATATCACCAAGCCATTTAGACTGTTTAGATATAAACTAAATACAATTTACTAATTTAAAAAAAGCACCCAAAATGTTTATCTGACCACTGTCTTAACTGTGGAATCTAATATAAGTAAGTGGCAAGACTACAAAAAAAAAAAAAAAAGTGGCAAGACTAAATACTTCTTTAGGGAGACAGGAGAGGCAGGGGGAATCAAGGGAGGCAGATCCAATATTCTATAAATCTATTGGCTTTCCCACCACATTTTAATCAATATCACTTGAAATATTCAAATACTATAAATAAGCAAGTTGGGTTTTACTTGCTCTAGTAATTAGTATTTGTAACTCCAACATCTGTTTCAGTTAGTACTACTTAAATAATATAATAAATTAAAAATTTAGAATTTGGAAATGCATTGACTAACTTATTGAAATTCACTCTGCTTGTGTAATATGCAACATGTGGAGAATGTTAAGAGTATCTGCCAACTTATTACATATATTTTGGTTATAGCAACACATCTAGCAATGTTTTGAAGTTAAGAAATATAAAAATGTGTATTACTGCTCTATGTCATTAACTAAAAAATAATTTTAGATTGTTCATATAAGCTATCTTTCCAAATAATTCAGCTACTTTTATGAAGAATGGAAAAAGTATTACCTTCAGTGTCAACTATACTTCAATTTAAAAAAGTGTATCTGCAGGGGTGCCTGGGTGGCTCACTTGGTTAAGCATTTGCTTTTGGCTTAGGTCATGATCTCAGGGTTCTGGGATCGAGCCCCATGTTGGGTTCCCTGCTCATCAGGGAGTCTGCTTCTCCCTCTCTCTCTCTCTGCCCCTTCCCCCTGCTTGTGTTCTCTCACTCTCTCTCTCAAATAAATAAATAAAATCTTTTAAAAAAAGTGTATCCTCAGGATAGGTAGATACACAGATAGTGTATTGTACTTTATTATTTAATTCTTAAGGCTAAGACAGTTTTAACATTGAAATACTCTTGATTTGCATTATGCATAAACATTAATATTTCACTTATATGTTAGCTATTTTTCCAAGAACTATGAATGTTACAACATGCTATATAAGGATTTGAAGCTATTCATGATTATAATCCATTTTAATATAGATTGTTATCTTATTTCATTCACAGATGTCTTTGGAGCCACTATTGAACAAAAACTGCCTCTTCTCCCTGATCATAACTGATGAATTTCAGTTAATTATTATTTTGTGTCTGTACCCAGAAGTGATTTTAATGATGGGTACAGATTTTCTGATAAACTAAATCCAAGAATGTGCTCAAATAGACCACACTCATAATCAAAATATCCTATTTTGCCTTATCATAAGAGATACATCTTTTCAGTTGTCAAAGACTAAGTTAAACTATTTAAATTATATCCTGAATTGAAAGTAGTGGGAAAATTTAATAATGCAGAACTTAAAAATACATAATCATAGCTGGTAGATAGTAGTAAACACTCTTATCTTTAAATTTTATACTTAATCAAATTTAATATTGTTTTGTGACTGGGCAGTAATATTAAAAACAAAAAAGTCTTGCTTAAAATGCTTGGTTTTAGTGGGTATCTAATCATAACAAAATTTGTTAAAAGATTTTATTTATTTATTTATTTATTTATTTATTTATTTATTTATCTGAGAGAGAGAGAGAGAGAGAGAGCATGAGCAGGGGGAGGAACAGAGGAAGAGGGACAAGCTGACTTGGCGCTGAGTGTGCAGCCTGACTTGGGGCTCGATCTCATGACTCTGAGATCATGACCTGAGCCGAAACCAAGAGACAGATGCTTAACCAACTAAGCCCCCAAGGCACCCCTAATTGTAACAAAATTTTTGTTTATTATCCTGTATTGTCTGCCTAAATATTTGAAATTAAATAATTTACTCCAATTTAAGACAGAAAAAATAAACCAGTGTAACACCAAGTTCTATTTATATTTTTGTTTAGTTAATTTGCATAAAAGTTAATCAGATTCATTTATAGTGGTTGACTTTGAAGTGGAAAGTTACAAATTAATGTAATTGCCTCATAATTTCTCTATTATAAAAATACTTGTAAATTTTAAATAAGAAAAAAACTGATTTATATAAAACCAATAGGTGTTATAAAACTTAAATGTTTTATAATGGAAAATGGGTAACCTAACATCATAAAGGTAGATCATGTTTATTCCTCTAAATACATTTATTGATGGTTTACTAGTGTCAAGCATGCACTGTATGATAGAGATGCAGATATGAATACACCATAGTCTGCTTAAAAGAGCTTCTAAAATCTAAAGTGAATGATTTTGACCACAACTTTATAATACTACTACTAGTAGTACCATAAATTAATAATCAAACATTTAACTTATAACTTGATTAATGCTAACTTAGGTAAATTACTTAAGCATTTTAAATTTTATCCTTCTCAATTGGAAAGTAAATGCAATATTAACTTTTTCATATAGTTATTATGAGAATAAAATGAACTAATAATGCTCAGTGAAATGCCTGACACATAATGTTCAATGAATTCAGTAGTAATTTTGTTATTTAAATTTCAGCCCCAGCATAAAAGAAATAAAAGCACAAAAATGAGTCAAATATAAGAATGAACTATCTACACAAAATAGATATAAAGCCTTTCTTCTGCACTTGACAAAAAAATTAAGGTACTATTAACAATATATTCAGGGACTATGGAGAAAGAAAGCGGGGATGACAAAGTAGCAGGTCTGTTCCTCTTTGCTATGGATTTGGTAAGAAAGTTATTAGCAGCAGAAAATCATCCATGAATTAATGAGAGTAGCTATATAATATCATCCAATCTTTTCTCAATCTTGCAACTCTCAACTGCTTTGGAAGTGGAAAGATGGGCAAGTTAGGAGGGCTTCAAAAAGAAAAGTTAGGCAATTTGCAAGATAAACTCATAATCTTTAAATATGTACAAAGAACACATTCATGCTGATATTAGCTGACCTTTGGAGGGTTCACTATTATCATTTATGGAAACTGACAACTAATTCTCGGTAATGCAGTCATGGAAAGAAAAATAAGATTAAGCCCTTTTTCTAAGCCACAATGTCAATAATAGGCTAGTGACATGTTTTAAAAAGGACTACTTAGCCCTGAGATTGCTTGAGTGAAAGAATTTTTATATAATTATGTAAAAGACTGCATATATGTACATAATATGTGTATATATTTATATAGTTCACTGACCTGGGTAACTACTAAGTACATCATCATACGGTAACATTCATGATTTAAATGTTAAAATACCAGTATTTGGTGGGGGGGGGGATACTAACAAAATTTTCTCTTTTTCTATTATTTTACACATACACTCGTATTTACTGTTATTTAAATAGATAACTAATTTTATATAACATGGGTTTTCCGTTTTATGAAGATTAATTAAATATACCTATTTTTAAAACTATGTATTTTGGGAAGCAGAAAATTCTTGCCATGCATGTGTTTATGTTTTTGCATAATAGTGATTGATGTTCACAATAGTCAGCTTAAACTGGACTTTCAAAACTATTTCACAGAGCCATTTCTGCCTTATACTGTAGTTTAGTTTTATGAATACCCATTTGTGATGATGTCTGTTTTAAAAATCACTGATATGGAATAAAAATCTTTTAGGAATTTTATGGCATGGTACTTTTGCAAGATTTTCTAAGTCAATGTGGACAAGCACCTCAACTACACAGACTAGAGGACAAATATGTGCTTAAATACCTATTCAGAACTTGACCACAAAAGAAATATAAATATAAAAAAAATGCCCTTGGGAATTACATATCATCTAGTACTTTCACAATCAATAAGGATAAAAGATTGACTATATGACTAGAGCCATGTGAAACAAATATAGTTTTTGAAAAGTATAATGTTTGATTTGATTTGGTTTTCTTGCTTTTTGTTTTTAAGATTTTATTTATTTATTTATTTATTTATTTATTTATTTATTTAGTGTGCAAGTGGACAGAGGGACAGAGGAAGGGGGAAAGAGAATCTCAAGCAGACTCTGTGCTGAGCACAGAGCCCCACACAGAGCTTGCTCACTACCTTGAAATCAGTGGAAATCAAGAGTCAGATGCTTAACAGACTGAGCCACCCAGGTGCCCCTGGCTTTCAACCAATATTTGTAAATTTTCCAGTATGACCTAATGACATCAGGAGATAAAGGCAACGGATATCATGATATAAGGTAAAGAATATTAGGGAAAATTTTGTAGGTAGAGAGGGGTGAAAACTATTTCATTTTTGAAGACGTTGAATTTATCATTCCAGTAGGATATACATGTCCAATCCACTGCAATAATGTATTTTATTTATACCTATAATAAGCCATTTTTACACTCCTTTGGTAAACCCTACTTGATAATTTTTTTTACAGTTCCAGTATTTTCAGTTCTAAAAAATACTAATTTGCTAATACAAGCAAATAATATAGATATAAATAATAAATTATTAATATTATTCCACTCCTATTATCCTTAATGTAATTAATATTTAGTAAGTGCCCTTTGCCTGTTAAATATTTCATTTTGTATTGCTTTAGTTTTTACTATAAACTTTTGGATTTAGTCTGGCAATTTACTACTATCGGATTTTTATATCCAACTCTTCAAAGTGACCTTATTCTATGGTTCTGTATATCAATATATGTTCCTTGAAACACCAATCTGCCACTGTATATGGTTAGCCAATTAACTAACTGGTCTGTGTTGCATGGCTGTATCCCTGGATTATAAAGTCTCTGTAGCCATCTGTGTAAAGAACAATGTATCATTAAACCTGTATTTATCAGAAAAAAAATGGCAACTCTAGGTTAAACATTTATTTATTTAGTGAAAGAATTTTCAGATCGTTTTGATGAGTTAATATTTATTGTGGATCTCTGAGAATGGAATAATTTTTAAAGGATTAAACAAACATACCTGCCAAAATTTTTAGTTTTGGTAGAGTATCTCAGAGGATCAGGATTTTATGAACTAAACTATGAGAACATTAGCTCATAGTTTGGGCTTTGTCTGAGTCTTTCAGAATCACAGTTTAGCTTAATCATTAAATGGCTGGGGTAACTTTTTATCTTTATTGTGCCCTGAATTACACGGCCTTGGATTAACTGTTCAATGAAAAAATTTAACAGTGGAACTGTCAAGCCTTGAAGTTTTTTCTTTTTTTAATTTTCTTTAATGGAAATCAAAACATATAATTTTAAAAGTGCTTCATCTCTACCTTAATCTCAATTTAATACTGATTATAAATTTCTAAATATGCATTTTGGAATGACCTACAGACCCACAAGAATAAATAAGCCTCAATCATCAATCTTGGTCTTTACTGACTTCTTACAAATCTAAACATTGAACATATCTGGCAAAGTTTATAAATACAGGCCCACAGCAGTCATACTGAGTACTGAATAAGCAGAGACAAAGCTTCTTTTCTCTGCTGACAAAGAAACGAAGAGGACAAATTTTTTCATAAGCACTGTGATTATTTGAAATGCGGATCACCAAATCGAGCATGCCATATGGAAAGGAGAACTCCAAATTGTATCTCATTAAAAAGAATTTAAAATTCTACTTTTTTTCTTAACTAGAATACTGTTAAACTTCACTAAGGATAAATTTAGTTAAAGAAACTATTCAAACACTTCTGTAAAAACCATAACCACATTAATAAAAAAAAAGGACTGGGCCCCATTTTGCACTAACTACATAGAGCAACGATATATATCATATCAAGCATTAAATTTATAATTGCCCTTAGAAATAAAAACCTAACACAAAATATTAACTTCCTAAATTTCACTTTAACTAAGTAGTCCTCCATTAGGAAAAGCCAACATCTTAATTTATACATTTTTTAATGTTTTTTTTTCTGACTCACCTAGTAAAAGAAAGATCACCAGGGTGTGAGATAGAAATTATCTAAGGCTACACCAACCATAAAAAAGTGGTAAGTCTTCTTTCTTCTCTTAAACACTTCAGTTAAAGGGAATCCACATTGTCCATTACCATTCTTATTCAATATATTTCTTTTAACAAAATTACATTAAATTGTAGTTTATTTCATTTTCTCTCCTTTCATCATTAGTGATTTAAACAAAATAAAAGCATCTGCTGAACAGTCTTTGTAAATTACTCATAGGCTCATCGGCCTATGGGCCATTACTATGATAATGCGTGCAGATGGAGGCAGGTTTTTTTGTTCATAGTAGGAAAGATGGAACTATAATCATGTAGTGTTTTGTTCTGTGTTCCTCGGGTTATATGCTGCACTGAGCATGTATTCATATTCATCCACAATCATTCAATAAGAAATGTGTACTGGGTCTCAGTGTAAAATGTATTTTCTACTATGAATTGTGAAGTAAGTAGACAAAGAAATAAGGCAGTGGGATACAAGAGATGACTAAAACAAATTAAACTAGGTGAAAATAAAGAGACAAATTATTACAGTCAAAAATAATAACATGGTATAGGCAGGAATCAAGTAAAATCATGATCATGTTCTTGTAACTCTCATTTTCGGAAGCTCTAATTTTAAAAAAATGAAACCCTTAAAGAGGAAAAACGGAAACCTGTATCACCAGCAGAAAGCTATTCTATTTTCAAATTTTTAGAACAATATAACATGGATAAGACAGTAAATAAAGACAATGTGGTATTTAATCGCCTTACATTTCTGTTAATAGGTAAAAATATCTTTTATTTGTTACTTCTTGCTTCCTTAAAAACAGGATTTTTCCTCTCCTGAATCTCCAACAAAGTGCTTGTAATTTTATTTTTGCTCTTTTGTAGATCATTTGCATTTGACAAAGTTTTACATTTATTTGTTCACCTATTTATTGAGTGTTACTACATGGTATGCACAGAATTAGGTACTAGGGGAGACAATGGTATGGAAAAGCTGGCATGACTGCTTCCTTGATGGGAATTAGAGTCCAGTGAAAGAGACAGAAAATGATGACTAATATAAATATACATAAATTTACAAAGGAGAGCATCCCCTCCTCCTCAATGGCTACACTTTCTTGTAATTGTGAATTTGACCTTCAGGTGGATCGGCCTTCAATGACAAAGTGATGTTTACATTAACATAAAAAAATGAGTCATATTTTACTCTGGAGAGAAAAGAGGTAGAGCATTCTAGACAGGAGGGAGGTTAGTGTGATGAGAGCAGCAGAGGGGAAAATAATAGGACCACAGAGAAGAGAAAAAATTAAGAATGTGAGATGAAAATGAAAAGATGGGGAGAATTTTGATCATACAGGAAATTTAGGAAATACTAAGAAGTTCTGTGTTCATCCCAAGACACAAGGAAAATTTTAACAAGCATTAGCAAGTGGTTAACACAATTATATTTACATTTCACAAAGGTCACTCTGTTTGCCATGAGATGAATGGTTTAGAATGGAACCACAGTGGACCTAGGTAAACCAGTGATACAGCAGTTGTCATAAAGAGGTTACAATAGTTTCAATGAGTGAGGTGATGCCTGAGAGGGACAGAGTTTACTTTAGGAAGTAAAATCTTTTGGATTTTCTGATTGTGTATTTTGTCACAGAATAGGAGGCATTAAAAATGACTCCATTCTTTGGAATTACCCCCAAGGAATGGGAATGGACGGTAGTTACTATTTCAGAGATTTGGACAATTTGGGGGAAAAAAAAGCATAACTCTGCCTTTGGACATACTTACGTTGAGGAAACTAAGAGGGTATGTCACAGCAACAGTTGAATATAAAAGATTTAATTAAAGCCATAAAAACTGGCCTAAGAAAATTTGCTCACAATTATCAGATTCTTTATGGTGCACATTTTTATAACCTCTGATGTAAGGAGGAAAATTGGAGGCATCAGACCTTTCTCCCCAACAGCCTTGCGACCAAACATTATGCACAGAAAGCAAGTCATAAAGCAAATTCTGCCATATAAAACACATTCATTCCTGTTCAGTAAGATCAAAGAGGTTTCTGTTCTTTCTGTGAATAACAAAAAACACATTGAAAGAAAGATTCATACCAAAGAAATGTGAAACTATACTAAGGGTAGGTTCAGTTAACAGGCTGGCAGAATCAGACAACACTATCCTCTGTTAAGTAAGAACAAGTTTAAAAGGGTCTCAAGACCCATGTCACCACTCCCTGAAAGATTAAGCTTGGTTATTCTTATAATCCAATAATGCAAGGGCAGATAGAACCAAGGAATACTTTCTGACCAACCATACAACTTGAAAAATATTTTTAATTCCACTTTTGTTAATTCGTAGGGATTCTGACACAAAAATTGATGCCTGAAACTGATGATAGCCTGAGAGTGTGTTCTTGATGAGTCTTTCACATGCTTATTATTATCTCTTAATTTGTATGGACAAAATATAACATGCTACCTTGAAATATCTGTGGGATTACAGAAACTATAGCTAAAATATATAACGTATTCTTAGTGGAGCAATATAAAATGAAAAGAAAATTGCTAAGGTCTGATCATTGACAAAATACATCTCTTAATGAAATGTTGTAGAAGAGGATGAGGGACACAAACAGTATGTATATCAGGGAGGAGTTAAGATGGCAGAGGAGTAGAGGAACCCTAAGTTTGTCTCCTGCCTTGACTACAACTAAACAGTTATCAAAACATTCTGAACACCTGAGAAATCAATCAGAGTTCTGAGAAAACAAATACTGCAAGTCGACGAGTAGAAAAGCAACTACCTTTTGAAGGTAGGATGTTGAAGGACTTGAATTCCGTGTGATACAGCTGTGTATAATATGGTGGCAGGGAGAAAGCCTGCTTAAGGAGACTACCACAAAGCATATATAAGCAGCAGAGTGCAAAATAATAAAGGGATAAGAACCATATGATCCTCTCAACAAATACAGAAAAAACATTTGACAAAATACAGCTTCCTTTCTTGATAAAAATCCCAAAGAAAGTAAAGATAAAGGGAACATACCTCAATATCATAAAGGCCATATATGAAAGATGCACAGCTAATATCATCCTCGAAGGGAGAAAACGGAGAACTTTTCCCCTAAGGTCAGGAACACAACAGGGATGCCCACTCTCACCACTGTTGTTCAACACAGTACTGTAAGTCCTAGCCTCAGCAATCAGACAACAAAAAGTAATAAAAGGCAACCAAATCGACAAGGAAGAAGTCAAACTTTCACTTGTCACAGATGACATGATGCTCTATATAGAAAACCCAAAAGACTCCACCAAAAGATGGCTAGAACTAATTCAGGAATTTGGTGAAGTTGCAGGGTATACAATCAATGCACAGAGGTCTGTTACATTTCTATACACCAATAATGAAGCGGCAGAAAGAGAAATCAAGGAATCGATCCCAAATACAATTGCACCAAAAACCATAAGATACCATGAATAAATCTAACCAGAGAGGTAAAGGATCAGTACTCTGAAAAGTATAGAACGCTTATGAAAGAAATTGAGGAAGACATAAAGAAATGGAGAAACATTCCATGCTCATGTACTGGAGGAACAAACATTGTTAAAATGTCCATGCTACCCAAAGCAATCTACATATCCAATGCAATCCCTATCAAAATAACTCCAGCATTTTTCACAGAGCTAGAACAAACAATTCTAAAATTTGTATGGAACCAGAAAGGACCCAAAACACCCAAAGTAATGTTGAAAAAGAAAAGCAAAGCTGGAGGTATCACAATTTCAGACTTCATGCTGTTATTAGAAAGCTGTAGTCATCAAGACAGTATGGTACTGGCACAAAAATAGACACATAGATCAATGGAACAGAAAAGAAAACCCAGAAATGGACCCTCAACTCTATGATCGACTAATCTTTGACAACACAGGAAAGAAGATCCAATGGAAAAAAGACAGTCTCTTCAACAGATGGTGTTGGGAAAACTGGACAGCCACATGCAAAAGAATGAAACTGGACCACTTTCTTACACCATACACAAAAATAAATTCAAAATGGATGAAAGACCCAAACATGATCAGGAAACCATCAAAATCCTAAAGGAGAACATAGGCTGCAACCTGTTCGACCTTGGCTGCAGCAACTTCTTGCTAGACACATCTACAAAGTCAAGGGACACAAAAGCAAAAAGAAACTATTGGGATTTCAGGATAAGTTTTTGCACAGGAAGGAAAGAATCAACAAAACTAAAAGGCAACTTACAGAATGGGAGAAGATATTCACAAATGACATATCAGATAAAGGGCTAGTATCCAAAATCTATAAGGAACTTATCAAACCCAACACCCAACAAAAAATCCAGCCAAGAATTGGGCAGAAAACATAGAGACATTTCTCCAAAGAAGACATATAAATGCCTGACACATGAAAAAATGCTCAATATCACTCAGCATCAGGGAAATAAAAATCAAAACCACAATGCAATATCACCTCACACTGGTCAGAATGGCTAAAATGAACAACTCAGAATACAACAGATGTTGGCAAGGAATCAGAGAAAGGAGAACCCTCCCACATTGCTGGTAGGAATGCAAGCTGGTGCAGCAACTGTGGAAAAAGTACAGAGGTTCCTCAAAAACTTAAAAATAGAACTACCGTACAACCCAGCAATTGCACTACTAGGCACTTATTCAAAGGATACAAAAATTGTGATTCGAAGGGGCAAATGCACTCCAATGTTTATATGAGCAATGTCCACAATTACCAAAACATGTAAAGAGCCCAATGTCCATGGACAGATGAATGTGTGTATTTATATATAATGGAATATGATGTGGATGAACTAGAGGGTATTGTGCTAAGTGAAGTAAGTCAGTCAGAGAAAGACAAATACCATATGATTTCACTCATATGTGGAATTAAAGACACAAGACTGATGAACATAGGGGAAGGGAAGAAAAAATAAAATAAGATAAAAAGAGAGAGGGAGGCAAACCATGAGATTTTAAACAATAGGGAACAAACTGAGGGTTGCTGGAGGTGAGGTGGGTGGGGAATGAGGTAATTGGGTGATAGGCATTAAGGGGGGGCATGTGATAGAATGAGCACTGGGTATTATATGCAGCTGATGAATCACTAAATTCTACCCCTGAAACTAATAATATACTATATGTTAACCAAACTGAAATTAAATTAAAATTTTTAAAAAGTGTGTATATCTGCATTTGTGTGTGCATGCACCTAGTAGTGCCTCACATGCCCACACACATGCTCATAACCTCCATACACATGTAAATGATTCTTCATGTAAATTGTTCTGACTTTAATATTGGGAAATATTAAATCATATTTAATATTGGATTATTGGAAATATTAAAGCCAGTGACTTACACTGGCTTTCTGAGCCCCACCATGACATAAGATATCCTTTCTAAACGTATCTCTACTTCATTCCCAGTAATATAATGTCATTTGTTTCATAAGTCATATTTCTTTTTTCCTCCTTTTTTAAGATTTAATTTTCAAAAAACAATCAAAAAAAGCACAGTTATCTATTTTGCTTTCCTCTTTGTTTGCACCTCTTCCTAAGCATTAGTCTACTTAAAATTAAAAGGTATTCTCAATAGAAAAAGCTTTGTAATCAAGATATGAACAGTTCAAAGTAAGTTCTACTGGTTGCAAAGAATTTTGCATAAAAAAACCCAGCTGTGAAAGCATTACTTTAGTGCCATATGGCTAAAGTATAGCCTTTAAAGTAAGACAAATAAGGGGAGATGAGGCCAGTGAAGTCGGCAGGGACAGATTATAAATCACTTTATATACAACACCAAGGAGTTTATATTATCCTGTAGACACAAACGAAAAACTTTAGGCAAGAGAATGAATGATGTGATCAAATTGAGTAGTGTTGAGCTCATTAATAAAAGTCTGCTGATACCCTGAATGGTTACTCCTGCTCCAAGCAGCAACTATATTTACGCTAGACTCAGTCTCCAGGCTGACAAATCACCTTAAGACACTATCCATGCAAATCATCTAAGTGAAGTTACAGCTGTGAACAGAGACCATAATGGATGTAAAAGAGCTACAAAATCCAGTCCTCAAGTATTTTCCAAGTTGTGAGCTCTTGACTCTCCGCAATTTACTCTTTTTTGCTTGAACTTTTTTCATCTGATTCAGTTCATAAAAGTGAAGTACCCAGTCAGTAAAATATTAGCTTTACACACCATTAATTCCCATTATATAAAGATAATACATATTTAGAGTTGATAAAAATAAAACATGTATATATCTGAATTCTCTCCAGAAAAGGTTTGATTTAGCAATATATTTCTACATTACTTTTTTTTTTTTATCAAGAAATTAGTAAGATGAAGGGGCGCCTGGGTGGCACAGCGGTTAAGCGTCTGCCTTCGGCTCAGGGTGTGATCCCGGGGATCTGGGATCGAGCCCCACGTCAGGCTCTTCTGCTATGAGCCTGCTTCTCCCTCTCCCACTCCCCCTGCTTGTGTTCCTCTCTCGCTGGCCGTCTCTATCTCTGTTGAATAAATAAATAAATAAATCTTTAAAAAAAAAGAAATTAGTAAGACGAAGAGTGTAGGGGCCAAAATGAACCACTTTGGCACATGTACTACTTTGTGGTGAAGACAATGGAGACCCTGCAGGCTCAAGAGAAATGGCCCCTCCCTTAACTACATAGAAAAATCTAAGTTGGGCGTCTTTCCCAAAATAAGGGTTTACTAGAGATAAGTTTCATCTGACTAAGCCATCTCTATGGAAAGACAAATATTTGTTTACCAAACATTCACTCTTTTTCTTCTTCCTGTGAAATGCATCCCTTCCCTTTGAAGTTCCAGACCCCTACCCCCTTCTCCTTAGTTCAGAATGACATATATACCTCATTTGCCTGTCTTTGGAATTGCCGTGTCTATGTGGATTCCCCGTACCTACAAAATTAAATTTGATTTTCTCCTGCTAATCTAGCTCATGTCAGTTTGATTCTTAGTTCAGCTAGAAGGACCAAGAAGGGGACAGGACTTTTTAGCCAAACCTCCCCCCCGGCAACACTTAACTATATATCCCTGTTCATGTGAAATATGAAATGGCACCAAATAAATATCAGCTAATTTAAGCTGAGTTACACTCATTTAACATGTTCCCCATAGGCATGTCTTGCTAGTTGCTACTACATAACAAAAACAATATTTGGTCCTAATATTTGGTCTCTAGTCAACAGTTTCTGAAAATCAAATAAGGCATGAAATAAAGCTTTATGTTATTCTACCTGAAATGGTCCAAATTTAATTAGCCACTAAAATAAAAGAGAACATACAGCTTACCATCTTACTTCACATTGTAAGGAGTGGAAATTATTCTCATAGCAAAAGTGACTCATTTTTATATAATAATTTACTTTACCAGCTTTTAAAATGTAATACTAACATGTCATGTTCATTAACAGACAAATTTTGCAATTATGATAGCACTTTCACTTTTATAATATTTAATCACTGTTTAAAAATTTCCTCTAAGAGATGGCTAAATGAATATATGCCTATTTCATAGAGTATAATATTCAGATAATTCTGTAATATACAAATATAACCATATGTGACTAAGAACACTCTTGAGAAGTATCTGATCAATTCTTTTGGTTATTCGACTAACATTTTCACTGACGTTGCATTTAATTGCTCATAAGCTAATGTCAAATAGACCAGTATCTATGTAGACTGGTCTCCTAGGTAAATAATCACCCTTCTTTTCCACTGGAAATTACAACTGTTTTCCTGATCAATGATATTTGTTCAAAGAGCAGTTTCAGGAGGTCAATGACACATTCTAAACTAAAGAAATTTACCGGAAAACATGATTTGTGTTGACATTTACTTAATACACATTTTGCTCCTATGGCTTCGGTTTAAAAAAAAAAAATCTGTTAAGAGCTTTACCATGTCAGATTATTTATACTGAAAGAAATTAAGCTTGGAATTAAAATTGTAATTAAGGTACTACCATTCAAGGAGATCTTTAATCTTGTATTTTTACATCAGAAAAAAAATTAAGATAGATTTTTAAAATCAACATATGCAACAAGTATGCTATTTCCTTTATTTTTTTCCTCATCATGAGACCCATTCAGCTCAAAATTTCATTAACAGATAGTATCTCAATAGCACTTTTCTTTATTCTTAACAATTATGAATGTGAAACACTAAGCCAATAAGCAGGAAACAAATGCTATTTTTGCATTTAAAAATTTTTATAAGAAATAATATACAGTGTGCTTCTATACTTATATAAAATGTCTGCAATTCTGCCTATAGAATAAGATTCTTGAGTTCTGCAGGAGAGAGAAGAGATTAATTACATTGAGAAATAAGTGTGCTTTCTTCTTTCTCATAATGAGAGCTAAGTACAGTTACATTTCTCCCTCCACCTCAGCTGCCTTAAAGCTTAATATGAAACTTATAATTCATTCTATGTTGATGTGTTGTTTCTTCTATTCCTAATATAATGACCCAATTTCATGTCTGTTTTTAAAACTGCCTCAAGTCTTTTCTTGAGGTTTGTACAATTTTTCTTTATTTGACAAATTAATAAATTAAGGCTCAGAGAAACTATCACACAGCAAGAAGGTGACACAACCAAGATATGTTTTTACCCAAGGTCCCCCCAGAGAGTTGCATATAAACATAGGCCCCTGTGAGAAATAAAGCCTAAGAAGAACAAGTTTTGCACTAAGCTACAAATCATTCCTCTAAATTATAGCAATAAAAAATACATTCTATTTAAATAGCACTTTATAGCTTACAAAATACTTTTATATAATTTTTATAGTTTTTTTTATAACTACAAAGATAGTTTGATCTTTGTAGTTATTCAGCACTGGGCCCTGTTTGAATTTATAATTATAAAATAAGAAGATTTAGTAAAAGACAAACAAACCAAGAAATCTTGGGGAGAAAACTTAAAGTCTTCAGGAGATATTTGGCTTGAAGAAAAGACAACTGGGTGCTTCAATTGTTAATATAAAAGATAATTATAAAGCAGGGGATTGAAAGTGGTTTTTCACCTTGCAGTAGATACACTAGAGGGAACAAACTCGTATGAAATTCAAATGAGATCTTCAGAACATCCTAAAATCAGTTTGTTATCAAACCAGGAACCTAAAAAGAAATACCAAAAACTTTAATAAAGAAATATAACAAGGGTCAATAATAAACATAACTCAATGGGCTAATAGATAGGAGCTTAAAAAAAGAATATTAAATAGTCAAATGAACCTGGATTATTAGGGATACTCAAAAATAGTCTGTATAACATTTGCATGGCTTTGGTGAAAGTTAATATAACCCTGGAGTAGGAGATACATCAGTATAAGCAACGAATCTAGAGAAAGGAGACCATGCTAAAAGGAGTATCTCAACACCCTGAATCAAAATACTTTAAAATACATTAGCAAAGATTATGGGCAAGAAAGAGGGTAACGCATAATACGATGAAATTAATTTACAGAATCTACTGATAGGAAATTATGAGAACAGCAACGATGCGTGATCCCAAATATAAGCATTCTAAAATTCAGTTGAAATGCAAAACTATCTAAGGAATTTAAAGAGCTAGGTAACAGAACAGGAATTAATAAGAAGGAAAAGGCAGGCTGAAAAAGTGAGGAATTTTAAAAGAGAAAAAAATAAAGTTGGTGGTGTTTTAAAAGGATGTATGAATTCTGCACAGATTTGACTGCCTGACAGTAAGAAAATGGTTTTATTATAATGAGAATGTACTATAAAAGCTCTGACGTTGACTGTGGTTTAAAATAGACAACCATCTGGGTTGGATGGCATAGGAAGGGCTATGTTTGGAGAAGTGAAAATAAAAAGAATTCTTGGATCTATTTTAGTGATATGATTCTTTATTAAAACCTTCTGCTACAATTACATTCTTATCAAGTTCTCTTTGCATTTCACTAGTTTTTCCTTTTTATGTTAACTGCCACCTTTTTTGGACACAGAGGTGAATGAAGATTCTGTCCCTATAAATTGTGCCATTTGTCCTTACACAATGTCTCCTACTATTCTGTTATGGCTTTATTTTGCTTTGTTTTTAATCAGAAATTCCACTTGGTTCATTCCCTAGGTGCTCTTTTCTAATGACCTCCCTACATGATTACCCATACGCTGCTGATATTACCCACTCTATGGAGTCCCACCCCTCTTCTTAGCTCCGGGCTCCTACAGACAAATGGCTATTCAACACCTCAATAAGGTTTCTAAAAAGCAGCTCAACTATAATGGACTCTTTCTTTTGCTTCCTCTTTATGTTTCCTTCCAGGTTTCTTCATCCTCATACATGGCACTATCATTCAGTTTCCCAAAATGCAAATCTCAAAATCATTCTTTGATTTTCTTTCTCCTACACCTGATATCCAGTTTGTCATTATAACTGTGTCACTTCTATTTTTTTTTTTAATTTACTGCAGTAGGAACACTTAACATGAGATCAATCCCTCTGCACAAATGGATATGTACACAGTAAGGGAAATGAAGATAGTCATGGAACTAGTTCATGTGAAAGTCATAGTATGAACCCAGGATTATATCGTTCCACTTTAAGATTTTTATCATTCATACCAGAGCAAGCACATCTTAGAGCTTACCGAAGAAAGTGACTACAGTCACTCTGGTGTAACAAGAGATATCAGTAAGATGGAAATTGAAGAAGTTCATACTAAGTGACAGAAAATAGGATAACTGTGTGAAGAACAACCTGAGTGAAATGCACATGGTGAATGAAAAAGTTTAAGCACAGCCTGAACCAGAATGGAGAATCTTTTTAACTGATTGTAAAACTAACGCTTTTTTGTCAAGGTTTCTCACACATCATTCCTAAGAAAGAGCCAGAAAGTAACATGACTCAGTATATAGCTTGTCCTGACTGAGAGGAAAATGCACTCACTGACTACTTGCGAGTTCCCAGGTAATTCTTGGCCTTACAGTGCACCATTCACAGCAATGACCATGGACCTGGGCTCTTAGCACAAATAAGAACTCAAGTAAGATGTGACCCTGGGCAGTTGGAGGGCTTATGGAGTTGTTCATGACAAAGATCCCAGTGCAGGTATGGTAAGAGCTAAACAGATTAGTGTGAGACTCACTACCTTGTTCAGCACCAACCTGCAACTGGGTCAAACCTACCGTATTGCAGTGTCATATGTATTTTTGCTAATAGACGGCTGCTTCATAAGAAAAACAATATTAAAAACCAGAAAAGTAAGATAGGCACTGAAAATTTTTACTAGATAAGTATACATTTCAAATATTAAAAGAATTTAAATGAATTAAATATAGTTTGTTTAAAAGCTTCAATGTTAGCTTTAGGATTTTTTTTTCTCTTAGAAAAAGTTTATTTTTTAAATGTTTTGTGAAGAATGCTGGATTTGAGAGTCTACTGGAAGATTTGTTTCTTTAAAAACCATTCTTCAATGTTATCTTTGACACAGATCCATAAAAAATAATTTCAGTGTTATGCAATTCTAAAACAAAATCTGAATATTTTACCTTCTTTAAAAAAACTGAAAAATCGTAATTGATTTGCTTAAATAGACCCTACATATAATAACAACGGCATCTTAATTACTAATCGCTTGTAATTAGTGCTCTTTAAAATTCGCCTCTTTTAAAATATTAACTATACATCTGGTTTTATAGTTGTCCCTTCTTATATATGGTTCTGCTTTCTGGAGTTTCAGGTACCTGCAGTGGGGGCAGGTAGTCCTTCTTCTGTTATAGCATCAGGTCAATAGTAGCCTAAGCTATGTCACACAGCCTACGTCATTCCCCTCACTTCATCTTATCACATAGGCATTTTATCATCTCACATCATCACAAGAAGGGTGAGTACAGTACAATAAGATATTTTGAGATAGACCACATTCACATAACTTTTATTATAGTATATTGTTATAATTATTCTTTCCATTATTAGTTGTTAATCTTTACTGTGCCTAATTTATAAATTGAATTTGATCATAAGTGTATATAATACACAGTACCTTCCCCAGTTTTAGGCATCCAATGGGGATCTTGGAATGTATCCTCTGTGGATTAGGGGGAACTACTGTACAAGCTCTCAAGCTTTGGCAAGGTTTATAAGGAAAACATTAATTTGAATGAAAGGAAATACTGAGACTGTAAACTCTCTCACCACCTGGTAAATGTCAATTTGTACAATAAAATGTTTTCAGAGAAAAAAAGTCACATGGCAGAAATAAATAACCTTAAATATCCATGCACTCCCTATGAATCCTATCGCTGTGCACAGTTACTTGAAAAACTTAATTAGCAATGGCATTCTGTGCTAAAAGCATCTAACACTTTGATTTCATGCTTGTAGTTCAGACATTAGTATTCAAATCAGCCCACGACTTGCACTTTGGTATTTCCTGGATGAATACCAATTAAATTGTTCCAAATAATCATTTTCATTTCCTATGGAGTATCTCCTAAAAACCTAATAGTGTCGTGGAATTTAAGATATCTGAGATGTTGGGAGTTTTACGTTTTCTAGGGAGAAATTTTGTGTTTAAAGTAATAATAAATCTAGTTTTTCTATTGTTGCAAGAAAGTTCTTAAACTCCTGGGCATTGCCTTTGAGTCTATGCAAAAAAGGTTACTGAATCATTCCATACACATTAATCTGAAGTCAACATATACTGTAATTTAGTAATTCATGAAAAGTGACCACACCTCACCCTAATGCACAAACATGCATTTTCATTATTTCAAAATAAATGGATGATGAACACTTTTCAGAAGAAGCTCAGGATTTAGATCAGATGGGAGAAGCAAAAGTGAGCTTGAACAACAACAACAACAACAACAAAAAAAAAACCCAAAAAACAAAGAAAGAAGTAGAAGAAAAAACAAAAATTCTGAAAGATGATGGGAAGCAAAAAGCCTGATAGCATGTGTACTGCAATGCTCTCTAGCATTTAATCAATTTGTTTCTGAGATCAATATAGGAGATGATAGTTTCGGCAATTTTATTAAATTGTTCTGTTCTCACAAATTCTAACATTAAAGGAAGAAACATTCTCAAGACATAAATTTGGAAGTTACAGGCAGACAAAATTAATAGCCAAAACTTGATTTATCTGGAAGTTCTTATTTATGAGGTATGTGTATGCAATTTATAAAAATTATTTCAAAGAGTATTTCTCTCCAATTAAATTTGTAGAAGTTTGACTACCCAGTTAGATTTCCTTGGCAGAAACAACAATCCTAGAATGTCTTCATACATTACACTGAGAGTGTATAACCTCACACCAAGTTAACTGTGAAAAGAAGGTATTTAAAGGAACATTCTCAAAATACATGTTTTGAGTATACTTAATTTACAATATATTTAAGTACCTCCAGTTGATAAGATATCATTTGGGAATTCTGACCCCCAAATATTACTGTGCATCAACTACAAACATTTGTGAAGCATCTTATATACCCAACCAAGAGATGCAGGGCATAAAATGGTAAGGAAGGAAAATTGACTCTTTGTTCTTATATGTTATGAAAACCTACCAAGAAACCCTGATAATTAAAGAAACATTGTACATTTATAATTTTTTCCAACTACTGAGAAACATAAAGCTTGGACGTCTCCCATAATTCAGATAGCCTTCAAGAAAACTTCAGGGCAAAACTTCAATTTAAAAGCTGTAACTCAAAAAAGAGTTGGGACTCAAAGAGTAAGTAGGAGATAAAGGTGGAAAATTTGGATTTATAAAAAACTTAATGTGAGAATCACTTTATTAAGGAAAGAAATTAATTAGGCAAATCATTTTGAATATGATCTCTACATTTGACATTTTGTGTTAAATTTTGTTGTCTCTTTTTACATTCCTTAATTTTTGTGACTGTTTTGTTTGTCTTCAAAAGTATACATATTCATTCTGAATATTTAAACCATAGCAGAAAGTATGCGGAAAACGACTGAAAACATGATACATAATTCTATATTCATATATAATCACTTGAATATATTCCCATCTCTACAGATATACAGAAAGAGAGATTGATGAACAGGTAAATGGAAGTAATTTAAACAGATTATAATCATGTATATGTCATGACTTTATTTAAATGTGTTGTATATGTGTTTGCTAAAATTAAAGAGAAACAAGGATTAGAAACTTGCTGAATTTGAGGCAACTAATTATTTACACAAAAGAGACAGCAAGGGCTTAAGTATTCTTCCATCCTTAATCAAAAATATCTAAAAAGTTTGTCATCCTAATGTCTTACTAAACTATAATTCAACTTCAAACAATAATTTAAAAATTCAAAATACAAATGAGAAAATTAACATAATTCTTTTATGTTTTAGTTTATTATTTTTGTTAATGACTTCTAGAACATCATACAAATAATATTACAGTGGTTAAGCAAGTGGGCTCTGGCACCAATTTGCCACCCAGACCTGAGCTCTGCTTCTTACTAGTTGCAGACCTATGATAACCTAAGGTTTATCTTTTTGTTTGACCTTTCTGTGCCTCTGTTTCTTACCTGTAACATGAGAATTACTGTGGCATGAACACTTTGGCTTTCTCTCACCCCTTCACCCCACCTTCTAGTAGAAAACCTCCCTTGGCTACGTACCTATGTCATAGAAATTAAAAATGGTGTCTCTGCCTCTGCCTTGATAAGCCTTCAACTGCACTTCTGATAAAACTCAGTGTGAAAAATAGGGTTTCCTGGAGAAAGATCCAAGGTGTTGCTGCTGCATATACCACAGATTCTCATAAGCTATATATTTTTCCTTTTCCTTTATCCTTTTTTTAATTATTCCTGTAGTACATACTTAATAATACGTAGGTAGCATACTTTCTAAGTTCTTGTATGTCTGGAAATAACTATACATTTCCCTCATAACTCAATGATGGTTTAAATTCTAACTGCCTAACATTTGGATGCCCACCTTTGCAAAATTTAGTTGGGACAAAGAGTTTTCTATTTGTTCTAGTTAATACAAACCTGGGGGCTGTCAGTTTCCAGATCTTCAGACAAACACACTTTCTGTCATTCATTTGTAATAAAGCAAAACAAATGTGACCAAACAAAACTAGTAACCAAATACCATGATGGCGATAACACCATTAGATCATGGTTTAATACTTTCTCCAAATTTCAGTTCTTATTTTTTCACTGTCCACTTCCTGTCACACGGCTATTTGCCTTAAGAGTTAAATCAGTAAACAGAGTTCAAGAAGTTCAGCATCAAGCATTAAAATAAGTGTTAATTATAGACGCACAAGAAAATCCCAAACACTTTTTGAATTAAACATGTTAATAATTTTAACAGTGTCATGTTTTTAAACAATAAATGGATTTATTTTCCCCTGAAATGAGACTAGGAGGTAAACTGTATTTCTTACATTGGACTAAAACACGAAATATCCATCAACATAATACATTTCTTGATGTTATATCTCTATGAAATAACATGAAATTATCTAAACATACATATTCAAATAAAAAATTAAAGTTTGAAACAAAGTAAATGCAAAATAAGCCTACTAGTGTAAAATTAGAAACACCAAATGCATTACAAATCAGAGTACTTATTATTGGTTAGAATATGTTGATAATTAAGCTAAAGTCATGCGCTTAATTCCCGATGTACCAGTTTCCTCTGCTTTGTTATAGAGACACAGGCTGAATCACAATTCCCAGCTGTCTTGGAAGTGTGCATTATTGATCAAGATGGGTACACAGCGGACGTGGGGAAAGATTAGTCCAAATTCCATTACAATGACAGGAAAAACAATTCTGAGCACATTCCCTACAGAGAGTGGGTCAGCAGCTTAATTTTATTTCAGTTTGGCATGTGTCTCTTGTAGACAGATGCTTAATGATAGTTCTTTGTAATGTTAATAACGATGAAGAAAAGACACATTTTAAAACCATATAGCAGCTTTCCAAAACAGGTAATTTTAAAATTGTGAGATTCATGAACAACACATCCAGTTCATCAAATATTAGCTCCTGAATCTTTGGGGGCTTAAATTGTATGTATTAAAAATTCTGATTTGGAGAAGTACTGACAGTCTTGCTCTGTGACATAATGTAACTGCAATTAATTAAGACTACTCTCACCACAATGTAAAAAAAATTATATATGTTTGTGTATTTGTATAGTATAAAGTATTAAAGGTACTCAGAAAGAGGGAGATGTTACCATTGCTTTTAACTTAGTGAAGCTGACTAGAAGAAACAAATATTAGAAATATGTTGCAAGTATAGAAAACCTGAATACATTACAATGGAGGAAAATGTTTTCTCATATTTCCCATTAAATATATTTTTAGGCATCTCGGTTCAGTTTTGTATTATTATTAATAAATTACTCTGCTTAGATATTTTAGAGCAAATTAGTTTTTGTGCAGTCACATAATTTAATCATCTTATATACAGTGGATATTTGTGGTGGAAAAAAATGAAATTTTTGGAGTGTTCATACCAAATGTCATATCCTCTGATAGTCATTGTATAAACATACCTAATTTAGTCTTCATTTAAAAAAAGTACAAGAGAAATTTTATAGGGTGATTAATATTATCTCATTTAATAATGTGGCAAATAAACCTAGGTAAATTCAGTAAGTTGCCCACAGGTTCCAAACTAGCATAGCCCTGAGTTTTAAACAAATGATATACATATGGACTTTTATGACTTATCAGGGCCAGAGATTGCTTATTGTTCCACAGTACCCAGTTTTTCTTTTTTCCATGATAGTACAATGTTCAGCTGGGTATATTGTTGCCCAGCTACATATTTCTGTAGACTCTCTTTGAGCTAGGTGTGGATATATGACCCAATTCTGGCCTACATTATGCGTGTCATTTCTGGGTTGTGCCTTATCTTCTTCCTTCCTACAGGCTGGAGTTAGGATATAACAGCAGGAGTAGAGTAGCCATCTTGAGCCACGTTATGGAAACTGTGTTTTGGGAATGGCAGAAAACAAGTTATAAGCAAATTTAGTCTCCAGCAATATTAAGCTGATAAAACCTTCTTAGACAGACTACTTAAGCATTTCCATTTGTGTAAATTGCTGAACCTTTGTGTATATTTGTATTTTAGTGTGTGTGGTGTAACTCTTTGTTAAAACAGCCTGTGTGGGGGTGCCTGGGTGGCTCAGCCGTTAAGAGTCTGCCTTCGGCTCAGGTCATGATCCCAGGGTCCTGGGATCGAGCCCTGCATCGGGCTCCCTGCTCGGCAGGAGGCCTGCTTTTCCCTCTCACACTCCCCTTGCTTGTGTTCCCTGTCTTGCTGTCTGTCTCTGTCAAATAAATAAATACAACCTTTAAAAAAAAATAAAGAAATAAATCCTAAAAAAAAAAAAAAAAAACAGCCTGTGTGTTATAACTAATATAACATTGTTTATATTTTTCTTGTAGATAACTATACTTTTGATGGTGAATTAAAAAAAAGATTTAGTCTACCATAATTTGATGGTCATGACTTATGAAGACATTTTGCTTGGATGCTAGAGATGAATACACAAAGAAATCAAACTTCAGTTTCTGCATTCTAGATATTATAATTTAAAAGCATATTAATGTAAATGTATTGATGAAAATGTATTGATGTACACATGATTAAAAACAATAATGTACATTTATAAGGTATGTGGTTAAAACTAATAACACACAAGAACAACAACAACAAAAGCAACTCTAACTGCAAATAAAATAAAAAGTGAAACACAAATAATTTAAATGTTAAATTACATAATGTTAATTTCATATACATTATGAAAACCCATTATCTAGCACTGCTGTATCCTTTGGCATAAGAAAGTGGCAAAATTTGTTTAGTTGCTACTTTTGAAAATAGAAACTACTCAAGAAATACACAAATAGGAAGAAAGTAAGAGAAAACAGAGAGCCCACCCTACATGATTCACTGTGATGAGGATGCCTTCAAAACAAAAGTGCTGAACTGTTATCATATAAAAATAACTTGTCCTTATTTCAGCATTAATATTTCTTTTTCTTAAAAAGATTTTATTTATGTGAGAGACACAGCATGAGCAGGGAGAGGGGCAGAGGGAGAAGCAAGGACTCCCTGCTGAGCAGGGAGCCCAACGAGAGCCCCGATCCCAGGACCCCAGGATCATGACCTGAGTTGAAGGCAGATGCTCAACTGACTGAGCCACCTGAGTGCTCCTCAGCTTTAGTATTTCAATTACCTCTTTACTAAATTTACTTTAACAGACTCTAATAATATGTTAAAAAACATTAATTTCACTTTTTGTAATTTTTCCAGCGTTTGAAATATTAGCAAGTACATAGGTATATAAAATTTTTAATTGGGAGTACTATTCCATAAATAAAATGAAAAAGCTACTAAACTATTCATTTAATGTCATTATCTTAAAATTAAGAATTTTTAGTGACTTTAGAAGGGAAGTCATTACTTTCAATATTTCATATTTCTGCAGCTAGGTGTTTACTAGGTGAACAATAAAAGCAATTTGTGAGCAGTAAAAAAGATTTAAATGATAAGACTGCTTTGTGTCAATTTTAGAGAGATATTTTATATTTAAAGATATTTAATATCTTAAAATATATTTATTTTTAAGATATAAAGTATGTAATAAAACCCACTTTAAATCCAGTTAATAGTGATGTTAACTACAGACTATTGATACAAAGTAGTTGCTATGCCTACATATGTCAACCCATGTTTACATATATCTATCTATAGCTCCATTTATATCTGATTCAGTTGTACTAGTATATGAGGGCACTCTTCCTATTTTGTACTTCCTAATTAACTTTTTCTCTTTCTCGATAGGTCACATCTAGGACAGAGCACAATTACACATAATATCTAAGACTCCTTCAAAACAGATATATTATTCTACCTCATTTTTTCATTTTCCACATTTTTTTCTCCTCTTAAGGATCTACATGAATCCATATGTACGGCACATATTTCCCACTGGATTACTTTATAACCATCAAAGTGAGACTTTCCAGGAGAAGAAATAACTGTTTTCTATAATAAAGCAAAGTACCAGGTCCTGCGTTGCTTTGTCAGGAGATGTGCCCTTGCTTTCTGCCTGACTGCACACTGAAACATCATGGAGAGAAAGCACGGGCAGAGACAGTGATGGGCAACGACAGTTTTCTCAACAGTGTTTCTGCTTTGAACACTGTAGAAAGATAAGGGCACCTCTATGTCAGCAGTTTGAAAGAAAATTTCTTGTTTGACAACTGTGGCATGCAGTACAAATTCTTGTGATTTGGTTGTTTACAACATTTGGGAAAATGTCAAAGTTGCAGTAAATATCAATACCAAGCAATAGATGCACCTTGTTTTTTCTGTAAGACTGAAGGAGGGATTTCACTTTTATTTCTATGGGTGAGCCTTTACATTTATATTGAATATTTCTCTATTTATTTTAATTAACTCAATTAAAATGATGTATATTTAGAAAATATAATTAAACAAAACAATAAAAATAATGGAATGTATACTCTTACCAGGTGAAGATAAGGCATAGTAATGTAGATATTAAAATCAGAACTTGATTAAACATTGCGGACTGTGTACGCTGAATGGCTCTGTGAAGATCATTCTAAAATAAAACCAAAAAAGCATCTCTCAATTTTGAAAATACTATGTATCCATAAGTTGCACTACATTTATTACTGTGTATTGTATTTCAACTATTTTGTGCACATACAGTGCATATACTTTGAAGGTAGCAGCATATTTCCATTTTTGCCTAGGTCTAAATATACTTCACCTTAGCATTCTTATACAGATAATACTATGGGGGACCACCAAAGCCCCAAATTTCAGTTTACTCCCTTTATTAACATCTCTAGAGATGTTGCACTGACTCCTAAAAAGCCCTCCATGGTATGCAATGCTTCTAATGGAAAATTCTAATTTTAAGAGTAATAGCTAGGTCAAGCTACAATCACATCTCATTCTCTGAATCAGGAAAAATGACATGAAATATGCCAGGCAATCTATCATGAAAAGAAAAAGCTAAACAGCCAATGAACAAAATTTTTTAAGTTTAATTCCATTAACATAAAGATAAAGGTGAATTAAAGATATTCTTTTTATCTTTCCAATTGAAAAACATTAAAAAATAATAATGCCCAGTGTTTTTTAAAATGCAAAAAATGAGTACTCGCAAATGATTAATATTACCCGTGTAATTTGTTATAAAATTTCTTGAAGGTGATTTGGTAACACAGTTCACAGCCATGCCCTTTTTATGTTATGTCATGCATTTATTAATTAACTTAATGAGTATTTACCCACAACATAATTTCTAAAAACTGACCACATGAAAATCATCAGAGATAAAAATTAATATTTATGTTCATATTTATTACAAAATTATAATAATAAAATAATGAATGTTCATTACTACTAAAATATGCAATATAAAATGGTTAAATAAAGTGATCAAAACTATAATAGATTTAGATGCAGCTATTAAAAATGATTTGAAGACATGAAATTGAGCACTACAAAGACAGAATTCAAATTATAAAACTGAACATACAATATAATTTCATATATGATGTGTGCATTTTTTTCATAGAAAATATTAGAAGGATATAAGTTATTACTAGTATTTAGTCTGTGGTAGATTTATAGGTTTTCATAATTTATAGTTTTCTGCTCATCTCAAAAATTTTATAATAAACTTTTAACTGTCTTAAAGTCAGTGTTGCATGAAATAAATCACTTCACCAATATAAAATCTCAACAAGCCACTATTTTATCTGCCTCTAGCACATATTTAACTAGAACTGTTAAAAAAATCAAGTTGATAGAAGTTCACCTCTCATCCCTTTCTTTTTGACAGAGTTGTTAATGAGCAGAAAAATAAATAAAAATTTCTCCAATCAGTGAAAGAAGAAGCAAAATATAGAAACACAATGGAAAATGAATCCTAAATTAGTATTGCAAAGCATTACTTTCACTTTTAGTGATTGACTAATGATTCCTCCCTCGGTTAGCTTCTTTTTTTCCACCAACTAATAACACAAATTAGTGTAAAGAGGTTTATTTTTTCCTGGTGTATTTCTTTTTTTTAGCAATTTAGGCAATATATAATTAGTAAAATAGTACTTTTAGGGGAGAGGGAAGGATAGTGAAGACCGCCCAACATTTCTCCAAACCATGCCACAGGTCATACTCCCCTATCATTTGGACACGTATTTTCATGAGATTCCAGTGGTTATTTAATATAAATGTTTAGAAACATTCATTTGGTTGTGAATACTCAAATGCTACCCAAATATTCCTTTGGTTAAAGTTTTTGTGTACCATTTCTGTTCAAAAACATTTAAAAGGAAAACAAATTTGCTTCCAAACAAATTTTATTTCAGTGTAGTAAAATTAATAGGATTGAGCCCTTACTATATTTATGACAGACACAATATTTTATACACACACACATCTATATGCTTATACATATGTAATTTCATTTAATTCTTACAGCAAGTCTGTAAGGTAACTACATTTGTTCTCTTCTGAAGACAAATAACCAAAGTTATTGGTGGCTCTGGTTTGGTGATATTTAGAAAATCTGAACCATTTTTGTTTACCAGATAATAGGGCCTTACAAAGGTGGTAATTTGGCAATATGGGCCAAGTTAAGATAGCCCCAAAAGTTTTCATTCTGAATTAGAATACAAGCAGACTTAAGATCTATTAGCATCAATATTAATATAACATATCATTTTATTTGACAGTATTTTACCAAAATTCTTTCATTTTTATAAATATTTAAATGAAACTATTTACTGGGATACTAAATTAATTTAAAAGAAATTTATTAATTTAAAATAAAATAAATTTATTTCTTTTAAAAATGAACCATTTAGAAATTTAATGATACCTAAATAAATCATAATAGTATGAGTTTGTATTTCAGAAAAATGAGGAAGTACAAGACTAAGACCGCAAGTCATCTTCTCTTTCTGTTTAATATGAGCACTGAAAGTATGTAACAAATAATGAAAGGCTGAAAATATTTTTGTATTTGCACTGCACTTCCATACTTACGATCATATTTTCCAAGGCATGTTTGGCAAGCCAACAGTTTAGAAAGACAGGGACAAATAGATTCCTTAAAGAAGGCCAGAAGATCTGAAAAACAAACCAAAACTAAACTTTTATCTCAAAGCAAAAATCATACCCAGCAGATTAAAATGTAAAACAAAAAAAAAGTTAATAAAGACAATATAATTTTTTAATACATGTGACAAATAATTTAAATTCATTAATGAAATGCAAGGAGAAGATCCAATCTTTTCATTCATTGGTCTAAGTCTCACTTAGGGAAAAATTCTTTGGGAAATCATTGTAGAGCAGAAAGGAAAAAATGAATGTCAGCTATAACTATGGTAATTCTCTCATTCAATCTTTCAGTGTGACAGTTTATAATAGACCTCACCTCTTTCTTCCCTACAACATCAGGGAGAAAGTAGGAATAAGGAGAGAAGGCTTTCCCTTTTCATAACATTACCACTTACTCTCTTCAAACATTTTAAGTGACATTGGGAACCATATTCAATTGTATTATATTTAGTCAGCCTGTCATTTAATCTAGTTCCAGTTGTTCCCCTAGATAAATCACTCAAATTAAAATAATTAAAGTAAGCAACCACTTGAGATAATATTTGCTTATTTTCATAATTTTCCAAATAAAATTCAAATGAAGTGTTAGAAAGCATATCCCCAACAGACATTATCATAACTCTATGAAATAGAGATTAAAACCTAATTTTGCAATGGGAAAGTGCTTGTTATATATTTATGGGGCTGCAACTGAGCAGGATCATGATAGAATTGGTATTCCACAGTACTTTAATAAAGAAACAAATTGCTAGTTATCTGGCTGTTGGCAACTTTCTTATTAATGGGAGAATTAGAGTTAGTAAATACTGTGTTTAAGCTAGAAATAAATATATGCTCAGTGTGAGAAACTTTTATCAATACGTGATATCTATTTTTTTTTCATTTGAGTCTAAGTGATATACAATGTTACATGAATTTCAGGTGTACAACTTAGTGCTTTCATATGTTTATACATTATGCAATCTATGTTCACCACAAGGGTAGCTACCATCTGTCCTATGATATCACTAGTACAATATCACTGATTGTATTCCTTATGCTATGCCTTTTATTCCCACGACATGCATTCCATAACTGGGAAGCCTGTATTACACTCCCTTTGAACCAATCTTCCCAGCCCCCTTCCCCCTCCCCTTTGACAACCATCAGTTCTCTCTATTTTTAGGTCTGATTCTGCTTTTTGTTAGTTTCTATTTTTAAAAAAATTTCATAATGTACACAAGAAATGGAGTGATTAATTTATTCTCTGTCTAGATAATATCAACACTTCTCCAAATGGCACATCTAGAGCATATATGTCTAAAAAAGTATTTTATTTTGCTATTGCACTAGATCTCATTAGTTTTCATTTCATTTGATAATCCAGTTATCCAACTGATTTTACTATTTATTTTTAAAACCATAATCCTTACCAAAGCCTAAAATCATTTATCGGAGCTAATATATTATTTATTAGTATTTAGATTTAAAGACTTAAGTCTAATGACAAAATTATTTATTTTAAAGATGCTTTTAGGACTTACTGAGATAATGAAGGGAACCGCATTAATTATTTCCAAGATGAAGGGTATTCGTAAAATCTGTTCCCAGATGTTTCCCTTCCAAGAAAGAATAAATAAAAATGAAAGTCAATTATACTGAATCCCATTAAAGGGGGGAAAAGACAGCACTCAGAATTTCTCTAGCAAGGATGCTTACATTAACAGAATACCAAATCATTATATAAAAACGTAGCAATGACTTTTAAAGAGTATTTACGTAAATGTAATTGTACTCTCTCAATTTTTTGGTAAGTTTAAGAAGTAAAACAAACATTTATAGTAAGTCTTGAATACTGCACACAACACATTTTCATCATACAATACTTCATGGAAGAAAAGTTACTAGTAAAAATACACATTAAATACAGAATCAGTAAAAAGTGATTCAATCTTAATTTTTTTACTATATGAGGTATATTCACAAACTGTAAAGCATATTAAAAAGCTTGTAAATACATACACTTGTTAATGTTCATTAGTATTAACATGGGTTTTATGTTAAAATGTAAAGGAAGGGCTTTTTCCATCATCTAGATTCTAATCTCCCAACCCACATAGTACAACAGTATTCATCAAAACCGGTGACATAATTTGTGAGTCCCAGTGCAAAATCAAAATTCAGGGCTTCTTATTAACAAATTATTAACAATTTCCAGAAGGCAACAGAAGAATATTAAAATAAGCACAGGCCCTTCTAAATGTATAGCCCTGTGCAAATGCATACTACACACCCACGAAGCTAACCCTGATATAAACAGGTTAATCACTGGCACTTCTTAAATGGTGTCCAATGGGGAAAAAAACAAAAACAAAACAAAAAACAAAAAACCAAAAAAACTCAGAACTTCCTAAAGCAGCTTATTCTTCTATGAAGAGGCCTCCATATTAGGCAATTTGAAATCTGGGTCCCTGTATTTTCCAATTATAACACTGGCTTCAAAGTTAGGAGCCTTTCTTAATTTTCCCTGAGGTCCCAAAGGCTTAAAACAATAAACAGTGATGTAAGATACCACCACATCACAAAGCAAGGTTCTAGATTGGCTAATGACCATGTACTCAAATATTAGGTAACAAGTTTTGCTATATTTCATTCATCACCATCTCCAGGCTATACAGAAAGTGGTAGGGGGAGCAGGTGGGGGGAAAAAGCAACGAGAAAGCCTCTGTATAGAGATGTTAGTGGTGTTTTGGCGCTTCTCTCATCACTTCACCTCACTCCGTGTGCCCCGTCAGCCCCAGAGGGACCAGAGTCAACAGCATCAAATAAAAGAGGATGTGGGAACAACAGATAACCTCACAATGACTCCCTGTCCCACATGGGTCTGAGCCAAGGATAAGCTAAAGCCTTAGAATGGATGAAAATTTTAAATGTTTATATATAAACATAATTTATATATTGAGCATAATTTCTTAAATACTAAACTGAAATTTGCCTTGTAATTGGAGAGACTATAAAAGCTCTGGGACCTTTATAAGATATCATCTGATCAGCATGGATCAGGAGGATGTGTGGATTTGGAAAAGCGTCTGGGGAGAGGTCTGGAAAAGACCTCTCCTACTTGCACAGAGTCAAGTTTGTTCAAAAAAGCAGTTATAACTGATTGCGTGTGTGTGTGCATATGTGTGTGCATGTTAATATTACTGTTCATTCACCAGTGGTTTTTTTTACTGGCTCAGTTTCCAGAATGCTTAACATTTGGCTTATTCTGTCCTTGGTATGTTTTTACTGGTGATTGTACCTCTCTCTTTGGTGTCAATGACTGTTCCTGGGGAGAGAGAGATTGAGGTGACCAGCAAGAGAAGGAAGGGTGTGGGAACAGTTACCACTGGTGATATGGCAGGATATCTCTATTAATGCACAGCAAGATTAATATTGGTTTTCTTAGCTGTGATACACTGGACATATTTAGTTCATAATAAACAAAAACATTGTGTATCTCAGATGATGCTCTTCATTTCCATTTGTAATACATCAATTTTATTTCACAATTTTTTTCTCAAAAAATTAAAAGAGTTTCATAACTGAAATCTGACTTAATTTGATTAATTTCTGATTTATCTTCTATATTAAAGCCAAAAGATTCTTTCTAAAATGCCATTGCCAACATAATCACATCCAAACTATTCCTCAGATTATATGAAGTTTCATAATCTGGACTCTGCTTACTGGTCTGGTTTGTACCTACTATACTTCTATTTATATCTTGAATTCAGCCACAGATTCATCCATACTGAATTCTACACAGATTCATCCATACTGAATTCTACACAGTTCTCTGAACAAGCTAGGCTATTTCATACTTTTATAACTTTGCTCACACTTCTCCCACTGCTTGGAATGCCCCACTCCCCATGCCTTCACCCCTAATCTCCTGGACAAGTGTTTATAACGTTTTATAGAGTTACTTGTTTCTATGCCTGTTAGGACTAAAGAAGTATGTTAATGAGTAAATGCCTGGGTGGCTCAGTCTGTTAAGGATCTGCCTTCAGCTCAGGTCATGATCCCAGGGTCCTGGGATTGCCCCGCATCCGGCTTCCTGCTGAGCAGGGAGCCTGCTTCTCCCTCTCCCTTTTCCAGCCACTCCCCCTACTTGTGCACACGTGTGCACGCTCTCTCTCTCTCTCTCTCTCTGTCGAACAAATAAATAAAACCTCAAAAAAAATGAGTAAATTAAACTTCCAAATATTTTATACACACTTTCCCCCTTCTTGGTATAATTATTTTGTGTTTTGAACTTATTTATATTTCTTTCTATTGAATCAAAATGGAAACACTTAAAATTATTTTATTGTCTTAAGCCTATCTAATTATAGTTATATATAAGTTGTTTCACTTGTAACCACAGAGTTCAAGTAGAAAGTTTCTTCAGGAAAGCATTTTAAGAGTACTTGGCTACATACCCATCTCAGGTAATTTCATCTATGTTTCAACTTCAATTTATTATCAATAATAAACCAATGACTTCCAAAGCTGTATCTCTAGTCCAGATCAATATTGCTTCTCTGAGATTCTGTTTCATCTCCATTACCTAATGCATTGCTTCACGCAAATGCCTGAAAGGCACCATGTGTGGAATATGTCGAAAAGGAAAATTTATGATTTTTGCCCTGGTTGGTTTCTTAGTAACACAAACCAAAAATCCTGGAGAAACTATTTACATCTTCCTTCTACCAGCTACCTAAGGATAACTGGTCAATAAGATCTAATTCATGGGACGCCTGGGTGGCTCAGTCAGTTAAGCATCTGCCTTCGGCTCAGGTCATGGTCCCCAGATCCTGGGATGAAGCCCTGCACTGGGCTCCCTGCTCAGTGGGGAGTTTGCTTGTTCCTCTCCCTCCTCCTCCCCTAACTTGTGCACGCTGGCATGTGCTCTCTCTCTTTCTCTCTCTTTTACTCTTTCTCTTTCAAATAAATAAGATTTTTTTAAAAAAGAAAAAGATCTCCTGATTCATAAATAGATCTTGAGTTTCCCTCCTTCTCATTCTACCTCATTCCTACTCTTTGACCAGTGGAGGCTCCCAGTTGGTCTCCTTCCCTTCATTCTTGCCCCATTCCAATTCACCTACCATTATCACCTGGATTTTTTTTTTCTAAAGGTACACCTAATGTGCTAATCCCCTGAAAATGAATAAACTTCCCACTGAGGGCTAATTTTCCTGATCTAAAATTATACAATGAGGGAATATACTCATTACTAAAAACAAATGAATGTCTTCTTATGGTATTCATTACATTTGATTCTAAGATCTCCGGTTGTCTCCTGAACTTAAAGATACATTAATAAATATTTCCCCTAAAATTAGCTAATGAAAAATAAACATAGAAAGTAGTCATAAGTTTCACTGAGTGTTAGGGAGTAACTATGGGCCTCCATTATATAAATCAGCATGCATTATATAAACAGTATGTATCCACAGAATGCATTATAAAGAAGCATAAAATAAATTCTAAAATGCCCTTCAAAATTATGTTAAATACTTACTTCATTTCATCTTATCTTCACAAAGGAAATAAAAGGCATGGCTTTTTTCCAAAAGGTTGGTTATTTTATTTATTTATTTATTTATTTATTTATTTATTTATTTATTTATTTTTCATTAAGCTCCATGCCCAAAGTGGGGCTTGAATTCATGATCCTGAGATTAAGAGATGGCATATTCTATCAACTGAGTCAGACAGGCAGCCCCCCAACAGGTAACTTCCTGAAGAAAAAGAAATTTCTGTGGTGGTGGCTCAGTGGGTGGTTCAGTTGGTTGGGCATCTGCCTTTGGCTCAGGTCATGATCTCAGGGTCCTGGGATCAAGCTCCACATCAGACTCCCTGCTCAGAGTGGAGCCTGCTTCTCCCTCTCCCTCTGCTGTTCCCCCTGCTTGTGCTCTCTTGCTCTCTCTGTCATATAAATAAATAAAATCTTAAAAAAAAAAAAAAGAAATTTCTTAGGTAGCTTTATCTGTTCTAAGTGTATAGAACTACATTTCTCTTACAGAATTCAATAAAGTATAAATAAACATTAATCCAACCATTTACAACATTTGGTATGAACATAACTTTCCTTAATCAATAAAAATGCAGGAAAATAGGTAACTTTGTAAAATGTATCAGGCTTTTATTTTTATCATAAAGGAAAACAGAAGTTTGTAACTATTATCTATGTACCTCCAAAATGCACTTAAAAAATTATAAGATGTATGGTAATATTGTTGTTAGACCAAGATGTACCCAGGGACTTTTTAAAAACACGTTAATCTTCAATATTAAAAATACCTGTATGTAAATACATAACTAAAAAAGCTGATAACTTATCTTCTTTTAGTGAATTTAAAACAGTGTAGTAACCCTCAGGCAGTCTTATTTTGTATCTCTAAATGTAAACTGAACAATAATTAGATTCACCATTTCCATGGCATCATAAGTAGAATCACCAGTATTGGGGCACCTGGGTGGCTCAGTCCATTAAGTGACCAACTCTTGATTTCCGCTGGCTCGGGTCATGACCTCAGGGTCCTGAGGCTCCATAGGGAGTCTGCTTCTCCCTCCCCCTCCCCCTCTGCCCTTAGTCTCACTCTCACATTCTCGCTCTCTCCCTCTCTCTAAATAAAATCTCAGGAAAAAAAAGTCACCAGTATCTAGGAGTGCCTAGGAGTCCTAGTCAAATCCTTTGTTCTTTGCCAGAAAGAAGCCCATCATGGTGTTCAAATTTCAAAACTGTTGCTTTTTATAAAGTGGTTATAGAAAAAAGAACTGTAGATTTAACAGAAGCCTTCTAGGTATGTTGGATTTTTGTTTGCAGAATTTTGGAAATTATGCTGGAGTTTGTTTTCGTTTCCTTTTGATTTAATGAATGTGTGTGTATAAATAGAGTTCTATTTTGAAAGCAGTTGATAAAGACATAGAGAGTATTTATGGTAACAGAAGAATAAGAACTTTACTGCTGGGCGAGCCCATGGTTGTTCTGCCAAGTAGCTATAAACATGAATGGAATGATGATTTAAGTACAGACCTGCACTTTTGTAGGATAGAGGATAAAATAAGTTGATGTCAGGGATTTTTAATCATTATCTGCTAACCTCAACACGCACTTTACAGAGTTTTTGCTTATTTAGCTTTTATTCATCAGTCTTTATTTTTCAAAACCTGCAGTCTCCACGATAGTTTAAGCTGTTTCGTTAAGGATTAAGTCATCATGCTTATTTTAGAACGTTTAATTTTAAGAATTATAAAGTGCTTACAGAAAGAATACTGTATTAAATTTGTTTTTAAATATTGTATATCTCTGTATATAATATATACAAATATGCACATTATCTGTATATATATGTAAACAAATATAAAAAAATTAATATTGATTTGCTATGAATGTTGATAGCTCAGAACTTAACGTATCAAAGAACCATATTAGGAATATATATAGTTGTTAATGCAATATCCATTTCTGCATACCTCTCTATAATTTTTCTTAAAAATCTAATTTGAAAAAAAAATCTGATTTGAGAGAAGGAGCTCATTTGAGTTTCTGCTATCCAAATTTGCCTTAATTATAGGCCATAAATAGTTACCAACTACTTAATTTATTCATTCCAAATATTTTATCGAACAGTCTATTGGAGGGGTCAAAAGAGTCCATGAGTTTGACTGAATTTATGAGAGAAAAGAAAGCAATTAACAGCAACCTATCCTTCCAATGTCACATAACTCCTTTTTATCCTTTCTTTTGAAACACACAAAACTCAACTCATCTACCTCTCCTCCCTCTAAGCCATTAATGTTTATGAAGGTCAGAATGGAAAGATTATATATCATCTAGCACTTACAATGCTACTAGGTCTCATAATGCTTTGCCCTCGTTTTATAAATGGCAGGAAGTAATTAATTACAAATCTCAACATCACATGGTTATGATGGAAAATTATCTTGAATCTGTTTGTGTTTTTTAAATGATTTTTAAATTAGGGCTAAGAGTTCCATTAACCACCAAAGTTAATTTCATATTACTTTTTGGCTAGAATTTAAAGCAAATACATTCACAAATGCAGATTAATATTCTGACCACTTATATATCTATACACACTCTTGCACTAGTGAAAGAGATTTAATTATTTACCAAAAATACCACGTGCTTAATTTTTAGCATGTTATTTTGTTTTTATTAGTTTCAACTTTCATCATCTACTTGAATACTAACTTAGAAGATAAAATCTTGGATATTAATTTACTTGATTTTTATTTTGTTCTTATAGGTATCTAGATTTGTCAATCAATATACATTTATAAAGCACCTATTTCAACAAAGAGATATACTCAAACCATTAAAAGATCTTCTTCAACATTTTAGTTTATGCTGTTCATCATTGTGTGAGTACTTTCCAGGTAATTTAGGGATGAGTGACTACCTACATGTAAGGTCTTTCAGCTTCTCTTCTCTAGCTTCAAAATATTTCATGCACCATTTTCCATCTTCTGTGCTCTCAGAAAAGAATGGAATGTAGCAAAAGCAAATCAGTGGACCTCAGGTTCCTATTCCAGCTTATTCTTACTTTGTATAAAACTTGCATCTATCTTTTTTTTTTTTTAGTCCCCTCTACTTACTTTCTCTAAAGGATGCATATTTTTTCCATCACTGGGCAATCTTCTCTGACTCATTTGACCACTTCTAGGGTAGTGACTCTACCCCAGTCAATCAACATTCTTTATTTAACACTTTCTACTCCCAGTTGTAAGCCACTGAACTTGGTTTCTTACAGATGAATAGCAAATAATTTCCTAAACTGTAAATTCAATGGCCTCTTCTCAAAGTCCTTACTAAACTTGCAGTTCCAATGCTCTCAGCCTTTCAGATAACACTTTTCTTCCTTAGAATTTCTAACATCCTATTTTTTCTCACAAATATTAAATCAACCCGTCTATATCTTTTGGAAAGCCCACATTCTTTTCTTTCTATACTTTCTAATTCATCAATCTCACCTCCTTAGATATTAGCATTATTTTCTTCAGATGGAGTTAAGGAGAGTTTTTTAAAATAAAGTCAGAGGAAAAGGTGAGTTTGTAAAGATTTCTTGCTCTAAATTTAGGATTAAAAGTAGTCTAAGAATGTTATTTTCAAAACCGTATGTCTTAAAAAGTGAGAAAGAAGTTGATATGCTAGATAAGAGTTCCCCAAAAACATAACTTTGAGTACACTAGTTGATATAGTACATGCCGACAATGTGAACTGAAAGTTAGTGATGAATATGACAGCCATACCAAAATCTTCCTACCCTTTTCTATGTCTCTATCTTTCCTGATGACTCTGTCCTTCTTCCAACAACTACAGTATAAGCATCTCCCTCAAATGAGCCTTAGCTTTTCCCATGGTTATTATCCCATACTTAATAGACTTGCATGCTTCCTCCACCATATCTGTGAAAATGACCTCACATCTTAAATCTCTCTTCCCTGCATGTTCCAGATTCTCATTTTTAGTTGTCCACATGTCATGTCTACCAATCAATCCATAAGCACCTCAAATTCATTATTTCCAAAACCATTTTCAATATTCCATCTATCTTGACCCCAATCTGATTTTTTCTTGATGTAATTTTTCATAGTTTTACTGCCATGTTCCCAGTCATTTGAATTTAGAAAATGTTAAAGTGATATTTGACTTTGCCTTTTCCTCAACTTTCTCAACCAGTTGATGATTTCTTTAGTTTCTACCTTTTTATTTCATCTTGCATCAACTGTCTATTCCATTCACCCAGCCAAAAACTCACTCCCAATTTTCCTTTCTGCAATTGTGTCTTAATTTAGCACATGGCTAATGTCTCTCTGACCTGTGCTGCACAGATGTTCTGAACTAATACTCCTAAAACTTAATTACAATTACAGAACTCTCATGTTCAACATCCTCCAAAAATTCCCATTATATGTTGCTATACAAGGCCCTCACAATATTGTGCCAAATTTTCCCAACCAATATTTTCCCAAATGCCCCCCAAAATTCTGCCCAAACTTACATATTTATTAGTCTTCCAATTTTATAAGCACATTACTTCTTTTATGACTTTGCTAATTCTATAAATCCTTAGTGTCTTGTATTTTCATCTTTCCTTATTGAAATCACTGATTCAAAGACTCTGCTCTGCTTAAATCAGTCAAGCATTTTCTTTTTATCCTATAATAGAACATATCTGTAGCCCCATGGGACTTTATTTGCACCTCAGTGGAAATACTTACTGTTCTGTTTTTATTATTGTTATCTGAATAATTTTCTTCTGCCTATTCCCCTTTCTAGATGGAAACTCACTGAGAAAAGAACAATGCACAATATGGAGCTCTTCATCAAATATGGACTCAATAAATATTTGTTAAGTTGTGTTAGCCAGACAAAGCCTCACCAAAAATTAAGGAATTCATTAAAATAATTCTTAACAGACATGTTTTTTGCTCCCTCAATGTTTTTTGTACAGATCAGAAAAAGAGGTTAAGAACAATTAAAAGCAAGACCATTCTATTTGCTTGCCTCACATAAGCATGTATATAATAGGTAAGTTAACCCACAGGTGTTAGTGAAATATTTTTAAGCCACCAAGGAAAACATTACTATATAACTACAATCACATACCACAGAGTCCCAAAATAATTAAAGAGGTTTAAGAATAACTTGCTTTACCCCAGAGTATAAATTATAAATTGAGGAATACTAGGTTAATGCTGGTAATGTGTTCTATCAGCCGAAAACGTCTAATTAAAACAACTTACCTTATAACTGAGATAACCAAGTAGTATTGTTTCAAATAGACTTATCAATGCCACTGAAACCTAAAAAAAAAGTTGTACCTTAATGAGAAAATGCAAGAGAAATTTAAAAATATATTCATGATTATAATACTATTAACTTTATAAATATGTACATATATGTGTGTATGTATGTATGTATTTGTATAATATACAGATATAGATATAAGGAGGTACCATGTGGCACTACAGCTTCTCTACACAGGTGGCAGGTTGCAAGCCATACCCAGCACTTCAGCTTAGTTTTATATTTCTAATACTCCTTAATAAATATTTTTTATTATCTCAAATATAAATGTGGGATTAGAATAGTCAGACTGGCTAGAGTTTACATGATATGTAGAGAATAGGTTCTTTTGCATATGTTCCTAATATGTACAATCATACACAACTGCCCCACCACAAATAACTACCCTATCCCAGCAATACCTCCACCACCTTTGGAACATCTACCAAAGACAGCAGTTCCTTTCAGAAAATAAAAGAATGTAAGTTTCGAGTTGAGAGATATTCTCTACTGTCACCCACCTCAAACAAAATGAAATAGCAACATCCTTGAACACTAAACAAAATAGTCCACATCAACACTTCAAGAGACTTTCAGATTCTATTTGAATGGACTTCATAACTAATTCCTCTTTCACAGCTGGAAGAGCATGTCCTAGACAAGCTTCCATCTTTCTCTACATTCACTATCACATATACAATTTCTGCTGCTGAACTACCAAAAAGCTATGCTTGCAACAGAAAAGGTAACTAGAAAAGATAGCCAAATTATTTTGTATTAAGTACTCTCAGCACTTTGGGGTAGATGAATAGAAACAAAATAAGCAAGCATAAGCAAGAAATGACTCAGGTAACAAATACACGTGTTTACAGATTTTGAGATTTAAGACAATCTGCATAAAAAAGACAGATACCCTGGAGTTTTAAATTTTAACTCCTGTTGGAATGAAAAGTTTTACTTAAGTAAATATTAAAACAGAAGGACAATAAAAAAGCATATGAGTGCATGGCAATATAAGAAAAATATGTTGAGAAGAACATACGGAAGCCAGGCATTGTTCTGATGTAAAATGCACACCTCCTAGACGTTCTGCCACAAGTCCTTTAACTCATAATCATCCATGCTTTTTTTTCTATAAGTAGTGTTAAAGGGTCTCTACAACATTTGTAGCATGGATTACTCAAAATCCTATTTGAAAATGAGCATTATTATTATTATTGTAAAATATCGTTAACAGATAAAAGCAATTTGAAGAGATCAAAATGTATTTCAAGGTCATATATGACTATTCTTAAAAATGTGTATCTTTAAATGTGTATCTCACATAAAGGAATCAAGCTAGAGATTAAAAGACTGCATTTTTAGTGAACACTTAAGTATTTGTAATTAATTACACTGTAATGCAAATCAGTACAAAAATAATAAAATGCAACTTGACTTCAAAAAAGTATGAAATATCCAGAGTAAAAACTTGATTTCATTGTTATGATCACAATGCACATAATTAAAATAATCCATTATACCATTTAAAATGTACAGACTTCACAATCCTCATGACTTCAAAATACAAACCAAACATTTGATTTTAAAATATTTTAAAGCTGTTTATAAACAGTGAGTTTTAGAGTCTTTCCATTATTTCCAAGATTCAACTGTCTTCCAATCTGTAATTTTTGACCTTTTTATCTTAGTGACTGTATTCTTTAAATAACTTTTACCTTTGAAAAATAACAGAAAATAAAAATATCTGTAGGAGAGAGACAAGAGTAGAGATGGGAACATGCAAAAAGTTTGCTGGGCATAAAATTCAACAGAAAAAAGGAACAAAGAAGAGCTATAGAGGACTCTAGGGAACACCCCAACAATATAATTCAGACATGTTCCCTCTCATATTTTCTTACTCTTTCGTCAGGACTCCTTCTCTGCCAGAACATACTTTTGTTTTATTAACAAAATTATCTGTTTAGGGACCAAGCTCTTGCTATTGGTACTATGAGTCGTTCATTCACTTGTTTATGCATTTAATAATTATTTATTGAGATTCTACCTTGTTCCAGACACTGCAGATATAAAGTAAAAGAGCAAACATGGTTATGGGCTTTTGATTAATTTTTCAAGGATTACAGAAGATGAATACCTAGAGTCATTTGGGGAACTTGTGTTGCCTCAACACACTGGTTTACTCTGTTTTTCTCCACACCCTCAAAAGCTTTCTGAAGTCTAATCCTGATCCGAAGGAAATTCTCAAAAGGTAGATTGCAGGGCTGAGGCAAACATGAAGATAAGGGGGAAAAAAAGTTTGTCTAAAACGTGCATCAGGATTAATTAGGCAATAAAACAAACTCATTTTTAATATCAACAGTTTTCTCTCCAATAGTATTTCTCTGTGAAATATGAATAAATCCAGAATTAGAAGGATAAAACAAAATTGTACATAACCTGTAAGCCCCATAAAGGTAGACTTCTGTTCACCCAAAAGATATGAGACCTATAAAAAAAGATAAGGTATTAGTTTTAAAAACATGAAAACCGCATTCATTTTAAATTTTGATTGAAGTTGGAAATATTTAAATAATGCTGCATTAAAAGGCAATAAAATATCAAAATTAAAATTAGAAAAACTTTATATTGTTTCAGTTTTCTTTTTGATAATATTCGCTTCTATTCCAGGAATAGAAAATGGTTTATTTCCAAACCCTTTCTAATTTCGTTTTTATTCTCATGTTAATAAGGAAAGAAAAGATAACGGGCCCTTATCTAAAGAGTGATTATAGCAAGGCAGAAAAACTTCAAACCCTTTACTAGTCAATTCTTCATTGAAAAGTCACTTAAAGGTCTTCTATAAACTCAAAGATTTTGTTATTTTTAACACTGTTAATATTTTGGCAATACAAAGTCAACAGTATAAATAATCGGAATACAGTGAGTAGCTCATAGAACACATTAATATTTCAGATTTGGGTTTGTATAAAACATTATACTACCAAGAAAATCTGTGACTAAGGTTAGTATAAAACATTAGGCAGGACAAAGAGTGACTGTCCTTAAATATCTCCTAAAAATCTTATCATCCCTGATGTTAAAAATTCTTTATACTTTGCAAAAAACACCATACATTTCCAATGTAGGCACTTGTTACAATTTTTTTTAAGTACGCTCCATGCCAACGTGGGGTTAAACTTACTACCCCAAGGTCAAGTCACATGCTATCCTGACTGCCCCCATTAGTTTTAATTTTTAACTCTTTATACCGTACCATTGCCTACATTATTTTGTGCATAGCTGATTCAAATGAGAGGTCATTCACAGCAATATAAGATGAGAATAGTATATCATGATGCCCAAAAAATGCAAACAAACAAACAAAAATACAAGACAGAACAAAGCCTTGTCACTCTTTATCGTAATGAAGTATGAGAAGAATCCCATAAATATCAAGTGTATTTTTAGATCTTTAAGTTATTTCCTTTTGGCAGTACATTAAATAATAACAAAGAGCAATAAACTTTCTAAAATTCTAGTTTTAAAAAGAATTGTAAACTTTAAAATAATATTCAAAGAATACTACCTACTATCTTAAACTGAAGTACTGTGTAATTCCAGAATGTCACAACTACCTAGACAACTGATCTCTTCAATTGCTCCAAACCAAACCTCTGACCTTTCTTTCAAAAACTGGTCCTTTCTATTTTGCACCTCTCAGCAAATGGCACCAAATCCCACCATGTCTGGTTACCCAAAAACTTAGGCATCATCTTAGATTCTTTCCTCTCCTGTATTTGCAAATACTTAATGCATTAGTCATCAAACCTTTTCAATTCTTTCAACCAAATAACTGTGGACTGCATCTACCTCTCTTTGTCCCTAAAACCACACAACCTACCTCAACTAAACTACCATTTTTTGCAAATGGGATTCTTGTAAAAGCCTACCAACTAGGAAACTACTTTTTGCCTTCTACATTTTTCCTCCAAATTACAACTACAGAGATTCTTTCTAAATGTGATTTAAATCACATCCCCCCACTGTGTATTGACACTACACTTTCGTTAGGATAGGCATTCTTAAACTTACTCAGTTGTGACATGATCCTTCCTATCTCAGCCTTTTCTACATGATCTCTTCCCTTATCATAGAGCTCTCAGCTCAACTCTCTTTCTAGGAAACCTTCATTGAAGCTGCCACTTGATCAATGGAGTCAACTAATCTCTTAGGCGCACTCACCACACCTTTTCTGCAGTTTATGTCAGTTATAACTTTACATTTATTTGCATATGTATTTCTGTAATAGTTGTCTTATCATTAAACTGCAAGTTTCCCTAAGATGAAACAGTATGTCTAGTTTACTCACCATTATAGTCCCAATGTCTTTGTGAGTACAAACCTATAGTAAGTTAGGCATTCAATATAAACAAACGGATGGTGCCATGAAGGCAAAAATATGGCTGATGAGTTCAGCAACACTGTCCTTTCCAAAATACATCTCTTATATTCTCAGCGACAAGATATGTAAGAATGAAGAGAGATATGGACATTTTTCATAGATAAAAACGATGTGCTACAAAAACTACTAAATAAGTAAATAGCAATATCTGGAAAATTATAAAATAGTGAATCAGAAGTTTAATAGCATTTTCAAAGAGAAATTATACTTAACATGGAGGTGCTAAAGCTAGTTATCAAACAAATAGCATTTTCTTTGAACTGGGATGTTATTTTACTTTGATAGGTCTTGAAATACTAGGTGTTTAAATTTAAATAAGACTTTGAAGAAAAGCCTTTTCTTAGACAAGGCTATGTCATCTGAAACAGTTTCGTAATCCTTAAAAAACATTTCTGCAAAACTCTAAAATATAAATTGCAGCGTGAAGTTAGCTCTCCAATGGAAAGTCATATTTTCCACCAATTGACTAAGTACTAAATTGGATAAATACATAGAAGAATAACGTATAAATTTTAGTAAAATGCTAGTGCCCAAACACTTCTTCATAAAATGAACTTGTCATGAAAAGAGAATGTAGGATCTGATCTGCACATTTCTAGATCATCTCCAAAACAAATGAAAGGGAAAACAGAAACTGGCACCAGACCATAATTCCAAATGCAGTTTCAATCCCACTGACAAAAAAACATTAAGAGGAAAGGAATATCGATACAGGAATATTTACTATAGCAGGAAAGGAAGTGGAAGAGAATTAAAGTAGCCTCATCATCAACAATAGAAATAATATGAAAATGAGAAAAAAAATCATTGAAAAGACAATGCTTATAATATTGACCTAACTACATCAGTATGAGCATGTTATGTACATTTATTTACACAGAGAGAATTTAAAAAAGATTGGTCATCAAAATACTGAAAGTACTTATTTCCAGATGTTGATATTTTAGGTAATTTTTACTTCTTTTCCTTGCATAGGTATTTATATAGTAATAATCATAAACCAACTCTAAAATACTGGAAAATAAGTTTCACTATTGTTCATTATAAAAATAAAACAACAAAAGCAAACATAAAAACAAAATGTATGGGATTTGATTTTTCAGACTGAACTAGGTTTATAGATGAAATCCATCTTTGAGGCATCATTATGAAAACTGGAAGAACCATATCAAATCATGGAAGTTATGGCGAAAGTTAAATATAGAAAGTTAGTGACCTGTAGCTTCAGCCACTTTTCACAGCATGCTTATTTATGGCTTCTCCAAAAGGTAAGAACATAGCTGCTAAAAAATGTCCGAGAGCTTTAGCAACTGAGGCAGAAGTCCAAGGGTGAATATGTTAACCAGAAGAATAAAGCATTTGTTAAATACATGAAAGTCATAAGGTCAATATGTGGGAATTAATTCATATGAAAGGACCTGTGACTCACAAATTCGAGATGAATGCAGATCGGTAGCTCTCCAAGAAAACAAATGCAGCTTGTATTGTATTAACAAAAGTAGAATACTCTAAACCATGGTGGAATTGATAAAACTCTCCTAACCATAACAAATACTGAGAACTGAGTACTAGGTATGGTACAAGGCCCACAGCTCAAAGACATATAAAATTTAATGTGTGTCCAATGGGGCATCTGGGTGGCTCAGTGGGTTAAGCATCTGCCTTTGGATCAGGGCATGATCCCAGGGTCCTGGGATCAAGCCCCGTCGGGCTCCCCGCTGAGCAGGAATCTGCTTCTCCCTCTCCCTCTGCCCCTCCACTCCGCTCATACTCTCTCTCTCTTTCCCTGTCTCAAATAAATAAAATCTTAAAAAAAAAAATTAGTGTGTGTCTGAAACCAAAAAGACCATGGTACTGACACATAGTAGAGTCTTGACAGTATATTAGGAAAATTTTTCAGTAACTGATTCCTTTCAAAAGACTAGCTATGCTTCATACCAGGTTAGACAGCCAACTGTGAGAGGTACTGCAGGAAGGAGTAAATGCTGACTCTGAGAGACTGGACTTTAAGAGTCTTTCCATCACATGTGCACTGGCTGAAGCTTTCTATCAACACTCCTCTCCCCTCTCCATGGTATAGAGTTGAGTACAAAAAGGCACTCTTCAGCCAAAGGCTACATTTCTCAGCCTTTCTGTGAAAGTATGGTGATATGACTGATTCTCACATGAGATCTGAGAATAAAATGCAAGTAAAAGTGATGCTTGTCATTTGTTGCCAATAATTTCAAGAAGTATATATATATACCTTCTCCATGATCTCTTTACCTTTCCCAAAGCTGTTTGCACAGGATGCTTAGGTCTTAGCACAGACACACAAAATAAAAGTGGTTTTCATACATAATAATGTGCTTACCATGTTACAGAGTGTGTGCGTGCATGTACATGTAAACCATCAAATAAAGAAAAGATCTACAGGAAGAACACCAGCATTAGACTCTAGTAAACAAAAAAAATTCTTTTGAATTTTTGATATTATATGTTAGAGCACATGGTACTACTTTAATCTATACTACAGCCAATATATGTGAAAAAAAGGTCTACATTATAACATTCCTTCCAATTGGTCATCAAATATTGAAAAGATATTGTGGGGGCGCCTGTGTGGCTGAGTCAGTTAAGCGTCTGACTTCCATTCAGGTCATGATCTCGGGATCCCAGAGTCAGTGGAGCCCCAGGTCCCTTGGGCTCTGTGCTCAGCAGGGAGTCTGCTTCTCCCTCCCCCCACTTGTGCATGCATGCACGCTCTCTCCCTGAAAGAAAGAAAAAAAAGAAAGGAAGAAAGAAAGAAAGAAAGAAAGAAAGAAAGAAAGAAAGAAAGAAAGAAAGAAAGAAAGAAAGGAAGAAAGAGAATCTTTAAAAATATATATATACATAAATAAAAGATATTGTCAAAATTAATTTCTTCTTTTAATAGCTATTACCTAAAGAAGAAATAATCTTTAAAATGTGAATGTTACCTGAACATATTTGTTGCTCTATTAGGCACTGATTTTCAATGTAAATCCAAATACCATACAATATAAGCATATTTGTGTGTTTCTTACCTTGCCTCTATCACTTGATGTTAAAAACTAATAATCACTTCCGCAATTTTTAAAGTGCAAGGGGATACATTCGTTTTGACACACAGTGAAGCACCGGCAAGCAATGAGTCAATGCTGATGGCTCATCTCTCAATGAAATTCATAAGCAAAATGCCAGAGGTGTGTTTCCTTTGCTAATTCCTTTAAATCATTTACTACAAACTGTGTGTTCATCAGAGTTTGTCATTTGTGCAATTTCATACATTAACAGTAATATTATTTTCGTATCCTCGGTTTGTCCATACTTGCAACATTTTCCTATCAGTTTTGACTTTAAAGGGACTTAAAAATAAAGCAAAGCAGCACAAAATATCCACAGCTTTATTATTTCAGAAGCTCTAATTAAATAAATCTCTTTGCTGAATTAGCCTCGTTATTTTAAAATAGAGCCTGTGCCCATAAAGGCCACTTCTGTGTTTCATTAACCAATACTGCATTGACAATGGGAACGGAACAGAACATTGTATTCAAAATGGAGCCATAAGTTATGTTGTTATGCTTTTTAATTGCAGTAATCTGGTTTTTCAAATGTATATCCTCTATAATTATGGCTAAATATTCTCAGTAATATGACATAGAAGTTAATTGTAGGAAAATTTATTCCTCTTAATGTTTTTCAAATAATATAATTTTACTCTGCCATCATCCCCCAATGCCCTTTCACCCTTAGAGAAACTCTATCATGTCTCATTTTATGATTTTCAGGTCTCTCCAATGTATGTTTTATTTATAAATCACCAAGTTTTAATAACCATTCTCGTATGTGTTTAGAAAGAAGTGTAGCATGAACCATTTTTAATAATACATAGACAGAAAAATGTAATAAATGTAATATGCACTGGCATCTCTTGCCAGTGGTCTTCAATCATCTTGATTGTGCAACACTATCAATAAATATAATTTCGTTAATTCAATAGCATTCCCTGACCCACCAAGTCCTACCCGACGTATGAGAGCTACAGAGGCAAATAGAACATGGTCCGTGCCCTCCATAAGCATATACAGAGAACAGAGAAGTAAATAGTAAAATCAAGGGCAATGTGTTCAGTGTTGGGACAGAAGTATGCAGGGGAGGCTCAGAAATTAGGCTATAATCATGATGTCAGGTAAGAATTTCAGATAAGTTATTATCCAAGAAATTGTTACCCTGAAAGTCTAGAAGTCCTGAGGCAAGTTAAAAAAGGAGTGGGTAGTGAGGAACAAGAATGGAAAACAGAGATCCAAGAAGACAGAACAGACTATTCCAAGGCCCAGAGACAATGGAGAGCAGAATATGTGTAAGTGGCTTCTGGTAGGTCGCAATGCCTGGACGGCAGGTTGGTGAGGTGAAGTACGCAGAGGTCAGATTGTAAAGGACCTCATTTATTCAGTTATTCACTCACTCATTTAATAAAGTAGTACTGAGTACTGAATTTGTGCCAGGCTCTGAGGATTCAGACAACAACGTGTGCCCTCATAGGATAGCCACTGCAATCGCCACGGAATACACAGAAAACAAAACAAACAAGTAAAGTATGTACAATATACAAAAGAGATAAAAGCAATGGAGAAAAGTTAAAAGGGAAAAGAAAAAAGTATTCAGAGTCTTGTGAGGAGAATACAATTTTAAACAGGATATTTAGGTAAAGCTTCACTGAAAATACAATTTTGAGTAAGATCTGAGGAAGTGTGCCTTATGTTATCTGATGGAAGAGAATTCCAGACAGAGGGAACAGCAGGTATGAAGGCCCTGAGCCAGGATTGTGGCTGATATATTCCAGAAACAGAGAAGAGGCCAATGTGGCTGGAGCAAAATGGGTAGGGGATGAAGAGGAGGAGGTGAAGTTACAGAGAAAAAGGACTTCTCACAGGCCATGGCAAGCACTACAGCATTCAGAGCACAGTCATGTAAAGATCTGACTTAGACTTTAAAAGAATACTGGCTGCTATATTAAGAATAAACCAAAGGGGAGCAAAGGCAGAATTAGCAGGACTAATTAGGAGGGCTACTGCAGTACCCAGGTGACAGAAGGTGGCTTGTGCCAGGATGGCAGCATTGAGAAGTTGTTGTATGCTGGATATATCTTGAAAGTAGAAATGACAGAATTTTCTAAGGGGTTTGCATATGCTGCAGAGTGTGAGACCAAAAGAGAAGTTAAGAATAACTCTAAAGCATTTGGCCTGAGCAACTGTTAGGTTGGAATTTGGTTCAGCTGAAATGTGGAAAGCTGAGAGTAGAGCAGGGTTGGGGGAAGGACAGAGTTGTCGCATGTTGAGACGTGGAAGAGCACAGAAGAAGCAGAGTGGAACATGGCAAGTTTGAAATGCCTATTAAACATCCCAGTAGAGAGGATGAATATGCAGTTCAAATGGGGGAAATGGGAAGGTGCCGTCTTCCTGTGGTCAATGACTTAAACAGGGATGAAAGGCGCATAAAGATTAGAGCTGGGGTGCCTGGGTGGCTTACTTGGTTAAACAGCCGACTCTTGGTTTTGGCTCAGGTCATGATCTCAGGGTCCTGGGATTCCCACGTCTGACTCCGCTCTCAGCAAGGAGTCTGCTGGAGATTCTCTCTCTCTCCCACTCCCTCTGCCCCTCCCGCTGCTCGTGCTTGCTCTCTCTCAAATAAATACATAAATAAATCTTTTTTTAAAAAAAAGATTAGTGCTAAGGCCTCAGAGCAAAGGGCAAATATGAAAAAATTCTGCTTCTCTATATGTAAGGTACGAATAATAAAATTAAGTGCCTACTGAAGAAAATAGCATAAATAAAACAACTAGTCCAATGCCAGAAAATAGCAAGAGCTCCAAAATATTCAACCTTTCACAGGCTGAACATTCCCTGAGGGTAGTGAATGTTCCTTTTCCTAGTTATATCTTGACTCATAGCAATATAAATACATGCCAAGTATTCACTAAAGATATAGCAAAATAGCCAAAATTATATTTCATTAAGTGAATTAAAACTTTATAAAGAATTATCACATAAATTATTACACAACAAAATTTCACTTTTTAACCTTTAACCCTTTAATAAATACAGAATAATTTTCACTGTCTAAACAAGCTGAAGAGTAACCAATACATTTAAATGTATATTATGCCATCACTTTCCATTTTACTTTGATCTTTTTTATTTCTTAATTTTCTTAGGGCAAACCTCCACATGCAAAAATAACTACAAAAGTTAGCCATCAAATTTGTCTTCTGCTTTGAAAATTATTTTAAATTTAGTAGGCTGGACAGGACCCCAAGTTAGTGATGAGTTAAAAATTATTACACAGCCAGTTTCATTACCAATTACTTCCACCAAAAGATAGAACCTAAAATGGCAAGTGTATAAATGAACAGAAATGCAATTTAATAAAAGGAACATGATAATGAATGTAAAAATAAGTTAAAATAAGTCAATAAGTCATTTAACTCAAATAAGATAAAGAGCTAAACAAGCTAAATCTGAGACTTAAGATAGTCGTGCATCCCAATAAATGCTGGAGTATTTCAAGAGAACAACTAGATTTTTGTTGTTGTTGTTTTGTTTTGGGTTTTGATTTTTGGTTATTTTTAGATTCCACATATCATTTTCTAACTTATTTCACTAGCAAAATGCCTTCAAGGAATCTTTAAAAAAAAGAAAAAAGAAAAAAAAGATAACATCCAGTATACCTGGAAATACTTAAAAAGGTGGTATACAAAAGAGTAAACCTTTTTGGAGTATATGCAAATCAAGAACAGAAAGGTATGTGGGTCTTTAATGAGATCAACCCCATATTAAACAATTACTTAGAGTACTTTGCTTGGGAATAAAAATTATATGGGTTGGTGTTCAGTATAAGCATTTGATAAAGTAGATAATAAAAGAAGAGATGTTTATTTTTTTTAAAGAGGACTATTTTTCCTTTTTTTTTAAAGTTTATTTATTTATTTAAATATTCTCTATACACAGCATGGGCCTCAAACTCATGACCCCGAGATCAACAGTTGCATGCTCTTCTGACTTAGCCACCCAGATACCACAAGGAGAGATGTTTAAAAAAGAACTTAACAAGGATTAAGTTCATTTATTAACTCAAAGCCAGATCAATTTAATTGTGACGAACTCCTAAAACATTTTTAAGAAAGTGAATTCCATAGACCATCCCTTAAAATTATAATACAAAGGGCAGGAGTTAAGACAGTGGAGAAGTAGAGGGACCCAGGCTTTCCTCCTTCCTTGACCACAGGTATATTGATGTCAGATCACTTGGAACACCCAGGAAATCCATCCTAGGAGTGAGAGAAGTTGGTCACAGTTAAAGGGAGACACAATTGGTCACAGTTGGAGGGAGACAGTGTGCCAAGTGCAAGGTGCGTGCAAGTGAATTGGGTGAGAGAAAAACTGCAGTGCCACAGAGGGGAGGGAACCCTTTCTGCGGAGAGAGAAAAGAGAGAGAAACAGAGAGGGATTGAGAGTGCAACATTGAGTCTGCTAAGACGAAAACCTCTCTGGACCATAGACTGGAAGCGGGGGTACTGAGTGTCACAGCTTTTTTGTAAACAGCATGTGGAGCTCAAACTCAGGTTGTGGAAGTGCACGACTTATGCTAGAGTGAAGCTGTGGAGTGCACTTCTGGGAAAAGGAGGGCACTGGCCCAAGAGCACACAACATGGTGTAGGGATTTCCTGGGTCCCACTGGGAGATAACATTCCCCTTCCTGGAGTACATTTGGAAGAAGGTATGTTGCCTTTCCAAGGTCAAAACACCCTGCAGGCACCAGCAAACAGCCTTTCATAGGCAGGGGACAGAGCGCATGCAGATGGTGGATAATCTGGTATCTGCTTTTCCCTGTGCTACACCAGAGATTCTGCATAATGTGGGACTGTTTTTCTGGGACAACGGACGCCAGACACAGCATGACAAGTTTCTACACTGGAGGTGGGGGGGTGGGTCCCCACAACACCAGGTCCTTTAAGATTTGAAGTTTTGAATCCAGCCATGAACCAAAGACAAAATGCAGGAGAGCTGTGGAATTAGGCACAGACCTCACTACTCTGTGAGCGCTTTCTGAACAGCAGGGAGTGTGGGATCCCTTGTCTGGGACAAGAGAGTTACATGGCACCACTATCCCCCTCACCACCAACAAGTGGAACTATAGAGAGCAACACAATGGCCCCCAGTGGAGGCGGGACATGCTTATACCAAACCCTGCCCCCCTGTGCCTGACAAATGCATATTTCCTGGGGTAGGTCTGACTCTGAGCCAGTGCAGCAGACCTCTCCCCAAGAATACCACCCACCACAGGCAGCACCCCACATACACCAAGTCTACTGATCATAGAGTGCTTCAAAGCATCACCTGTTCTGGTGGAATTAGGGCCAGGCCTTACTTTTTTTTTCCCCCCTTTGGAATCATGCTTATAGTTTTTTGTTCATTTGTTAGTAGTTTTTTTTTTTTAATTTCCTTTTCTCTTTTTTTCCCCCCAGGCATTTTTTCTTTTTTTCTTTTTTCCAGATTTATGTTAACAAATCAAAGCACATCTAGCTAAATGTCCGAACACTATTCACAGCGAGCAAGGAGGAACTCCGCAGAGGACTGACCAGTGGGAAAGAGCAGACAAACCACAATAGCAGAGTGCACATGCATACACCAGAAACACTTCCTGAAGTGCCAGGCTGTGGACAGTGTATGACCCCTTTTTAATGTAGCATTGCAGTCAGGTGCAGGAAACATAACAAGCTTTCAAAACACACAAAAGATAGAAACTTAGCCAAAATGACAAGATGGAGGAATTCTCCCCAAAAGAAATGCCAAGAAGAAGTCACAGCCAGGGACTTGCTCAAAACAGATAGAAGCAATATATCTGAACATGTCACAACTTGTTACAAACAATAGTCACAAATTACTAGCTGGGCTTGAAAAAAAGCATAGAAGATACCAGAGAAATCCTTACTGCAGAGATAATAGACCTAAAAAACACTCAGACTGAAATAAAAAATGCTGTAACTGAAATGCAGAACTGACTGAATATAATCACAATGAGGAAGGAAGAAGCATTGGAGAGAATAGGTGATACAGAAGATAAAACTATGGAAAATAATGAAGTTGAGGGGTGCCTGGGTGGCTCAGTCAGTTAAGTGCCTGTGTCCCAGTTAAGATCCCAGTGTCCCAGGATCAAGTCCCACATCAGACTCCTTGCTCAGTGGGGAGCCTGCTTCTTCCCCTGCCTGTTCTGCATGCTGCTCCCCCTGCTTGTGCTTTCTCTTTGACAAATAAATAAATAAAATCTTAAAAAAAAAAAATCTGAAAAGAAGGAAAGAAAACTATTAGATCATGAAGGTATACTTAGGGAACTGAGATTCCATTAAGTGAAATAACATCCATATCATAGGAGCCCCAAAAGAAGAGCAAGAAAAGGGGGCAGAAGATTTACTTGAACAAATTATACCTGAGAACTTCCTTAATCTGGGGAAGGAAACAGGCATTCAAGTCCAAGATGCAGAGAGAACTCTCCTCAAAATAACAAAAACAGGTCAACATCATGGATATCATAGTGAAACTTGCAAAATACAAAGATAAAGAGAGAATTCTGAAAGAAGCTAGGGACAAAAGGTCCTTATCCTACAAAGGAAGACACATAAAGTTAGCAGAAGACTTGTCCACTGAAACTTGACAGGCCAGAAGAAAGTGGCAGGAAATTTTCAACGTACTAAATGGGAAAAATATGCAACCAAGAATACTTTATCCAGCAAGGCTGTCATTCAGAATAGAAGGAGAGATAAAGAGTTTCCAAGACAAGCAAAAAACTAAAGGAGTTCATGAACACTAAACTAGCTCTGCAAGAAATATTAAAGGGGACACTTTGAGTGGGAAAGAGAGTCCAAAAGCAACAAAGAATAGAAAGGAATAGAGACAATCTACAGGAACACTGACTTTACAGGTAACACAATGGCATTAAATTCATATCTTTCAATAATTACTCTGACTGTAAATGGACTAAAAGCTCTAATCAAAAGGCATACGGTATCAGAATGCATAAAAAATAAAATAAGACCCATCAATACGCTGCTTAAAAGAGACTCATTTTAGACCAAAGATACTTCCAGATTGAAAGTGAGGGGATGGAGAAATATTTATCATGCCAATGGACATCAAAAGAAAGCTGTAGTAGCCGTACTTATGCCAGAAAAAACTAGGTTTTAAACCAAAGACTAATAAGAGATGAAGATGGACACTATATCATGAAAAGGGGGTCTATCCAACAAGATCTAAGAATTGTAAATATTTATGCCCCTAAATTGGGAGTAGCCAAATAAATAGTCAATTAATATCAAACTTAAAGAAACTCATTGATAATAATACCGTAATAGTAGAGGATTTTAACACCTCACTCACAGCAATGGACAGATCATCTAAGCAGAAGATCAACAAAAAAACAATGACACACTGGACCAGATGGACTTAACAGATATATTTGGAGCATTTCATTGTAAAGCAGCAGAATACACATTCTTTTCTAATGCATGGAACATTCTCTAGAACAGATCACATACTAGGTCACAAATCAGGCCTTAACCACTACAAAAAGACTGAGATCATACCATGCATGTTTTCAGACCACCTGGCTATGAAACTTGAAGTCAACCATAAGAAAAAATTTGGAAAGACCACAAATACATGGAGGTTAAAGAACATCCTACTAAATAATGAATGTGTCAACCAGGAAATTAAAGAAAAATTTTAAAAAATACATGTAAGCCAATGAAAATGAAAACATTACAGTTCAAAACATTGGGATGCAGCAAAGGCAGTCCTAAGAGGTAAGTATAAAACAATACATGCCTTCCTCAAGAAACAAGAAAATTCTCAATTACGCAACCCAAACTTTTATCTAAAGGAGCTGGGAAAACAATAGCAAATAAAGTCTAAATCCAGCAGAAGAAGAGAAATAATAAAGATTAATAATATAGAAATCAAAAAAACAGTAGAATAGATCAACAAAACTAGGAGCTGGTTCTTTAAAAGAACTAACAAAAGATAAACGCCATAGGGCGCCTGGGTAGCACAGTCGTTAAGCGTCTGCCTTTGGCTAGGGGCGTGACCCGGAGTCCAGGGATCGAGTCCCACATCGGGCTCCTCCGCTGGGAGCCTACTTCTCCCTCTCCCACTCCCCTGCTGTGTTCCCTCTCTCGCTGGCTGTCTCTCTGTCACATAAATAAAAATAAAATAAAATAAAATAAAATAAAAAAGATAAACACCAAGGCAGATTTAACAAAAAGCAAAGAGAAAGGACCCAAATAAATAAAATAATGAATGAAAGAGGAGATATCACAACCAACACCTCAGAAATACAATTATAACAGAATATTAGGAACAATTATACACCAACAAATCAGGCAATCTGGAAGAAAAGGATAGATTCCTAGAAACATATAAACTATCAAAACAGAATCAGAAAGAAAGAAAATCTGAACAGACCCATAACCAGCAAATAAATTGAATTAGTAATCAAAAATCTCCCAACAAACAAGAGTCCAGGACAGGATGCCTTCCCAGGGGAATTCTACCAAACATTTAAAGGAAACTTAATTCCTATTCTTCTGTTCCAAAACTGTTCCAAAAAATAGAAATGGAAGGACAACTTCCAAACTCAATCTATGAGGCCAGCATTACCTTGATTCCAAAACCAGCACTAAAAAGGATAATTACAGATCAATATTCTTGATGAACATGGATGCAAAAATTCTCAACAAGATACTAGCTAATCGAATCCCATTGTACATTAAAAACATTAATCACCACGACCTGGTGGAATTTATTCCTGGGCTGCAAGGGTGGTTCAATATCCACAAATCAATCAAGGTGATACATCACATTAATAAAAGAAAGGATAAGAGCCATATGATCTTCTCAATAGATGCAGAAAAAGCATTTGACAAAATACAACATCCTTTCTTGATAAAAATCCTCAAGAAAGTAAGGATAGAAGGAACATACCTCAAGGTCATAAAGGCCATATATGAAAGAACTCACAGCTAACACCATCCACAATGGGGGAAAATGGAGAACTTTACCTCTAAGGTCAGGAACAAAACAGGGATGTCCACTCTCACCACTGTTGTTCAACATAGTACTAGAACTTCTAACCTCAGCAATCAGACAACAAAAAGTAATAAAATGCATCCAAATTGGCAAGGAATAGGTCGAACTTTCACTCATCACACACAACATACCTTATGTAGAAAACCCAAAAGACTCCAACAAAAAATTTCTAGAACTAATAAAGGAATTCGGCAAAGTTGTAGGATATAAAATACCAACATGGAAATCTGTTACATTTCTATGCACCAATAATGAAACAGCAGAGAGAGAAATCAAGGAATCAATCTCATTTATAATTGCACCAAAAACCATAAGAAACCTAGATACCATAATAAACCTAACCAAAGAGGTAAAAGATCTGTACTCTAAAACTATAGAACACTTATGAAAGAAATTGAGGAAGACACAAGAAATGGAAAAACATTCCATGCTCATGGATTAGAAGAACAAACATTGTTAAAATGTTCATGCTACCCAAAGCAACCTACACATTCAACAATTCCTATCAAAGTAACACCAACATTTTTCACAGAGCTACAACAAACAATTCTAAAATTTGTATGGAACCGATAAAGACCCAAAACAGCCAAAGTAATGTTGAAAAAGAGAAGCAACTCTGAAGGGATCACAATACTGCACTTCAAGCAATATTACAAAGCTGTAGTCATCAAGACAGTATGGTACTGGCACAAAAACAGACACAGAGATCAATGGAACAGAATAGAGAACCCAGAAATGAACTCACAACTATATGGTCAACTAATCTTTGACAAACCAGCAAAGAATATCCAATGGAAAAAAGACAGCCTCTTCAACAAATGTTGTTGGGAAATTGGTCAGCCACATGCAGAGGAATGAAACTGACCACCTTCTTAAACCATACACAAAAATAAATTGAAAATGAATGAAAAACCTAAATGTGAGACAGGAAACCATCAAAATCCTAGAGGAGAACACAGACAGCAAGTTCTTTGACCTTGGCCACAGCAACTTCTTGCTAGACACATCTTCAAAGGCAAGGGTAACAAAAGCAAAAATGAACTACTGGGATTTCATCAAAATAGAAAGCTCCTGCACAGCAAAGGAAACAATCAACAAAACTAAAAGGCAACAATGGGAGAAGATACTCACAAATAACATATCAGATAAAGGGGTAGTATTCAAAATCTATAAAGAACTCATCAAACTCAACACCCCAAAAACAAAAAATCCAGTCAAGAAATGGGAAGAAGACATGAACACACATTTCTCCAAAGAAGACATACAAATGACTAACAGACACATGAAAAAATGCTCAACATCACTCAGCATCAGGGAAATACAAATCAAAACCACAGTGAGATGAGCAATTGCACTACTAGGTATTTATCCAAACGATATACAAATAATGATTTAAAAGGGCTCATGCAACCAATGTTTATAGCAGCACTCTCCACAATAGCCAAAATACGGAAATAGCCCAGCTGTCCATTGACTAATGAACAGATAAATATATATATATATATATATTCCACAATGGAATATTACACAGTTATCAAAAATAATGAAATCTTGTCATTTGCAATGATGTGGATGGAACTAGAGTATATTATGCTAAGTAAAGTAAGAGAAAGACTCATATGTGGAATTTAAGAAACAAAAGAGATGAACATAGGTGAAGGAAAAGAAAAATTAGATAAAAATAGAGAAAGAGGGGCACGTGGGTAGCTCAGTCCTTTAACCATCTGAGTCTTGGTTTTGGTTCAGGTTATGATCTCAGGGTCATGAGATCAAGCCCCAGGATGGGCTCTGCACTCAGTGTAGGGTCTGCCTGAGACTCTCTCTCTGTCTCTCTGTGCCCCTCCCTTCACTCTCTAAATAAATAAACTATTTAAAAAAAAAGAGAGAGAGAGGAAGGCAAACTATAAAAGACTCTTAACTATAGGGAACAAACTAAAGGTTGCTGGAGGGAGGGCAGGTTGGGGGATGGGGTAAATGGGTGATGGGCATTTAGGAGGGCACTTGTAATGAGCACTAGGTGTTGTATCAAGTGATGAATCACTAATACTACACTATACGTTAACTACCTTTAATTTAAATAAAATCTTGAAATAAAAATAAAAATAAATTAAATCAAATTATAATACAATTCAAAGTAATCAAAAGAATATTGTTGAAGTTTGGACAAAGACACCTTACCATTCATTTCCTTGTGAAGGGTTTTCTAGTAGCACTCGGATTATGTATAATAAGCAGCTTAATAATTTGAGAGAAAAATTGAATAGACGAATTCTTAGACCTTTAAACAAACAACAAAAATTTAATTTTTATTTGAACTTAGTTCATGAAGGACCAAAAAAATTGCTAAAAATAACAACTTTAAGTACAGAACTTAAATTGTTTTTAGAAACTACAATATCATAACTGTCTAAACTCTTAAATTTTAGGTAGATGAATTTTAATTAGCTAAATATTTAAACAAAAATTGACACTGACAGATTGTATGCACTAAAATGGCAGTGAATATTATACCCAAGAATAAATCTAGGTTTGAGCATTCAGAAGCCACAAAAATCATTTCCAATCAAGATTCAAATATGCTTAGAAGTATAAGCAATTTTTATATCCATGAATTTTGGAATAAATTTTAGCTAGCTAGAAAATCTAGCCACTTACAAATTCATCAGATAGTTTATAAATCTTTTACTTTCAGAACACCTTGTGGATTTGATTATAGAGAAATTATAATCATGTATATAATTATATATATATACACTCAACTAGTAATTATATAATTGTAGAAGAGTCATAATAGCATTTGCTGGAAAATACATGCATACACACACACTTTTTAGTTCGACCAGTTGAAACTTACTTTTTACTTTAGGCTGAACACCAATGAATTCTTAGATATTTGGGGGGTATTAAGACTGCCATGTATGTATCTATAAAACTGTGTAGGTCACAGTTATGCAGCCTATAATACTTGATGATGAAGAAGAGCAATTAACATTAAGCAAAATATGCCTAAAATCTGATTAATAGAAGCATTACCTTTCCTGTAATTATCAGGTGGTATTGGGTTCATGCATTATGAATAAAATTTTGAGAAAGGTCTTCTTATAATTATTATTTAATAAAATCTGGAAATGAAGTGTCATTTTTTTTACTCTGCTATATATGAGTGTACTTGAGGTAACATTTCTTAACAGTAAAAGGTTAATGCTTATTAATTGTGTAATTTTCCCTAAGTTTCCTTATTAAAATGCTAGGTACATTTTATGGGTTAGCTTCTTTATAAATCTTTTAAACTGTTAATGAAATTGCCCTGGTTTTATAGAACTGGTCTCCTCAAATGACTATTTAATCAAAGTTGGCTGCTGGTGAAGTATTCAAATAATACATCTATCTTTTCTGGCCTGGAAAGATAGCATTGTTAGTATTAAAATCAAGGAAACCTATTCAGATGATGTGGCCCCTTTAGGTAATACTTCTTGGTGGGACTTCCTTGGAAATTCTGAACAACCAGGTTGGAAAGGCATTAGCTATTATTGGCCTTAACTCTGCAGCTAACTTGCCATTAAGAATCTCTAACCAATGTGCCTTACATACTGAAACAGTCCCTATACTCAGTATTTGGATAAATTCCCACAACTCAGGCTTTTTTCTTTGAAACCTATAGAGATACAACTTAATCTAGACCACCCCAAGAAGATTCCAGTGTCAAAATTTAAAAAGAACAAAGTCTACATCAATCAGTATAGACCTCTCCATTGTTTGTTGACATTTTAAGCAATGATCATATGAAAAATTGCATATTGACTCATTATATATGGCTTTTAAAAAATATGTGGTATTAGTTTTTGACTGTTTCCTTGGCTGTGCAGATGCAACATGGACGGGACTAGAGGAGATAATGCTAAGAGAAATAAGTCAAGCAGAGAAAGACAATTATCATATGGTTTCACTCATTTATGGAATGTAAGAAGTAGGAAAATCGGTAGGAGAAGAAAGGGAAGAAGAAGGGGGTGTAAACAGAAGGGGGAATGAACCATGAGAGACTATGGACTCTGAGAAACAAACTGAGGGCTTCAGAGGGGAGGGCGTTGGGGGAATGGGATAGGCTGGTGATGGGTATTAAGGAGGGCACGTATTGCATGGCGCACTGGGCATTATACACAAGTAATGAATCATGGAACTTTACATCAAAAACTAGGGATGTACTATATGGTGACTAACATAATATAATAAAAAATATTATTATTAAAAAAAATATGTGGTATTATAGGGAGGCAACAAACATCACTGACACATCAGCCTTGCATGGTCAAGTCAGTGACTATACCAATTTCATGTCTTCTTGAAGTTGAAATGTTTCCCAAATTTATCTGATGAGAAAAATCAGTGGAGTGTGAAACTCAGCTGAGGCCTACACTTCCTGATTCAAAATCTCCAGAGAAGGATGCTAGTCATCTCTACATTTCAGAAAACCCTAGATGTTTCTTGCTATCAGGCGTGACTGGGAAACATTAAACTCTTCCTCAATAAATCAGACAATTATTCCCGTTTGGTCAGAGCCTTCTCAGTATCCCTTAAAATAAGGCGACCCAGCATTTAAATTATTTTCCTCAATGTCTCAACAAATCCAGATGGTCCTCTCACAAGTCTACTTACTGATGTGGAATTTGGGGAACTATAGGTATTCAAAAATCCTACCACCACCACATGTAACATCTAGAGCTTTCTAAACTTTTACTGCCTGGCAGACAAGATTATCATATTCATTCTACATAAAAGATATTTTGCAAAAGGATTGCATGGCTGAATTTTTTTAGGCAAATATGTACAAACATATAGACAGGAGAATAAAATGAATGACTTACTTGATCTCTGATTTTTGATAAAAAATAACTTTAATCTCTCTTTAAATGTATTTTCATTCATATAGAATTCAACTTGTACCCTGCAAGCAAAAGATAAAAATACAATTAATCTAAAAAAATTTATTTAATGTATTATATACTTTGAGCAAATCCCCACTACCAAAAATGAAAATTGAGTAAAAATACTGAATTTTTTGGAGAGAAGCAGTTACTTTCTAATTCTAAACAGAGATTAAGTTCAAATATCATATATATTTAATTCTATTATTTGTATTAGTGGATATAATGAGTGGTAGAGATAATTCAAAACAGCTATATGCATCTTTGGAATAATTTTGCATCAGTGTTTTCCCAAGTTTTTTCTCTGTCATTAGAATCAATTGGGTGTTGGAAGAATCCAGTTTGAACACCACCGCCTGATAAGCTGCATCAGAATCTTAAGGGACCAGGCCTGAAAATCTATTTTTAAAAAGTCTTTCCCTCCATCATGAGCCTATTTGAGATACTGCATTATGGGACACTTTACCTATTTATTTATTTATTTAGGCTCATATTAAAATATATGTGGATCAACAAAGGAGTATTAATGACAAGTAGAATGTTAAAGTAAACATAGATAGGTTATAAACCAGACAAAACAATTAAGGAGCTGCATATTATATATTTAATCTACAATACAATAATACCAACAGTCTAAAAAATAGTAGCATACTAATAAATACATTTGCTTTCTCCCTAAATTCCAGCAAATTTCTCTCATGTGATGACATAATTAATATTTTCAAAATACTGATTGAAAAGAAATATGTTCATGATGATTTGTTAATAATCATCATTTGAAAATTTATTTTTTATTTGAAATTTTCTTAATTAAATGGTCTCTAATACACTTATTTTAAGTTATGATTCCAGAACAGCTAAGAAAGCACTTTAATGTTTATACAAACAACAGACTTAATTTCATTTTTCCTATATCACAAAATTTTGATAATGTGATCTTTATAAACTAGAAACGTTATTTTGTAACTGGTATTTTGTAACTCTTAATCCCCTTCACCTATTTTGCACCTCCCGACACCCATTCCCTCTGGCAAGTACCATTTTGTTACCCATATCTCTGAGTTTTGTTCCATTTTGTTTGTTCATTTGTTTTGTTTTTGGCTTACAAATCTAAGTGGAATTCTAGTTTTAAAATAAGTCATGGGGATGTAATGTACAGCAAGGTGACTATAGTCAATAATATTGTATTGCAAATTTGGAAGTTGATAGGAAAGTAAATTTTAGAAGTTTTCATTATAAGAAAAATTCTTTGTAAGTCTGTATGGTGATAAATGGAAACTAGATTTATTGTGGTGATCATTTCACAATGTATACAAATGTCAAATCATTATGCTTATACCTGAAACTAATATAATGTTATATGTCAATTATACTTCAATTAAAAAATTGCAATATTCTCTAACAAAACACTTACATATGCATGCCTATGTGCATGCACATACTCCTACACATATATACACAAACTTACACACTTACACATGATACAAAAGCGCATGCATGCACAGAGAAACAGAACTCCAGTAGTATCTTAGAAATCCATCACTGAGTCTGTTTCCCTTGTTTTATGGTTTTTTTTTTTAAGATTTTATTTATTTATTTGACAGAGAGAGAGAGACAGCAAGAGAGGGAACACAAGCAAGGGGAGTGGGCAGGGAGAAGCAGGCTTTCTGCTGAGCAGGGAGCCTGATGCGCACGGTTCAATCCTAGGACCCTGGGATCATGACCTGAGCCGAAGGCAGATGCTTAATATCTGAGCCACCCAGGAGCCCCTCCCTTGTTTTTTGACTGAAAAGGCAGTTCATTTAAATAAAGTAACTGCAACATTGATATCAAGCTAAATTATTTCAAATCTGCTATGGATACAAAAGCAAATTTGAAAGGACATATGGCTATTGTGCAAGTAATTCAGCAAAAGGCCATGCAGATTTGCTCTGGAGTTATCAAATTTATAAGACTATGAGTCCGTTCTTCTGATAATATCTGAAGTTCAGTACTGGGTATATATCAGAGGTTTAACTAAAATTAGGTCATTTAAAGCCTTAAGCAAAATAATGAGGAATCTGGAAAGCGTCTCATATGAGGACAAGTTTAAAGAACTGGAAATGTTTTAGCCTAAATATGAAGAGTTAGCAGTAACAGAATAGCTGTCTTTAAATATTGAAGTGGACATCATTATTAAAATGAGATGACTCATAATATGATGCTCTATTGTATATGATTAATCATAGAGAAATAAGAGAATTAGGAATGAGATCACCCAATTTTGAAATGGCCATCATTGTGAAGTGAAGAGCTCTCCAATATATATAAATATACCAAAGACCGGATAACAGCTTGAAATGCTGGGGGTTTTTTTCCCCTGAGGTAAAGACAATTTTGCATGAGATAAATCCTCTCACTTCCAGATTCCCTCCTCATTATAATATTATGTGAAGTAAAACTATTAATTAATCTCGTGATCTCTGAGTCAATATGATCACCAAGGAACATAAGATAATAAAGCGTAAGTTTATACAAAGGTTTTTTTAAAGCTAAAGCTAACATACAAAAAAACCAAAACACGTTAGGATCCATGTCTTCTCTCAGGTAGAGAAAAATGACCTTTAAGTTAACTACTCATAATACTGAGTACAGCTTTATTTTTTTAATAACAACTTTTCCCAGAATCAAAGCCAATTAGTGTTAATATATTCTTGGAGGAACCTCTTAGCCCATACAGTTCTCTAATACTCAGGGACTTAGGACAGAGTTTAATGTTTAGGCTTTCTAATTTTTTCATGATTTTAATTTATTTTAAATATCCTCTTCATATTTCCTTTTCCATATTTAAACGTGCTTTCCCTTTTTTCCTTCCTCCCTTCCTTCCTTCCTTCCTTCCTTCCTTCCTTCCTTCCTTCCTTCCTTTCCTTCCTTCCTTCCTATCCTCCCTTCCTTCCTTTCCATTCTTCTGAACTCTCTCCTCCCATCTAACTTTATCTGAATTTACCTCCATCCAAATAGGTCAATTTAGTGCACTCTTTCTGGACCTTCCCCAGAACCCCAGTTTTAGTCACATTTCCCCTAATGTAACAGTGGAATTATAATTGTATTTAATAAAGAAATAAATTACAATTACTAGGTAGTATCTTCTCCTATTGACATGTTTTCATTGTGTAATAATATTAGCTTTATATTGGTCAACAATATTTTATTGTTTGATTTGCATAGACCCTACATATTCTTTGTGACATTTATTTCTGGATATTTTATCATTTTGGTCGCTATTTTTAAAGTGTTTTGTTCTAACCTTCAACTTTTGGTTTTGGTATTGTAAATAGCTACCATGTTGAATTCCTTCATATGCAGTAATACTTTTTTTTCAGGTTTATTGCTTGGGTTTTCTAGACAAACAATCATGTCATCTAAAAATCTCCAATATTTTGATTTACATTTAATTGTTATTATGTTGACTAGCACTTATTGAGGAAAAAGTATCAACTGTGGTATGCATTCTTAGAAGGCCTCTTGTGCCTTAGCAATAATTATATTGTTGACCCTGGAATTGCAATAAACATTTATATCTTACTAAAAATCCTATCAGGAGTGGATGGATATTGATTGCTATCAAAAGCGTATCTTGATTCTATCAAATTGATGGTAACTTTTGGGGATTTTTTTGACATTGATTTGATTAATTGTTTTAATAGTTTTTCTATTATGCAATAATTTTTTTCAATTCTGGACTAGTTTTGTTAGTCATGAATTATTCAGGTAATTTACTGGTGGATTCATTTTCTTATATTTTTAGGAGTTTTTCTTCTATAGTCATAACCAACTAGCACATTGATGTGCTTTCATCTTTAGATTATTCTGATATCTTCAAATATGAATTGAAAAAATACACGAATTGAAAAACTCTCCAGATTTTTTTACAGACTAACCATTTTCATTACTACAAAGACATTTTGTGTAACCATTGTCAATTTGCCTTAATATTGACTTTAATTTGTTACTTTTTTTTTCTTTTCTTTTCTTTCTGTTGCTCTGGTTACTCGAATTTAGTATAAGAATCACAAAGGATCTTGTTAAAAGCCAATTCCCTTGTTTCACTCTTAAAATTCTTCTTTACTAACTCTAACATAGGCTTCACCATTTTAACCACACAAAAAGTAATTCTGATCCAGGCTGTCCACACTCTGCTCTTTCAGAAACACTATTTCACTTTTTTCAAGTGCTAATAATGCCTTGGGCTCTGTAGGACATCAAACCTTTGCAGATATTCTCTTTGGAACATGTAGCAGATTACTACCAAAAGAAGATTCTCTCTCTATTTCTACTTGGTGCTGTCCCTTCCTGCCTCCCTCTGAGTCTGCAATATTGGTCACAGAGTCCATGCATGAGTTTTCATGACTATCCTCATCTCAAGGCAATACCTGCCTGGACTTTCTGGTCTCAGCAGACAGATTCAGTGGATACATTTTAGTCTCTCTATGTATTTGTTGCTGGGTATTATTCCTTGGAAAATTCACATCTGGGTATCAAGTGAATGTACATAGCTTCATTGCAATTCCCATGTCTAAGAAATTTTCACATGGTATCATTTTTGTGCTTTTACATTGGTGAATCCTTCGAACTCTATGTTTGGTGCTCTGACTCCAAAGAGTAAGGAAAAAAATTTAAATCTCTCTGTATACTACTGCCAGGTTTCTCTCACTCTATTCCCACCACTACTGAAACTTAAAATGGGGTTTATATTTATGAGAATTGCACCTTTCTAAATATACAACATTACTGTAAGTGTACACTTATTTTTTCTAAAGTCATTGCTATGCATTGAACTATGTCCCCTAAAAAGATAATGTTGAAGTCCTGACTCCAGTATCTCTTAATGTGACCATATCTAGGAATGAGTCATTGCAGACATAATTAGTTAAATTAGGATGAGGCCATACTGGAGTAGAATGGGTCTGTAATCCAATACCACTGGTGTCTCTGTTAGAGGAAAATCTGGACACTGACACAGAAGAAAGATGGCCATGTGAAGACAGAGACAGAGACTGGAGTTTTATGGACACAATCTCAGGAACACCTAGGGCTACCACAGGCTGAAGAGGCAAGTGAGGATTCTCCCCTAGAGATGTAGGAGACAGCATAACACCACCAACAACTTGATTTCAAACCTCTATAATCCAGAGCTTAGAGTTAATAAACCTCTGTTGTTTTTAAGCACCTAGTTTCTGGTTCTTTGTTGAGGCAATCCTTCAAAACTAATACAGTAATATTCTATGATGATGACAGTAGCATTTCCCAGTTACATGAAGTAAGTCCATTAGAATGAATGTAAGCTCCACAAAGGCCAGGACCATATTTGTTTTGTTAATGATTATATCTTTAGCATGTCACATATTACTTGAGACCTATTAGGCATTAACTATGACTGACTGAAGCCCTGAACAAAGGGATAGGGTAGTTTCCAGTTTTTTTTGGTACAAACCTGAAGGACCCTGAGTGGATAGTCAGTAGGAAGATGAAAAGCATCTTCTTTCCTTCCTTAGATTATAACTATTTGAGGATGCAAAATCTGGGTTTGTAGTGAGGTCAATCCTTATTAGCTCCTTTTTATTCAAATTTGATCTACCTTAAGATTAATGATAATTCCCTGCAGATTTTTAAATTTTTTTCAATTTTATTAATTTAGATTTATTTATTTGCCCTATCTCCCCATGACTTGATAAATATTTAGGAAAAAATACACTACATTATTTAATTTGTACAATGTTGCTATGACTTGGGTAAGACTGCCATCAACTTTATTTTATAGAAAAAGAGACTTTAATTCAAATAATTTTAGTGAATTGCCTAGATGCATAGCTAGTATGGGAACAGAACTGGGATATTGTTCTTTCCATTACTTCTTTTTGCCTCCTGCTTCCTCATCAGTTGACTCTTCATTATTAGGAGATTTCTAGGTCATTTGTAAAATATTAACAAAAAAGTATTGCAAACACCAGACCCACAGAGAGATAAAGACAAGTGTTTGTTTAGTTCTTCCCTTTGATTATTGACTCTAAACCAGGTTCCTATCCATTTACAAATATTCACTCCTTACTTCTGGTAACTAAAGTATTTTACAGAACAACGATTCAAATGGAGCCTTGTTAAAAAAAAAAAACAAAACTGAATAAGCCTACCATCAATTTTTAATCTTGAAAAATTAGTTTCACCAGTTCATGCTCAAGTGCTTCCAAAGGGTTTCTACCTGGCTTCCAACTGTTACTACATGCACAAAACTAAGTTCACTTTAAATGCTCTGAAGTCCCTGCTCCTACTTCCCAACCTCTTTTTGCTCATCCGATCCTCTTCATAATTACTCAAGCCTAACTTTTTCACCTTCTTTAGTCGGTAACAACTCATGAGGAGGCAGAGATTAATTCTGATGACTTTTGATAGCATTCTCTTATTTTTAAAATGAAACTTAGAACAATGTCATTGGGGGGCGCCTGGAGGACGCAGTCAGTTAAAACGGCTGACTCTTGGTTTCAGCTCAGGACATAGATCCCAGGTCTTGGGATCAAGTGTCCTGCCTTGGGCTCTGTGCTCAGCATAGAGTCTGCTTGTCCCTCTCCCTCTCCCTCTGCCCTTCCCCAGCTCGCCCAGGCTCGCTCTCTCTCTCTCAAATAAATAAATACCAAACAAAAATCTTTAAAATAAATAAATAAATAAAACAATGTCATTTTGGAAAGGGAACCCTACTAGTATAGATACATACTCACACTACCTACACACATACATACACACATGTATGAGTGTGTTTGAATGTATACATGTAGTGATGTGTTGGTAATGAGGAAAGAATCTGGAGTGCTAATCACTCAACAATTTTCTTTCATTATGGATAATGATGATAGTCCCTCAATAATTCCATTTATGCTCCTGTCATTCCCTAATAATTGAGGCTTGCAGGTAGCTGGAAATACACAAGCTTGTGGTTTCCATGATGAAACACATTACAAGCCCACCCAAGAGTACTTTTGTATTCAAGTCTCTATTCAGTTAGAAAACTCATGAACACATGTGCAGTGTTCATTTGCAGGGCCAACTCTTGTACTCCCTCATTTTATTTAAAAGAATTAAAGGTAAACAACCCCATTTAACTTAACTTTGCATAGGAAGCAAAAGATAAAGAAAGCTAAGTGTAAAGGTACATTTTTTTCATCCTTGAAGAGATTTGCCTTTTCATACCCCCACGCAACTGCATGAGTGGGGGGGAGGTGTAGTTCAAGCCATTAAGAAAAAGAAAAGAAAAGAGAACAGAAGAGAAGAGAAAAGAAAAAAAAGAACTGCAAACAGAACATTTATTCATTTTTATTCTAAGTATATAATAAAAAGTAGCAAAAATACACAGCATTTAGGCTTATAGTAAACTGTTTGATATGTATTATATATCTTTACCACCACTACCTCAAGAAAAATTACAGATGATTCAAGACCATGTCTATTTCTTTTCTCTCAGCTCAACTTTACTTCTTCCCATTACACACACACACACACACACACACGCAGAAGCCCCCAAGATAAAATGCATAATGCATGTGTACACATACACACATAAACGTACATACATGCATGTAAACATACGCATATACATGCTAGAAGTATAGAGCTCTTTGTCCCAGAAAGGCTTATAAATTCACATAATATGACTACAGGCAGCACACCCCCACCACAAACCTAATAGCCTCCCAATCAAAACTCATAACAACTACAACCTATAAGTCCTCTTTTCTTTTTCTCTCTACTTTAAGAATAGAATACAAAATACCATGTAATCTCGAACTCCGATTGGAATACTGCACCCAGTCATTTTAAAACCTTGAAGGAAAATATAACAAGGCTCACACATTCCAGGATTGCTAAGAATGGCATGGTTAAATATCAAAGCCCAGTTTGGGGAGAAAGAAATGTGTGTTTTCAAAGAGGAACCCACTGGGTCTCAAATAGTCAGGTCATGTTCAATACATGCTAGTTCTTGGTATGAATCCAGAAATTACATGAAGATACTCATGTACCGTGAAAGAAGCACCTTTGAATTTCATATAATTATTTTCACCAATAACATAAGACTTTAAATCAACACTCCAAGCAGCCTCTTTCATTTTGCACTCGTAGGGAGAAGTCATATTTCAATAATGGGCACCGCTCACTAAGACATATATATTTCTTTAGGATATTTTAGTACTCAGTATTCTTAATTCAAGTAAAAATAACATATATAACTTGGAATAGGTAAACCATATTGGGCTGAATACATTTAAGGACAAAGTGACACAATTTGGAGGAAGAAGTGAAAACAGTCACAAATAGAATTTCATTCCATAAATTGCGACATTAAAACTAATGGGTTTTCTAGGGAAACCAACTTTTTTCCCACATTAGATTCTTCATTTGTTTATTGCATAGTGTAGTATAGGAACTAAGAGGGATAACTTTGGAATCAGATTATATGCACAGGATTATCAAATTTGCTAACTTTTATTTCCTGTACAATTCAATTATTCCTTCTATTAACCAGGCTGTTTAATGAAAATTAAAGAAAATACCTTATATTTGAGAACAAAAAACTGACAACTCATAACTTTTTTCTGATGTGTTGGTAATAAAGAAAAAAGTCACTAGAATAAATATTTACAATTGGGAGAACAAAAACTGTGGATTACTTAAGTCAATTCGATATAGTTGAGTCCTCCAAGAAACATTTACTTGAGAAAAATAAAGGTATAAGACAATAAATAAATTCACTGTTTACTTCAGAAAATTCCTACATATTAATTTATTAGAGACTACTGTCTGTTCACCTAGGCAAACACATCACTTATCTACAAAGCCTACTCATTAAGATTTGCATTATCTTTGTACTCATTATTCATTAAGGCTTCAAAACCCTCACTTTGCTATGTCCACAAATTCCAAATGATTTATCATGAAAGTTGACCATTCCAAATCCTTTCTTACCTTGAAAGATCCCCCTTACACCACTTGAGCCTTCATTCAAAAAGCCAGATAAATACCTGACTTCTAACATCATCTTCTGAAACACTGCTAATGCTTACTAACTTCAGGGAGTTTAAATAAATTTAGTTTTGCTTCATTAACAAATATCTGGTGACAGTTCAATTTAAACAACAGTATAAAGGGAATCATACTACACCTGCTACTCTGGAACTTAATCATGTTTACTTAAACATAGAAGATGCAGGCCTAGATCATAATTTTTAATTACTGCATGTAATACTTCTGTATATTCCTCTATATTAATAATACACTATTTTTTCACAAATCCCTTACATATACAAATGAATCTTCAGGTTTTGTTTACTATAAAGAAAAAAAATCATCTACATTATCTATAAACATAAATAATAAATACATTTTCTACATTTTTCACCAAATAACCTGAAAGCTAAATATCAAATTATTTTTAAATATATGTATAGGACAAAGAGTATAGCAGTAATCTAAAAATCTTGTTATCATCTCACCATTTTAATAGTCAAATAACTTTCCCATGGAACTTTCCCAATACATTTTTCCCAAACTGTCTGAGAAGGCAGATAATTAATGATACAGTCAAAATGTGTAAATATTATACTAGAAAAAAAAAAACTGTTGTCAGTTTTGTCAGAAAAATTATCCAAAATTTAGAAATAAGCAATAGAGATTACTAGATGTTCTTTCAGTGAAATGCTAGCTTCGACTTTCTATTTTCTGTGCAATTTTACAACTGTGAAGGAGCAGACATTAGTGCAAAGAGTTTTGTATAATAGATATGCAAAGAATTGCCACCCAATAAAAAAGGTAACTCAAAAGGTTAAAGCTGATGGCCTTGTAGGGTTTTTGGAAGAGGGGTACTAACTTAGCAATCTTATTCTAACATTGAGTAGTTATACCTAGCTTCTTAAGTGCTTTGTGGACCAGTTTTAAAGTGTTACTGTTTTGCTCATTAATTAATGAGTTGAATATAATTTTTTATATTTGTATAAAGGACATGTTTTTCAAACTTTTGAAAATTATGTTTTAATATCTCCTCCTCAAATTAATTTCTTATTAATTATCAGTATAATTTAAATTGGTGCAATCAATTTGGAAAACAATTTGGTATTTATATTATAAAATAATCCATAGATTCTATAAAATCCTAATCAAAATCAAATAGGGAATTTTGTGGAGCTTGATAAACTGATTCTATAGAGGTAAAAGATCAAACTAAACAAGAAGAATAAAGAGTAGATATTTGCCTTACCTGAAATCAAGACATTATTATGCTACTGCAATTAGGCATTATAAAAGTGGCACAGAGAAAGACCAATTGATTAGTGAAATAAAACAGCTGGGAAATTGACTTATGTATATATTGAATATTAATATGTAACAAAGGCAGTATGACAGATAAATAAGGAAAACAAAGTATTCAATAAATGGATTTTTAAATGGTTTTCCTAAAAGGCAAAAAAAAAAAAAAAAGAAAGAAAGAAAAGAAGAAAGAAAGAAAAGGAGAAAGAAAGAAAGAAAGAAAGAAAGAAAGAAAGAGAAAAAGAAATAAAAGAAAATGAAAAAAGTGTAAAAAAAGACAAAAAATTACATTGGACCCCTATCTCATACCATATGTGTTAAATTATGTCCATACAGGTTAAGGAAAATTTTGAATTCCTACGAAAAAAATAATAGCGAATACTTTTTTGACCTTTGAATAGTCAGAGTCCTTAAGATACAAAAAGTAACAATATCATAAAATATGTATAAAATATTTACCTGGAAAAGTAAGAGTGTAAATCAATAAATAACTTCCCTGATGGGCTCTGAACATTCATTTGGCTCAATTAATAAAGTTTAAATTTTAATTTTAAAGAGAATGAAAAACAAATTCACAAGTAGGAAAAGATATTTGGGTACAAAACCAATAAATGCTAAAAATCAAGAACATATGAAGAATCCTTAATAAATCAATTATTAAGAAAATAAAAAACATGTAGCCAGAAATTATGAAATGGGATTTTACAGAAAAGGAACTCTACTGGCTAGTAAACTTAGAAAGAAATTTTCAACCTCATTAGTACTCAAGAAAATGCAAATAAGACTGCAGTGACATAATATTTTATAGCCATTTGATTGGAAAAATCAACAATATTATATAATAATTCCAATTGTTGAAAAGAACATGAATCAAAGGATTTCTTAATTTGGTGAAGTGTAAGTTGGTGAGATCACTTTGGTAAACAATTTGACATTATCTAGTAAAATTGAATATTCATATTTTGGCAGTTCAGCCACTCCACTCCTAGGTAAATGCCATAAAGAAACTTACACACATGCACTAAGATATATGTACAAGAATGACCAAAAAAGCACTATTTGTGAGAGCACAGAGAAATAACAAAAGTAATTCAAATATCCATTTACAGGGAAATGGGTAAATTGTAGCATATTTATGCAATGAAATATTGCAGTAAAAGTTAATGAACTATGGCTATATGCAACAATATGAATGGATCTTAGTAACAGAATGCTGAAAAAGATGCAAGTCTAAAAAGACTATAATATGTGCAGCACAGTAGCCACTTTTAAGTTCAAAATATCTAAAACCAAACAATAACTTGTTTAGAGATACTCATACATCCGTTAAACAATACTTCTTAAGAGCAAGAATTCAAAAATACTGATTCAAAGGGGTACATGCACCCCAATGTTTACAGTAGCATTATCAACAATAGCCAAACTATAGAACGAGCTCAAATGACCATCAACTGATGATGGATAAAGAAGATGTATAGAAGAAGAAGATTATATATATATACACACATATATATATATACACACACATATATATAATATATACATATATATATTATTATTATTATATATTATATATTATATACATATTATATATATATCCATCCATTTTGGATCTATATGTCTATTTCCATACATATATAATATTCCATTTTGTGTGGAATATTATTCAGCCATTAAAAAGATGAAATTTTGCCATTTGCAATGACATGAATGGAGCTAGAGTGTGTTATGCTGAGAGAAATAAGTCAATCAGAGAAAGACAAATACCACATGATTTCACTCATGTGGAATTTAAGAAACAACAGATGAACATATGGAAAAGGAAAAAAAAAAGAAAGAGAGGAAAGCAAATCATCAGAGACTCTTAACCACAGAGAACAAACTGAGGGTTGCTATAGGGGAGGTAGATAGGGAATGGGCATTAAGGAGGGCACTTGTGTTGAGCACTGGGTGTTGTATGTAAGTGATGAATCACTAAATTCTACTCCTGAAACCAATTTTACCATATGTGTTAACTAACTAGAATTTAAATAGAAAATTGAAATGAAAGACAAACAAACAACAAATAAGTAAAAGCAAGAAAATGAAAAGACAAAGAAAGTTATGTCTTCTGGGAGGGAGGCAAGGAAGAGAGTGAAGGAATCCACAGTTGCTGTAAGTTATTTATAAAGTATTAGTTTTTTGACCATCCAGAGGTGTCTATACATTATCAGTAAATCATTAATAAATTAAGGAATAAGGGAATGAAATGATAGTGTGCCACAAACTAAGAATTACAACTAAACTAATGCTGAGCCTCTGGGGATACAAAAAAATTCTTAAATACCTTATATTTATAAAAAACAGAGGTGAGAGGGACTTTAGGGTACTATGTGAGACAAAATCTCCATATTATACCAAGTAAGTGTATGAATCAAATCTTTAGCCCAGGGAGGAATTGGTAGAGAGCCATAGAGAACAAGATTAGCAAGCTTGGATGGTAGCAGAGGCAGGTGGAAAGCCTTTTCTGATGTAAGAAATAGCAGGGGGAAAGGGAAAAATTGTGTGAGAAAAAGTATAGTACTTTTCAAAGAAGTTAAAATGGCTAAAGTATTAGGTAATGCAATATGTAAAAACAGAAAGATAGAAAAGAAGCCAGACAACCAAAAGAACTTGAATAGAGGCCAAGATATGTATTAATAAACAGTGACAATAGCATTATCAGGAGGAACCACTTATTGAAAATGCCCAGACACTACACTGAGCACACAGATGTATTACCACACCTAATTCTCAACGCAGACTTTTACCAGGTACTATTAACATCTCCGTTTTACACATTAGGAGACAAAGGCATTTGTCCAAAGTCACACAAATAGTAACTGGTAGACCTGGTTTCACAGCCAGGCAGTCTAACTCCAGAACCCACAGACTTAACCCTCATTATATATGAGTTTAATCAAGAAAGAAAAATTATATGAATCAAATTTACCTTTTTTGTTATTTTTTATTGAGATATAACTGACCTATGACATTATGTTATTTTCAGGTATTCAATATAATGATTTGATATCTGTATATATTGTGAAATAACCATCACAATAAGGCTAGATAACATCCATTATCATACACAGTTATGAAATTTTTTTCTTTTGAGGAGAATTTTTAGGATCTACTCTCTTGGCAACTTTCAAACATGCTATATATTCATATGTAGATAAGCTATAATAAATATGCTACACAATATTATTAAGTATAGTCACCATGGTGTACATTACATCCTCATGACATTTATTTTATAGCTGGAAATTGGTACTTTTTTGATCACCTTCACCACAAATTCACTTTTTATTTCTTAATTTGTTCTTTTTCTGATTATATGGTATGCAAAACATATTATAAAATATACTACCAAAGCTGACAGACATTTTAGGAATTTTTGGATAAATTTATTTACACATGCAAAAAAATGCTTAACAATTTCAGTTTCAACTACTTTAATAAATAAATATTATTCTCTAAGACCATATCATGTTAAGTACCATATAACTGGATATGGTAGACATGGAAATGTGGCACCCCAGCCTCCATCCATCAATAATTCCTGATAATTTCCAGCTCTCAGCTGCTTCAGGGTCTGTCTCAGGGGCAATGAGACACCCTACCTGGGGTCACATCTTTCTCAGGGCAGCCCAAAACCCAAACTCCCTATCAGGATCTGCCTCTAGAGAATTTAACCAGAGACACTGACAATTACTTTATTCAGATTGTTTATGAGTGTAATGATTCCTCAACTTGATCCAAAAGCAACTGATTATGATTAAATCAGCAACATTATCGATAACATCAAATTGCTTTATCATAGAAAGATTTCAAAGTAATCAAGGATTTTGCTTCTGACAATGTGGTAGAAGATGAAATACACACAGACACATAGATACATACACACACAGATCACCACCACCACTACCTCACACCACCCCACACCACTTTTTAATATGTGTAGCTTAACTAGTAAGAAAGTAAGGGAAATCCTTAGAAGCCAGAAAAGACAAGAAAATAAGAATCCAGCAAAGTAAGCTAGCATTAAAGCTACTGCTCACCCTGCTGCTTTGATGGTATAGAGTTTGTATTTTGACAGGCAAGAAACCTGTCGAAGAAATCCCCCACAAAGAGCTCCACAGAAATCTCCATAAAAAAACAGAATTCCTGAAAGACAGCATCATGAGTGCATGAACTAAGAAAAAAATCCCTTACAGCAAAAGATGGTGAATACACTTGACCACCTTGGCCGTGGTTCTGATTGGCATTGAAAGGAAGAAAGACACACTGAGACTTGCTGTATTAATATCCTAGAGTTGCCATAACAAAACATCACGGACTGGGTGACTTAAAACAACAGGAATTTATTTTTTCATGGTTCTGGAGTCTGGAAATCCAAGATCAAGGTGCCAGCAGGGTTAATTTCTCCTAGGGCCTTTCTCCTTGGGTGGCAGATGATACCTTCTGGTTGTGTCCTCACAAGGTCTTTCCTCAAGCATCCCAGCTGTGTTCAGGTTTCCTTTTGTACAAAGACACCAGTCAGATTGGATAAGGACCCATTCTAATGGCCTCATTTTAACTTAATTACCCCTTTAAAGGTCTTTTCTCCAAATACAGCAACATTCTGAAGTACTGAGCTAGATGGGCTTCAACATGAATTTTGCAGGACACAATTCAGCCCGCAACACTTATTAACAATAAGCCTGATTCTAATTCCTCACCTCTTGTTCTTTCTTGAACCTATTCCACCTCATCACCAAATCTGCAATTATCAAGGTCACCAGTGATATCTATATGGCACAATACAGAAATCAGGTATCAGTCCTCATGTCACGTACCCTACCAGCATTCAGTGTAGCTGAACATTTCTCACCCTTGAATCACTTTCTTCACTTGCCTTCCAATGTACCAGTCCTTTGGTTTTCCTCCTACCTTACAGTTTACCCCTTCTGCGTCTCCTTGGGTGGTTCATTCTCTTCTATTCTTAAAAATCATCCTCTTTTATAACTATGCTCAAAGTGCAATCCATCTTTATGCCCAAATTGTCAAATTTATATATCCAGGCTAGCACCTCTCCCAAATTCATACATTCGACTGCCTACTCAACCTTTCTACTTGGATCTCTCTAGTGGACATCTCCAACTTGGCATGATCAAACCAAGCTTCCTAACTTCCCTCCCTAAAATCTCCCAATCTGAGCTAATGTCAAATCCATCCTTCTGTTGGTCAAGACAAAAGTGATATAACAATATATGGATTCTCTTTTCACTTGAGCACATATTAGTATTGTTCTCTAGAGTTCTTTGAGTAGTAAAAAAAAATCTTTTAGCCTAAGAAAGAAAACAAAACAAAAAATATGCTTGTAATGAACATTTTCAGTCAACCCTAGCTTGTACGAATGGACGTACAGATATTTAAGCTTGCTTTCAGGTTAAAATCCATTTTCTAAGGCAAGTCATGGAAAAACAAAGCAAAACAAAACTTTCAGTGATAAATAGAAATATTGAACCCAAATGGAAGTTCCATTCATGTATCAATCTACAAAAATAGCTACAAAATATTTCACACCATTGAAAGCACTGTTATATGCAAAGTCTTCTATTCTAAGGCATGACCTTTAATTAGATATGACTGCAAAAACTGCCAGATTGGATCCCTAGTGTGAGTGATGTATAGTGACACAGAAGGAAGTATTGTAAATGAAATTACCACCCACTTTCTTCTTCCCATCATCTTGTGTCTGAGAAAAAAGGTACTCTGATCTACCTGCTAATTTTCCCAATGCCTTTCCTCTCCCTTCCCCAATTCATTCCAATTATGGCATCCGGGGTTCTATAAAAATTCAGAATTGGTTTAAGGGAGAATAAAGTTTGTCCTCGCACAGTTTCTTAAAGCCACATTAAACCTCAAGCTCCTCTAAAGTGATATTAATCAGTTTTTGCTTATAATTGTTTGCCCACTGCCTAGGATATAATGGATGTTCACTAATATACATGGAATTAAATATTACTCGGCAGTAGTTGCTTCTAACACCCCGTTAGCATCCAAAGTTGACAACTATCAGCATGCAGGGGCTGGCAATCTGTGGCTACTGCCATCTGGCATCTATGCTGGGAAACAGAAACTCCCGAATAACCCCGCTCCAAAAGGAAGAACACATTTGTTAATCTGAAAATGCATGCTTCTGATTTGCTATGGATGATATGAATAATCTGGAATACCATAATTCCTCATTATTTCCTCAACCAGACTTAATTATCATACAAGTTATTGGGCTTTTAAATCTGTGAGTCACTATTTTTCAATAAAAATATTCAGCTGGACCTTATGAAAAACGAACAACCCTTAGATTAACTAAGCTTTCTTTTGCCTTCCTTTCTATTTCTAAGCCTTGCCCTGCCTCCTTCAGGTCTCATTTGGCGTCTAAAATGATGCCACCTGAACTTTGTTTCTCACCCAAGACTTTGCTAAGTGACACACATGTATTTTTGCTTAGTGCACTCTATTCCTTTTACCATAGACTTATTAGTGTATGAGGTTTGCCTTTTTAAGTGTTTCTGTCTTTCAAATGGAACTTAGAAATTAAATAAGTGGTTCTATGCTATAGCACACAGAACACAGATGCGTAAAAGGAAGAAAAAGATGACTTTAAAAAATATATCATTGCAAATTTGATACATTCACATTTTGAAAGTGTATACCCTCCTTGAGCAAAGTAGAAACAGCTTATTTTATGACTTTGCAGGAATAATGAGCAAAAATAGACTGAATTAGACAGGAAGCTACCAAGAGCCAGATGGAATGCATCACTAATAACATCGAACTAGAAGGCTCATCAAGAGTTGATTTGAGGGCATGTTTCTTGCTCTCTGTCCCTCCAAAGCTGCTAGTAATAGTTTTGTTTGGCTCTAAAATTGTGAAGACAGGAACTGTATCTGTTTTGTTCAGTTTGATTGTGTTTTCAGAACCTAACACAATGTCATATACACACATTAAGTACGCAATATATTTGCTGAGTATTGAATGAATTTTGCTATATAAAAGTTGGCTTTTGATCTTGTTACTGACATTCTTATCTGTCAAAATCACATTGTCAATTTTAAATCTCTCCTGAAGATTTTTCTAATTTTCCATCATCCCTTCTTCATACATTCTGATGTTGTGATTTACTTGGAACTCCCACCTAGGAATCTCCTTCAACGTCTCCTTCATAGTCCACCAAAGGAGGTAGTAATAGATTATTATTTTCTTCTGTGTGGAAGAAAAGTACTATTGAAAAACTATTTTTTTCCTTAGTGATACTTTCAGAATAACTAATGCACTTCACATAAATTACTGGTAAAATAAGGCTAAAAATGTGTACTGTGAACATTTACTTAAATATTTACTTACATATTTTTATTTAAAAATAAGTACATGTATAATATGTAGTTTACATATTTAAACAACTAGTCAACTGCTTCTCTATATCTATATTAAATTTAAAATAATTTATTTCCATTTATGTAATTGTTGGATTTTTTTCTTTTACATTGTAATATTATCATTAAATTCCAAAAACTATCATTTTAATAATACTGCTAAAACATGCCTTTTAGAATCATGAAACTATCTGCCCCTGAAATGAAACATGTGGGGCGCCTGGGTGGCACAGCGGTTAAGCGTCTGCCTTTGGCTCAGGGCGTGATCCCGGCGATCTGGGATCGAGCCCCACATCAGGCTCCTCTGCTGTGAGCCTGCTTCTTCCTCTCCCACTCCCCCTGCTTGTGTTCCCTCTCTCGCTGGCTGTCTCTATTTCTGTCGAATAAATAAATAAAAATCTTTAAAAAAAAATGAAATGAAACATGTAAGATATCTCTTAGATCAAATAAGTCCCGAATTTCAATCATCCGTTTGTAAGAGGGAAACAAAAATGAATATAACTCATCTCAAAGAACAAAGGAAACAAAGCCATAGTAGATAACTTAGTCTATTCTAGAGATTCAGCCTCTTGTCATACTCATATCTCTGCTTTAGGAAAACTGAAAAATATGGGTTTGGGTTTTTGTTTTTTTTTAAAGATTTTATCTATTTATTTATTTGGGAGAGAGAGCACAAGCAAGGGGAGCTGCAGGCAGAAGGAGAGGGAGGGCAGGCTCCCTGCTGAGCAAGGAGCCCAATGTGGGGCTTGAACCCAGGACCCTGGAATCATGACCTGAGCCAAGGCAGACACTTAACCGACTGAGCCACCCAAGCGCCCCAAAAAATATGTTTTAAAATACTACAAGAACGTGAGGAAAATTCCAGGTCCTGGCACACCATCACTGCCCATATTCATGGAAAGAAACTATGAAAAGTCTGTTGTAAAGCCTTTATAGCATTTTTTAGATGAAGACAACTTTACTAGCAATCACAGCTATAGGAATAACTACAGCACGGTCCTTCCAAATGATCCTGAGGCTTGTCAGCAGAACTCTGAAGGCTGTCATCTCACCTTCTAACCCCTATTAAGAGGCCTTCTAAATGTAAAGCTGTTAGGTTTTTGTTAACAGTCATTCCACATTATAAAATAGCTGATAAAGTCAAGAATACTAACAGCTTGCAAACTTGCCTAAAACTCTAGTACTTCTGAAAATATGCATAGTTCCTTCTTGCATTCGTAAAAATTGAGCGAGCATTAATTTCCCACTAACAAGAAAGGTGTTCCCTATAAATAGAAAGAAGCTGATGTGAAATCAAATCTGACTATAGATATACCTTGTGAAAATAACTGAGAATCAATTATAATGGAATTTTTTCTTTAATGATAGAATCACATTGTCCCTCATTTAAAGAGAAAAAAAAAAGAAATGCCAACAATACTTGTAGTTTTGTCCAACAATATACCACAGAATAAAAATGTCTTTATTAATTATATTTAACCAATATGTTCATGCAGAAAGAATCTATACTTGGCAATTCCATTTCAAACCAGGCTTCGCTTTCTTCATGCGTATTTGAAAACTCTACATTTTTCTCTCATTCACCTGTTTGTAAATTTAGTTCATGTCAATCCATGTTAACAAAAATTAAAAATTAATTTAAGTGAAAAAAATGAATTTAATTATCCATAATTGAGTTATAGATCTATTACATATAAAAGCTGAAAGATCATACATATACAGAAAGTATTATTATTAAACATACCAGCAGTTTCTGATATACTTATACCAAAACAATGTTATAATACATGAGGAACCAGTAAGATCTGCAGAGTCATGAACTTACTAAATCTTACATATTTATGCTTTGACTCTTAAAATTGCAGATGCCTGAACTGACTATATTATTTATTTGTTATGTTATATCACTTAGGACTCTTTGGTTTGCAATTGAGAAAAAGAATCTACTCAAAGGTTCATGTTAAGTCTGGAAAGAAAAAGCAGGAAATTTTTACCAGAATTTCAAAGAAAGCTTCTCCTGAGTCTCAGTGGACCTGATGGTGTCATATATCCACCTCCAAATTAAACACTTAAGTCAGGGAATGAAGTTCTCTGGCTTAGTCTTGGTCATATTCTACAATCTCAGATTCAGGGCTTGGATTACAGGTCGGGTAGAGGAGGACACTGAAGCCCACATACTGAGAATGAGGAACAGGTAGTTTTCCAGTAAGAAATAAGCAAATGGATGCCAGCAGTATAAAATAACTGATATCCACTAAAAAGGAAATATGATGAATGATATGATATAAAATATATGATGTACATATGTCATCATATAAAATAATGAAGTTCATATTAAAGCCATATATATTATTTTCAGGGTTAAGCAAGATCTTCATGTTCCTGTATCTTAAATATCTTTATCATAAATAATACTGAAAATGACATTAAAATTACATTTCTATACTGACACCGTTAAATTTAGTATTTTGAGTATCAATCTATTGAGGGAGGTCCTATTACCAAACTTTCATTTTACATATGTCTCCAGCTATAGGTAGGGTGGACAAGCAAATTAGATCTAATTTTGTGTTAAATAAACTGTCTCCCAGCTTAGAAAAAATTAATTTAAATCAAATGCCAAGTTTCAACTTTTATAAATGAGTGTTTTATTATACAATCTTCAGTTTTTCATCTGTTCTATATTGTTATGGTTGGAGTGCAAAAAGTGAAAAAGGGTGATCAAGAAAAGGTAGCACAGTTTTATAAGCCACATTAAGGAGTTTGAACTTGGACTTTAAACTAAAGGTAATGGACAGCCATTTAAATAGAGAATTATTTGTTATGTCTGTGGTTTTCAATAGTTTATATCAGCATAGAGATTGCACAAAAAGGGTCGAGATTAAATGTGAGAAAACTCCACTAGTTCGGGGAGGGGGAATGATGTTAAAAATGAACAAAGAAACACTTAGGAATTGAAAGAAGTCAATTTGGTAATTTGGTCCCTGTGAAGAGCAAGAAGTCCTATCTGACTACCGGATTCCTCGCTCGAGCATCTGATTCAATGGGAGTGTTATTTAACAGGAAGGCAAATATCAGAAAAGGATCAGTGATTCAGTGGTTTTTGATTGTTGGAGAAGAGTGAGTAGACAGATAGAAAATGACCAAATCAATCCTCATGGCATTTTCATGATCATTTGTGGATTTTTGTAAAGCAGCAAACAATCTGAGTCTTCTGTAGGGCAACTCTCCAACTAACTGTAAGGTTGAACGAGGTGACACTCTGCCTTCTTGTTTCAGCTCCTATACTTTAAACAAATGTCTTTTCCTTGGTTTCTTTAGTGTCTTGTTTGCGGTTTTGTGTGCTTTTTTGTTGGTGATTTCACTGTTTAAAAGAACCCTTAAGCAGTAATGCTAAGGTGCTGTCTAGTGCTCCCAAATGCAAGGAGATTCTGATACACCTTACAGAGAAAATAATTTAGATAAGCTTTCTTCAGAAATGAGTTATAGCATTATCACTTGTGAGTTCAGTGTTCATGCAGAAAAAGGACGAAGAAATCTGTATATGAGCCTGCTCTGGAAAATGTTAAATTGACATCTACAGTGCATGATGAAGCTGTGGAAAAGATGAAAAACTGGTTAAATTTTTGGATTCATAAGGTGGTGGTTAATAAAAAGAAAAGTGTAATGGACAAGACTGTACTAAGGCTAAAAGCCAAAGAAATGATTATGTTATCCAGGATCAAGAAAATACAAAACCTTTCTCCATTAGTGTTTTATTATTAAAGAATATTGTATATATTTAATTATTTGGAATATACATATTATTAAGTATATATATATATATTATTAGGNATATTAGGTACTCTAAACAGAAACACACATAAAACAAAGTTATGTGTTGATCAACTGATGAAAATATGACCAGAGGCTGCAGGAACCTATATCCACTTAGGAAAAACAGCTCCATATTCACTAATTCAGTGTTTGCAGAGGATTGACAGCCCCTAACTAGTGCAAATAACCAGAACTGACTTTACGTATTTGTGTGTGCAAATTTATATAAATGAGAACAAATCAAACATTCACACACATATATGTATATCTATTACATAAATACAGATATTATATGAAGTAATACTGTTCTGACCAACCTGTCTTGTAAGTCTGCTTGGATGATCTAGTGTATTCTTGACCATGCTTCAAATGTTACCAATACAAAGGCACCGACTGTCTTGCACTTTCTGGTATCCCCCTCACTGTGTTGATTCTACAGTATATTCCTCAAAAGTTCTTGTTAAAGAAACAAAAGATCCTTTGAAATGTCAAATTATCTCATTCATTTTAATGGAGAAAAGTGGACATCATAGCATTTATGAGAGCTGTTTATTACCACAAAGGCTTAAAGTGCACACATAGAAATGCATCATACCACCATGAAGTTGGGTAAAATTACCTGAAATGTGTTCATAATTATTCACATGTAAATAATGATACTTTACTAGCAAAACAGGGTGACATTAAATCAATGATATTAATAACCTAACAAATTTCCTGGAAGTGAGGCCATTATCTTTACAATTTCAAGTACTTTAAAAGCTGCTTGAATTTCTTTTATGGGGAAGAATATTAATAGGGAGCCATTATTCCACTTGTAAGTCAGCATGTGCTCTTTGAGAGTAGCATATATTTCTAGCATATGACAGATATATGTTTAATTACTCAGAAACTTTCATTTAAATAAAAAATATAAAGTTACAATTTGAAAAGTTCCAATTAGTTTAAATAATTTAATGTGACGTAAAGTTGCTGGTACACAATTCATATCAAGAATTATATAAAGCATAAAGTTGGATTAATTTTTCACCGTAATCTGCATATGTTAAAACTATTTCCTAATTTGTTTAGTTCAGCAGCTGGCATGAAAACATCCAATTTGGGGGTCAAGAAATATTCAAGGAATCTCTTTTCCACTTGTGCATCTTCAACAGTTACTTGGCTCAATCATTCTATCCTTATTATGTGCAAGTCATGTAGTAGGAAATTGACAAACACGAGTAAAAATTAAATAAAAAGAAAAACAATGCCCAATGACTAACATGAACGTGACCCAAAAATATTTTCAACACCAATGAAAATTTTCATTTCCAAAATGAACTTGTATTGTATTACTCAATCATACCATTTTAATTTATGCCTGCTATATGCTAGGCATGTATTTTTTAAAATTTAATATTACAAAAGTTATTTGAGCTAAGAATTATTATCCTCATTATACAGATGAGATTGGTGAGGCTCAGAAAGCTCAGTATGTTGTCCAAGATCACACTGCTAGTAAGTCATGAAGTTAGGATCTAACGAAAGTGCAATGTTACCATGAAAATAAAATGCATTTCGAAGACTTACTCTCCAATTTCTTACAATTTGTCTTGTACAGACACTCGACATAAAGGGTCATAACTCCTTCTACACAAGAAATTCTTTAGATATAAATTTTATTTGTAGGTAAAAAACTGAAACCCAATGTAGATAAACAATTTGAGCTGAGGTACACCTCCTCCACACTCAGTGACAGAGCAAGACCTAAGCATAAGCCTGGTTCTTAGATCATGGATCTTGATAACATATCAAGTTTCTCCTGCCATTCCTCCCTTACTTTTAACTTACTGACTTTTTTAGCCTCAAGTGGATTTTGATTAACCAACTGTAATAACCATTTCTGAAAAGAAACCATAGGATAATAACCAACGACGGCATGACAGCTGTCATGTCACTAGTCTAATGATCCCCGTAATCAATTTTATAGGAGAATGGCCACTTCCGGATAAAAAATTATAAGTCTTATGCTTTTTATGTCAGAATATCCTGTTTCATTTTCAAACAATTTTTTCAATTTGTTTAGTACATCAGTGCTGTGATCATTGTAAATCCACAGAGAGACAAATCCTTTGGATTTTGCATAAAATAATATTCTCTGGAGAGTGAGAGTAAGATGTGGAATTACTCTGAACACACATTTTACACCCAATATTACAATCCTGTGTAGACCCAAGTATTTACAAAGGCTGCAAAATGGTCTGTAGATACCACTAATTTTATTACCCTTTGTTTTCCCCCGAGCACAAGAGAAAATTCTAAGCTGCCATTATAATTGCAAAAACAAATTATGTGTAAGCCTTTCCTCACATCTCTCAGAGTAATCATCTTTCTGTTCAATCCAGGATCAAACAGAAATGGCATACATTGACTTCTAACTTTCCTAATGATATCCAAGCCAAAGAAAGTGTTATTGACTAAAGGGCCAATAGGAAATGTAATAAATCTTTACTCATTATGGGTTATTACCCAAACACTTACTTTACCATAGTCCATTTAAGGAAAAAGCATTTTAGTTTTAAGTGTTGATCATAAAAAATATAATCATTAATGGAGTAGAGATTTATCTTCTGTGGGAGTTTCCTTCTTGCTAGCTCATGACTGCTTGTCAGTAATAAAAATTGGCTAGCACTTCCCTTGCTCATTAGGTAGAATTATTCCCTTGACTGGTGACATCAATGTATTTGTAACAACCCCATTTGCAAGGCTGGCAGCCCAGCCTTAAATGTACTGATAAAAGGAGCAGGAGTAGATGTAGGCATTTTGACAGAAAGCTATTGTAGTTAGTCAAAAACAGAAAACATCAGGCATGATATAATTGTGCATTAGATTACCCCATACCTTTCATGTTTACAATTATGCTGTACAAAAATATCTTAGTCTTGAACATGTATCTTAAATAATGTGACTGAATGGCTTATTTTTAGAACAAATGTTGGGTACAACACATTCAAAATACCTTCCATGTAAGTAATAATGTTAGAGAAAAAATATTATGTTGAATTAGAGCACTTTGATAATGATATAAAGAGGGAGTATACTCAATTATATGTACTCATATTATTCTAAGGTATATATTCAATTGTTCTAAAGTATCTCAAAAATAAATTGCTGAATTAAATACTACTAATGCTAAAGAGAATTCCTGGAAATGTTTATCTCCGATTGAACACTAAAGTAAATATATTTAAAAGATGGAATATTTAAGTTCATTGAAACTATGGGTTATTAAAAATACTCTATTTTGGATGAGCAAAGAGCAAATAATGATAGTTTTATGCCAACAAAAGCATTCATTGTTTTCATTATTTCAACCCCTTGATACTATATCCTACCCTACAGTACCTTTTTCTTGAATCCGATATTGATGGCTGAAGTCGTGGAAAAGGCACAAATGTGGACCCGCAAGGAACTAGCTGTGGAGACATTATGATCTTCTGCTCGGGTATTTGTTCAAGAGAAAAAAAATTGTCTACAGCCACAAACTCCTTTCATCCAGTTGCATGATCAAAGGAATTGAGTCTTGTTTTTACCATTACTTTGGAAAGATTTTATAGGATGTAAACATTTCAGCTCCAGCAGCTGATTCTAATTTCTTTAATGCTATCTTTGATTCAGCACTGCTTGACAGACTATTAAGGAAATGTTGATGATACAGGAAGACCAGTGTACTGGTTAACATGATTATTTTGCAGAGCACTGTGCATTCATTAATAGCAAATAAGTTGTTACAATATTCCTCTCTGCTTCTTTCTAAAAATCTTTTATTTATCTTTATTTAGTCTCAGGATGTTTGGTGTTCAAAATATAGAGCCCATCACTTGTTTCAGAAAATATAACCCATAACCTTTTCTCTGGTAAACAAAATCAAATGTTAAATTTAAGAAAAGTCCATGATACTGAGACCATGTCTCCCAAACACACAAGCCTTACAACTCAGAGTGATCATAATTCAAGCAGCAAGGGCTTTCTACAATAAAAAAAAAAAAAGTATACAATCTAAATGTTAAAACCTGAGAGGACACTGTTGTTTAACCCTAAGAAATGGGTGACATATTGAGGAACACAGTAAGTGTGGAGAAGTTTCTTACAGGAATAACAGGAATGGCAGACCATACAAAAGAAAGAAAATACATATATGTATGAACTAATAAAAATGTAGAAATATATGAAATATACAAGTCTCAAGAAAGGGCAAAGAAAATGTTAGGAGGATATTAGCAATTTTTATAATAACAATGGTACACAGCAGTATATAAACTTCCTTTGTAGCCTTATCATGATAAACAATTTTTGTAGCCTTATTCATGATCTTGTTCTGACTGTGAAAAATCAAAGCAATGTAACTGCCTAATAATAGAGAGTCAGATAAATATTTTTTGATGCATCAGTAGTATGGAAGAGTATGCAACCACAAATGATGGAAAGCTATTCATGATATGCTGTTAAGTGGAAAAACAGCAAGTAAATAAACCAAAAAACAGGTTACCAAAAACTATTGTGGTTTGACCCTATTTGGGTAAAGCCCATGCATTTAAATATAGGAGAGGAATCTCAAGTTTTACATATCAAATAATTAGCATTTGTGAAATTATAGGGGTTTTTTTTTGAAGTTATTGTGAATCAGTATTTTCTAACTTTCCCATAGTGACCATGTATTACTTATGTAATAAAAATAAAACTAACAAAATAAGTATGCTGTTTGTACCAAGTACTATCACTACCACAAGGTTTAACCATCATTTTATTCCCTAAAAGGCTATCCCTTCAAAATCACTTTCTGAATGTCATTTACAAAGATCTAAATAGCTGCTCTCTGGTGACATGAAGTCATTTCAAAATACATCATGCTAGAAATCACATCATACGCCAGAGTCAGAAGTGAGAGACTCTTGTCCTAACTGCAACTTGCTAATTAGTTCAGCCAATTAGACTTCAGCCTCCTGCCTCTTTCCCAGAGTTATTTGTGAAGTTCGACAAGAACTTTGACAGGCCAAATATTTACTGTAAATAAAGATTTTATGGAACATAAGCTTTTGACCTTATCACCACCCAGGGATCAAAAACCATATCATCTAATATCCTCATAACTTTTATTCCTCTGCAGAGTCTGTGGGGGTTGCTCCTTCCATTCCTTCAAATGCAATCTGTGGGCTTTGGTGTTTACAGCTTGAGAGGCATTTTCTTTAACTAAGCTGAGCTGGGCCCATTCTTTTTTACAGCCTCATCAGGGAAAACAGACCCTTGGAGTGCTCAGAACAGAATCCCCAAGCACACTTCCAGAAGGACAAATCGCCCTCTGAAGATTATAATGTTAAAGAACATGTACAAACTTCACAGCCACACAACTTGCATTCAAATCCAGCTCTAAGACTGCCTGGTTGTGGGACTATAAAAGCACCCAGGGTATTTCACTGTACTGAGACTCACAATTTCCTCTAGGTGGAAAAATGGAATGGCAATTCCAACTTCCTAAAATGAATGACAATGAAATTAGAATGCACGGGAAATACTAGTATAGAAACTGACATGGAGAGCCTTTCAATTAACGTTTTCTTTCTCACACATTTAGTAACCTGGTATTCTTATGATAACCATTATTATCACACAAGTGTGATAAAATTTCACCCCAAAGCAAACAGATATTTTAGTAAGCTTCACACTATTATCACTGATAAATGTGGATTTGTGATAAGTTTATTGAAATAACAAAAACAGCTCAAGAGCTCGGTGATTATTTCAGCAGGATCTCTAGTCGGTCTGGTCTGTACTAGAGTCTCTCTCCATGAAGTAATCAGAGATGTCTTTATTTCAGAATTTAATATAATTAGACTAAAATGGCTGCTGGTAGAAGTGAGAAAAATGAAGGCTGAAGGAGTATTTTCCAGCATTTGGAAGTTCCATATATTGATGACTGGGAATACCTGGATAAGCTTATCTGTGCATTAACTTTCTTGCTCTGATTACGCAGAGCTGTGAAGAAACTCAAATTTGTAACAAAATACAAAATCAACGTACAGAAATGTGTTGTATTTCTATATACCAATAATGAAGCAGCAGAAAGAGAAATCAAGGAATCAATCTCATTCACAATTGCACCAAAAACCATAAACCAAAGAGGTAAAAGATCTGTACTCTGAAAACTATAGAACTCTGATGAAAGAAATTGAAGATACACAAAGAAATGGAAAAACATTCCATGCTCATGGATTGGAAGAACAAATATTAAAATGTCTATACTACCCAAAGCAAACTACATATTCAATGCAATCCCTATCAAAATACCACCAGCAATTTTCACAGAGCTAGAACAAATAATTCTGCAATTTGTATGGAACCACAAAAGAACTCAAATAGCCAAAGTAACGTTGTAAAAGAAAAGCAAAGCTGGAGGCATCGCAATTCCAAACTTCAAGTTATATTACAAAGCTGTAGTCATCAGGATAGTATAGTACTGGTACAAAAACAGACACATAGATCAATGGAACAGAATAGAAAACCCAGAAATAAACCCACAACCATATGGTCAACTAATCTTTGACAAAGCAAGAAAGAATATTCAATGGAAAAAAGACAGCCTCTTCAACAAATGGTGTTGGGAAAACTGGACAGCAATGAGCAAAAAAATGAAGCTGGACCACTTTCTTACACCATACACAAAAATAAATCCAAAATGGATGAAAGACCTAAATGTGAGACAAGAAACCATCAAAATCCTAGAGAACACAGGATTGTTCCATTTCAATTGACATTGGCGATAGCAACTTCTTACTAGATATGTCTCCTGAGGTAAGGGAAACAAAAGTAAAAATAAACTATTGGGACTTCATCAAAATAAAAAGCTTCTGCACAGTGAAGGAAAAAATCAACAAAACCAAAAGGCAACCTACAGAAGGAAGAAGATATTTGCAAATGACATATCTGGTAAAAGGTCAGTATCCAAAATCCATAAAGAACTTATCAAACTCAACACCCAAAAAACAAATAATCCAGATGAAAAATGGGCAGAAGACATGAATAGACATTTTTCCAAAGAAGACATCCAGATGGCTAACAGACACATGAAAAGATGCTCAATATCACTCATCATCAGGGAAATACAAACCAAAACTACAATGAGATATCACCCCACACCTGTCAGAATGGCTAATATCAACAACACGAGAAATAACAAGTGTTGATGAGGATGTAGAGAAAGAGGAACCCACTTACACTGTTGGTGGGAATGGAAACTGGGGCAGCCACTCTGGAAAACAGTATGGAGGTTTCTCAAAAGGNACACAATGGAATATTACTCAGCCATAAAAAAAGAATGAAAGCTTGCCATTTGTAAGGACGTTGATGGAGCTAGAGAGTATTATGCTAAGCAAAATAAGTCAGTCAGAGAAAAACAAATANTACACAATGGAATATTACTCAGCCATAAAAAAAGAATGAAAGCTTGCCATTTGTAAGGACGTTGATGGAGCTAGAGAGTATTATGCTAAGCAAAATAAGTCAGTCAGAGAAAAACAAATACCATATGATTTCACTCATATGTGGAATTTGTAAGAAACAAAACAGATGAGCACAAGGGAATAAAAAAAAAGAGAGGTAAACCAGGAAAGAGACTCTTAACCATGGAGAACAAAATGAGGGCTCCTGGAGAGGAGGCAGGGAGGGGGATGGGTTAAATAGGTGATGGGTATGAAGGAGGGCACTTGTGATGAGCACAGGGTGTTGTTCTATGAAAGTGATGAATCACTAAATTCAATACCTGAAAATAATATTACACTGTATGTTAACTAACTGGAATTTAAATAAAAACTTGAAAAAATAAAAATAAGAAAATTAAAAATTAAAAAAAAAGAAACTCAAATTTGTGGCTCAGCTTCCTTTGCTCAACACTACACAGTAAAGTGAGTTTTTTTAGTAAACATGTCTTCATTAGTCTTTTCTCCCCTCTTGGGAAAGGGATGTCCTATCGCATGTTGGCATTTATTTATCTCACAGTGATAGCAAATGAAGATCAACAGAAATAATATTCTGATCTAAAACTTCAGTCCATAAAACATCTTTTTAAAACATCAGAGTTTGGGCTAACAGTACATGCTGCCAGGAACAACTCATTCTGACTCTGAATAGTATCATAAACACCAGCAGTAGCCAAGCAAAAAACCGGGATAAGTAGGTGATTCGTACAGTTTCCATGTAATGTATTTGGACATCATTTGAGTTTCCAGGACTAACATCAACAGAACCATTCAACAGCTAAGTTCATTTTTAAACTTAACATCCTGGAACTCTTTAACATTTCCAAGCACAATCTTGGAACATGAGTCGTATTAACCAGAAAAGAGGAAACTGTTGAAATAAACAAGAGAGAAGACATGTATAATCTTTGAGACCATATGTTTTTTTATATCATCATTGAATTTTCATCATACCTAGCAGAATTCAATGTGCATAATATTTATTAAATGAAATAAAAAGAAAGTAAAGTAGAAAAATTGTGACTATACTGCAATCCCCAATAATTTATCAACAAGAACATACTTCTTAATGAATCTAACGATTCCCTATAGCCAAAGTCAGTTACTTCTACTCTCTATCTGAACTTTTACATGATAAAGGAACATTTATAGGATAATCTTCCACTTTATTAATGTGCTTTGATGAATAATCAAATTATTGAACTCTTCTTGTAAACCAAGGCTTAAAACCATATGACTTATAACAAAAAGCATTGCAGTGAACTAAAGGGGCTCAGACAGCTTACTCTTCCATTTGATCCCAGAAACACTGTTTCCTCCCAAGTACATTTTGGTCATTCAAAATTTACCCCTTTTCAAGTAGCAATTCAAAAAAAAAAAAGGAAATTCTCAAGTAACCGACACACACAGAGACTTCTGACAGATCACACTATATTTCCATTCTTTCTCTGGGCAAACCAAGGATTATATAAATGATATAATGAATAGAATGTGTATTGTCAAGTTAACGACAAAGTAGTTCATCAAGGATTATCACAATCCAACTTGGGTATTGCCTAACACCTGGTAATATGACTTCTAAAGCACACAGTTTTCATTCTGATGATAACAGAATAGTATGAGAAAAGCCACTGATGTAATGAAGCTCTCTTTAAATGTTTAACAATTATTGGCCTTCTCAGGACTCTATGTATAACAAGAAAATTATCCCTCAATTACAAAAAGAGATCATGATCCTTATTTCTCTGGAGATGTCTTCATATCTTCATGTCTCATAACTATAAGAATCATTTAAAAAGAGAAATATGATGATCCAGAAAGAAATGAGTACAAATAGGAGCCAACTGTACTAACATTAATTGATAGCACTCTTGGGGACCAAAATACATTTGGAAACTTTTCAGGTTCTTCCATCTTTAGGGATGCTTTAATCTCCTCACCTATAAAAAGAGATTTGAAAACTTTCCTCCCTGGTCAGAAATCTAGCATTTCTTTAAATCTATTCGTGTGGAAAGAAGAATCTCAGCTTGGTTACATGAAACATTTATTCATTCATTCAATAATTTTTATGCCTTCTATTGTGCTTGGTATCATGTATAAAGCAGTGAACAAAAGAAAAAATAGCCTCTGTTCTCACCAAGCTTATATTATAGCCAGAAGAATTAAAAAAATGAAAAAAATAACAATAAATGTTCAATTGCAAATTGGAATAAATTGTTATGAATATGAAGGCCAAGACACTGAAAGAGTGGATAGATTAAGGTGGGAGGCAGCAAAGGCCTCTCCACTTGTACCATATTGCCTGGGCCAAGGGACTTGTCTTCTTATAGGCAGTCAGCCCAAAAATAATTTTATTAATTGAAAGTGGGCTTTCATTTGCAGTTTGAGATAATACATGATATCTGTCATTAAGCTCCAGTATTCTTGTACTCTGGACAAAAGCTTGGAATATGGTGGATGGGAGAAAAAAAGGAGAGAACTGTTTCACATAAGATATGTGAGTCACAGGGCACCTGGGTGGCTCAGTCGGTTAAGCATCCAACTCTTGATTTCAGCTCACATCATGATTTCAGGATCTCAGGGTCCTGGGATCAAGCCAGGGCAATGGGCTCCATGCTCAGCTGGGAGTCTTCTTCTTCCTCTCCCTCCACCCCTCCCCCAGCTTGCACGTGCATGCTGTCTCTCTCTCTCTCTCTCAAATAAATAAATAAATAAATCTTAAAAAAAAAAGATATGTAATTCACTATCTGAGAAAACCACAATTTGCAAAGATTGCTTCCCACAGTCAGTGAGTGTCTGTACTTCAATGTTGAATGCCTTTGATAGATAACCATTTTCAGTACATTCATACTTTGAGAGAAAATCATAAACAGAGGTATTGTTCCATGGAGTAAACGGATTTCCTACATGACTATCAGGGAAATTGTCTCTGCATTCAAAGTACACAACTGGCTAGGTACGTTACTTTAAACTTTCTCATTTTGAAATCCTGCTCCAGGCAATAAACATGTGCAAGCCACAGAATTATTATTAATATGTATTTGCTAGACTTGGGAGACTAATTATTTGAGCTGATACAGAAACGTCTATGTCCTGAGATTATTCTCAGATGAAGAATAAGAAGGAAATGGGGAAACCAAGAAAACTACTGAGAACTAAATTAACATTAAGTAGGAAATAAACATTAAAAGAAAGCCTCCATCTTGGCCTTCAGAATTTCTTAAGGAAAAAAAAATGGTGCCTACTTCTTAGGCATTTGATGAAAAGGTAAAACCTGGAGATGAAGCAAATTCAAAATCCACAAAAAAAAAGTTTATACATTTTTATCAATGTATAATAAATAGATCTTAAAGTCCACTGCAAGAAAAAGCAAACTACTTTATAGAACGGACACAACTTCGCTGATTTCTCTATGCTGAATCACCTCAATGGAAGGTATGAATTGTCACCCTTCCCAATATGGAGGAAAATTCTATAATTCTCCTACTGGAGATTAGCTACAACATGGACTACACACCACAGACTATTCTAAATCACACACTTGCCTTTTCTCTATTTCTGAGTCCATGTTATCAAAGTATAATTCTAATTTCCCTTTCCACGCATATGATTTTAATGTGAACAAAGTCATTACCCTAACATTATGGTTTCTATCTCAACCATACTTTTGTTTGCTAAACAAGAAGCTGTTGATTTGAAATTGCACAGTTCTGGATGCCTCACAAAATCAGAAGCATTCTAGGATGAGTCTGAGAAACTACACCATGGGCCTCATCTAGGTAAGGCCACTATGATGTGTTCCCCACATGGCCAACCACTAACTCAATTTTCTTTAGATTGGCTTTATTTTTTTTAAGATATTATTTATTTATTTATTAGAGAGAGAGAGAGAACAAACAGGGGGAAGGGCAAAGGGAGAAGCAGACTCCCCCCTAAGCAGAGAGCTCAACACAGGGGTCAACGGGGTCAACACCAGGACCCTGAGATCATGACTTGAGCCAAAGGCAACCGCTTAACCAACTGAGCCACCGAGGCGCCCCTAGATTGGCTTTATATTTGAAATTTCAAAGGCTAAAATTCCAAATTTTCAATTGTTATCTATTTGTAAAAGTATTTGAATATTAACAATACTCATTTAAGGTAGTATCTGTCACACATAGGAAACTGGAAAGCCAGAGAAGCCTAAATCAGTTAATGAAAATTCCAATTTAAAATGACAATTGAAAGCCACTCTAACAAATATTTGAGAGAACGTAATACAATTTACCTCAATTTGGGCTCGTAAAAAAAAGTCCCTCAGAAAATTGTTTTTGAATCATGCTCACTTTCTTTGTGTATTTTTATAACCTTGGTTCTGACATCATCACTACCTTATTAAACAAAGGTATTATATATAATACAAGTGATAAGTAATTATGTTCATAGGGGACCCTAATCTGAAGTATCAATGACTGTACATAATATCAAGCTATATTAAAATTAGGTTTTACTAAATTGTACGATCGAATTTTCAGTAGACCATTTGACTATACTGATTATTCTTTAAATTTTCTGACTTGTGCTTATTATCCTAGCACCAACCAGTTGGAAATTTAACTTGAAAATGTATTAAGAGGATTAGAGCTTGAGAAATGAAGTATGTACTTCCATGAAATGCTAACTCTATTTGAATGAAAAATAAATAAATGGATTTGTACTTCTTAATCCCCTTTATCCATTAAGAGGTATAAATTTCCAGTTGTAAAATAAGTCAAAGGGATGAAAAGTAGAGCACAGAAAATACAGTCAATAATATTGTAATAACTTTGTATGGTGACAGATGGTAACTATACTTATTGTGGTGAGCATATCATAATGTATATAATTGTTGAATAACTATGTTGTACAACTAAAACTAGTATAATGTATGTCAGTTATATTTCCATTAAAATTTTTAAAAATGGCTTTAACCTCTTCTTTGTGTTTTATGTTACACAGTTTTATATTTTGGGTAAGCAAGGACATTTCATAAATTCCACGCAAAGTATTATTAAATAGCTTCCTGAAGAGAAAAATCAAATGTAAATACAAATGAAAATTGAAAATAACTAATATATTTTAATAAAATTATCCATTATAAACTTTTTGGTTTTATACTCAGTTTCTTTGGTTATAAAAAGAAATAATAGCACTATTTCACTGAGGACTGGTATAAGAATATAAGAAAATAGTATTTTTCTTTAGGAAACAAAGTATACAGAAGATTGGTATCATTCATTAATTCAATAAATATTTGCATACCTCACATGTATTGGGCACTGAATGGGCTGCTGGGAATACAGTGACCTCATAGGGCTTTCTTCAATCATTATGGCATGTATATAAAGTGTAACTATTTATATATTGATATTTTTCAATAAGCTTATCATGTCCTAAATATAGATTTCTGATTTATGCCTATAAATCTCAAAACGTTAATATTTTGCAGTGTATACATTTTTTTAATTTAAGTACAACTAATGTTTTTAATGATATTAATGTCTCTAATTTAGGATAGCATTAGTCTACATTCTTGCCAGCTGTTTTCAATTTAACCACATACAGTATTTAGTTTTTACTTTAAATAAACTAGGGGCATTTTGCCCCCTCATTTATCTTGGTAGTCATTAAGTAACTACTGCAACTCTTACCAATAAAACAAAATGCAATGACATGATCTCAGTATTAACTTCTGCTTTAAATTTTGGAGGCAGATACGAAATAAATAATTTTCTCTGACATCTACAGGTCATTCGGCTAATCTTCTAATGATTGGCCTTTAAACAATCATCAAAATTAAAGAAATAGTCTGATCTCTAAAATTCTATAATTTGGAACCAACAATTTAATTATTTAATTACAGAATGCTCCTGTAGACCAGAGATTAACCCACAAATCCCTAAAAGGCTTCCAAAATGTATATTCCCCAGAGCTGAAGAGAAAATATTTTATAGCACAGCTGATGACTGTAGAAGGTCCCAACCACCTAATTAATTAACATATTTCAAATTATTAGTGCAAGATTTAAATAAACTTAAAATTTAACCTTTTCCAAACAAGTGATATTAGTTCCAATGGCATGCTATTTAGTTTTTGCTTTTAACAATCCTGTTGAAATACTTTAATGAATCCTTATGTATTTTGAAATAATCTCTATGAAATAAATCAGTATCAATGAAGGTATGTATAAATTTAAAGAAAAATAAAGTGAATTAAAATGTGTTTTTAGTGCTGAATACTATTTTGAAGGATAGCAAATTTTACTATCAACATTGTGACTGTAATTCGATATTGTTGTTGAATAAGAGGATCACTCTTAATTGTTTTAAAGTCCAGAAAAAGAATATGTACTTTAACATTTTATAATCCCCATATAAAAGCACTTTATTCTTCCTCTAACCACTGTGAAAAACAATCTCCCAATATTGGTGTGTCATCAAATGTTCTGAACATCTGAGGATTCAAGAGGAAATGAACTGAAATTACAAAATTAAAAATTGAATTATACATATAACTGCAAGACAGGGACCATATTTGAAAAAAAAAAAATTACTCTGTATTTCAGACTCCATTTGCCTATTTTCCAATCCAGTTCCCCTTAACAGGAAGCTAGGTAGAGCAAAATCACTGAGGTGAAAATTATGTAATGGAAATAAATATGAATTCACTTTTCCTGTTTATACCTTTAAGAAAATAACAGCATTCAATATCAACCAACAAATAAAAAACAACAAAGCTGGAAACACCTAAACATAAGAATAGAACAGCATATTTATGTAGCTGAAGAATAGTTGTTCAATTCTATAAATACGGAATCTGATAAACCTCTGTTAAATACTACAGTCCACCTCTTAGCAAGTATATAACTTTGCAAATGTTACTAATCCCTTTCTTCCTTGTTACTTTATCTATTAGATAGAAACAATATCTACTTGACAGACTTGGTGACTGGACTAACTGAGATAATGTACAAAAAAAGTGTCCAGCACTTAACCATCATGCAACAAGTGTAACATCTTCTTCCCTAACTAATATATTGAATTGGACATGTAAGACAAAAAAATAATATATTTAATAAACAGTATTTTAAATATATTTAAGAAAAAATCAATTAGAAATGAAATTGTGTTAGAACCCAACATTATCTTGATCCACATCAGGAGTCAGCAAATAGCCGAGAAGCCAAATCCTGTCTACTGCCTGTTATTTTATAACCTGTGAACTAAGATCAATTTTATATTTTTAAATGGCTGGAAACAAACTCAAAGAAGAATAATATTTCATAACATGTGAAAATTTTAGGAAAACAAATTTCAATGTCCACCAATAAAGTTTTATTCAAGCTCAAACATGCTCATTCATCTACAAACTGTCTATGGATGCTTTTAAATTACGACAGCAGAGTTGAATAGCTGTAGAAGAGACTTTATGGCCTCCAGGGCTTAAAATAATTGCTATCTGGTGCTTTACATAGGAGAAATTTGTCGATCGCTGCTCTAGTGAGGAAGACAGCCTATCTCATGCCATGACCTACTTTGCTATGTTTTAGCTGCACTAATTTTAAGAGACTCACTTTTTGGTTACAGAAAATTTATTTTAATTGTCTGATAATACACTCTACACTTTCAAACAAGCCATTTCTTATGGGATGAGATGATGTTATGAAACTAAGAATAATGCTTATTGATTGGGGGTACAGATGAAAACTGGCTTGAGGACAAGATTGAGAGACTTTTTACTACATTCTTGTATAGCTATCAATTATTAATATACGTAAATGTTACTTATTCAAATATTAAAGAAATATGTTTATTTTTTAAATATGAGGTGATCAAATGCTTTAAACAAATCATTTTCTCTGTCTAATTAAAAATTGTGTATACAGTTTAATTTACAAAAGGAAGATATATAAAAGAGCATTCATAATTTTACATCAAAATCATGATTTAAATGGTTTAACTAAGTCATTTACACTGAACCATAATTAACTTATTAAGAGAATATAGTTTCTAAACTGTACTTTCTGTTTAGTTAGAATTTCTTAATTACTTTCCATGAATTGACCCAAATATGCATTACTCTCCCACAGACAAAGCCACGAAATGACATCAAGTCTTTTCAAGACAAGAAAACAGAGGAACCTGATAGCACTTACAAATATAAAACTTCAGAAATCACTGATTTCTGTGTCAACTGATTTGACATAGACATTTTTATAGAACTCTGATTTGCCAAAAGATAGGATACCAGATGATGGAGCTGGAGCTATAATTATCAGTCTAAGATATCTGAAAGTGGTTGGAGGAAACCAAACCCAGGACAACTCTCTACAATACTCCCTTCTTATGTAATTTCCCTTTTGAGTTCATCAACTGTTCAAAGAAACAAGAGTTAAGAACAAATAACTCACTGGAGAAAGAACACTGAACATTTCCATGGAATTTAGAGGTTGGGGGGTATTTTTAAGTCCATTGTTTCATTCCCTCAACCATTCAACAAAAATATATACATTTATTCAGTGCCTACTGTGGGGAAAGCGCCAAGGTTGGCACTGGAGAAGCAGGAATAAAGAAAAAGCAATGGTCCTCCTCATGAGGACAAGAAACAAAAGGTTCTGTTAACGGATGAGGGCTGGAGAACTGCCAGTACAAGTTTATGAAACAAGAGTGAAGGAAACATATGGAAGGAGCATATAACCTGGCCCAGAGTTCAGCAGTGCTCACTTTGGCAGCAAGTACACTAAAACTGGAACAACACAGAGAAGGTTTGCATGGCCCCCATGGAAGAATGGCGGAAGTCAGTACAGACTTCACTGAGAAAAATCACGAAGGAAGAGAGATCAGAGGGTAAGAGTCATTTAGAGAAAAAGTGAGTGGAACATCAAAAACAGAAAATGTTCAAGGCCAAGTGGAAAGCAAAAACACTGTGAGATATTTTACATGAAGTTATAAGTAGATAATATAACTATTTAGCAAATACATAGGCAAAACACTCATTTTAAATATAGTTGTGGTGGTCTTGAAAGCTGTTGACTTACAATTCTTCAAGGGAATTCACTAGACTTAAGCTACATGCATAAGAAATTTAGTTCATGATTTAATTTGTAGCTTCCAAACAATTATATTTGATATGTAGATAATTATCCCATCTGTCTCTTGGCAATATCTTAGAGAATTATCATTTTAACATACTGCAATTGTGAGGATTCTAAAATCAGAAGACTGAAGTTTAATCTCGGTAAAATGCCTTGTGTACCTCTCATGAGGTATTATCAATCAGAAGTCTCTTCCAGTAGAACCACAGAATTATAAATTCTGTCAGACTGAAGAGCAAAAATAAAAATCACATTTATTGCCATCTTATTAACACTCACAAAGAAAAATCTGTGAAGGTTAAAAAAAATAAGGAAAAGAAAATTTGGGGAGATAAAAAGAGTCCAAAAAATATCAAACTTAATTTTTAAAATTGTACAGTATAATCTTTAACTTGTGATTTATCTTTGAAGAATCATCCCATGTTGGAAAAATAGATGTCCACTATAATTTTCTGTAATTTTCTGGATGGTTCTTACAAGTAAAGTTTGTAAATTTTCATAATTTAAAAATTAGACCTCTTACATACCTGACAGAATGGTCAAAATAATAAGATTTCAACACCAAAGGCAATGGAACCAACACCAAAGGGTGTGGAAAACTGAATCGCTCACACGTTGCTGATGGGAATGGAAGTGGTACAGCTACTCTGGGAAAGTTTGGCTACTTCTTAAAAAACTAAACATGCAACTACTATGTAACCCAGCAATTGCACTCTTAGGCATTAATGTCAGAAAAATAAAAATTTATGTTCACAAAAAAACCTGCACACAAATGTTCAGAGCAGCTAATCTGTAATAGCTCAAAGCTGGAAACAACCCAGATGTCCTTCAATGAGTGAATGGTTAAATAAACTATGGTATGGCTATATCATGGAATACTACTCAGTAATAAAAAGAACAATTCATACATGGAACAACTCAGATGAACCTCTAAAGCAACCTAAATATCCAAGAAATGTCACTGTATCGAGAACTTATAGTATGCCCACCTAAGAGATCACACTGCAAATGTTAAAAATGGGAGAACCTGATGCCCTGTTGTGGAACTACCTTCAAGATTTCTTACAAAGTGAAAGAAGAAATGTACAATACAACTATATAGTCACTATCATTTGTATAAAGAAGAAAGATACATACCTCCATATATTTGCTTCCAAATTTATAGAATATTTCTTGAAGAACATGCAAGAAACAGAAAACGAGCTAAACTGATTGCTTTGGAAATGCAAACAGGGTGGAGGCAGATATAGGAGAGAATTTCACTCGATTCCTTCTATTCTTGTTTACATAAGTTTTAAAATTTGAAACCAAATAAATGTATTACCTATTAAAAAATAAATACATTTTTAAAATTTTATATATATACATACATATATATTCAGCCTCTAATAACTCTCTTCCAAAAGTAACAGAAGGGCTTTAATATAAATGTGATTGCAATTAGTAAGGTGAAAAGGGCAATGTGGGAAATTTTAGGTTTAAAAGTTGGAAATAAATTTGCCTAATATGTCTCTGGTCTGGAAGAGAATTGCTGGGTGTCAGAAATACTCCAATAGCTTGGACATTTTCTTTGATATGATTCCATATTTTCACTGAGCAGGCTTTTCATCCTAATTTGTTTTCAGACAGAGTTCACTGGAAAAAGAAAGCCCTGAGCAGCATTAAGGCACATTGGCAGGCTTGGCACTTTCCTGTCTCATTATACATGATCAAATTTGTTTTGTAATACAAATAATGTCTCCTGTGAGACTAAGCAGTGTGATTTTTCTCAGGATGTGAGCAGTTGAGAAAAAACTTTGGAATAATAACTGACTTCACAAAAATAAGAATATTGGGTTTAAAACTAGTTTATGAAATGCTTTTTGGACAAGAGAAAAAAAAATAATCCTCATTATTAGCAAAAGATTTAAAAAATAATAATAAGACCAGTGGACATCTCAAAAGCCATCAGGTTTGGAAAACATAATTTGGTTCAAATGCGCTTATACTTTATCCAGGCATGAAAGCTACTAGCAAAAGTTACCACTCCTTTAAATTATGAAATATTTCCCACAGCCCTACTTCCAAAAAACAACCATTAAAAAATTGTTCAAGTTTAGATTTTTACTTTCACAAGAGGTTTTTGGAATCAAAAGGGAAGGCCTTGGGAGGTAAGCAGGATATAATTATGCAGGATCTATAAAACTAAAAAGAGAATAAGAAAAGAATAAAACCACCTCTATTCACTTAGCTCCATCTTCACCACCACCATGAAATGAATCACCTGGCTTGAAGAGAGGGGGGGAACAGCATCAACGGGGATAAAGAAATGGTACAAGAGAGAGTGAGCAGAGGTTGTGACCTTGGGGAAGCAAGGTCAGACTAGGGAGATGTGCTAAGCGTCCACAATAAGAATGCATGATGAGTGACCAAAGATAAACCTGGAAGCAAGAATGCACTCCACTTGGCTTTTTTTTTATGACTTTATTGTCATATAATTCATATTGCATAAAAATTACCTATTTAAAGTATACAATTCAACAGTTTTTAGTGTATTAACAGAGCTATACAACCATCACCAAGCATATTTTTAGAACATTTTCAGCATTCCCAAAACACCCTGTATTCATTGACCCATTAGCAGTGGCTCTCCATCCCATCCACCCACCAGCCCTTGGTAACCACTAAACTACTGTGTTTTTATAGATTTGCCTATTCTGAATACTTCATATGAACGGCATCATATTATATAAGATCTTTAGTGACTGGCTCCTTTTACTTAGCATAATGTTTTCAAGGTTCATCCATGTTATAGCTTGTATCAGTACTCAGTACCTTTTTATTTCTGAGTAATATTCCTTTGTATGGATATATCACATCTTATTTTTCCATTCATCCAATGATGCGTATATGGTTGCTTCTCTTTGGGGGCTATTATAAAGCTATCATAAACACCTATGTACAAGCTTTGCATGAACATATGTTCCCATTTCTCTTGAGTATATACCAAAGAGGGGGAACTGCTGGGTCATATGGTAAATCTATATTTAACCTTTTAAGAAATGAAGTTGCCAGACTGTTTTCCAGAGCAGCTGGACCATTTTACATAGTCACTGGTAATATACAAGAGTTCTTCTACCTTCTCCACATCCTCACCAACACTTGTTACTATCTTTCTTTTTCAGCATAACCATTTTAGTAGGTGTAAAGTAAGTTGTCATTGTTTTGGTTTGCATTTCCCTGATGGCTAATGATGCAGAGCATCTTTTCTTGTGTTTATTGGCCAATTGTACATCTCCTGTAGAAAAACATCTATTCAGATCCTTTGCCCATTTTTTTTAACTGGGCTATTTGTCTTGTGATTATTGAGGTGTAAAAGTTGCATATATAATTTAGATACAAATATCTACACTATCTGATACATGATTCCAAATGTTTTCTTCCATTTTGTGGATTATCTTTTCACTTTATGGATGATGTCCTTTGAAGCACAAAGATTTTTAATTTTGATCAAGTAAATTTATCTATTTTTTTTTCTCTTGTCACTTGTACTGTTGGTATCATACCATTTGTCTTTATCAGAGAGGAAACTATGTATCTTCCGAGAGAGGAAGCTTATGAGCTACATGTTGGCTTTAGGACATATGGACCTTCTAGGGATAGCAGCCAACAATTTGATATTTATATTATCAACAGATGGACACCTTCCCAATACTCTGTGTGTTTTCCAAGTCACCTCTGCCCTGTGGCCACAGTTCAGAATATTCATTAGCTTCTGGAAAAGAATGCTGGTTTTTAATTCCCAAAGGGTAGTGAGAGTATAGAAGACAAAACCTCTGCATCAAAATCTAGTGACTGATTAACTTACTTTTTACAAAATCTGTGTTATTATTACTAGTGGGTTGAAGCAGAAGAAAAACAAAGAACTCTGAGCACACAGAGAGACTTCCCTTTAAAAAGAACAAGTAAAATGAGAAAGAAAAAAAAATTAAAATTATTGAAGTAAACTGTACTGAAATAAAACTCAAATCTGCAGCAACTTATGGCACACTGTGAATGTTAAAAAACTGATAGCAAATAAGACATATTCTAGTAAAGTTACTAAACTTCATAGAAAAAGAGTTTTCCATACATTCAGAAAATTACAAGGTGGATAGGTGAATTGGAGTGATCTGGTATTTCTTAAAGCAAATAATATCTGAAAATAGTGATATCTACAATATTAAACAACAAAAGAATTATATATTCATGCAATTTGGCCTTTCAACAAAAAAATTAAATTAAATTAAAAAACATACCTTCTCAAGCAAGAAGTTATGGAAATCAAATACTTCTTAGACTTCCCCAGGGACAGACTGAAAATATTTAATGAAACATCTACATTTAAGAGATGAATCAAAATAGGGGCACCTGGGTAGTGCACTTGGTTTCTGCTCAGGTCATGATCTCAGGGTCATAAGATCAAGTCCCATATGGGCTCCCAGCTCAGCGTTGAGTCTGCTTAAGACTCTCCCTCTGCCTACCCCCCGCTCTCTCTCTCTCCCTAAAATAAATAAATGAATTTAAAAAAAAAGATGAACCACAATAAAAACTCAGGATGGGAGATGCTATGATAAGTACTATGAATAAGCACAACCCTAAATAAAGAAATAAGCTCAAACAACTATTGAAATTATGATTGTAGAATGAATATTACAAAAAATATTGTCTTTGAAGAAACAAATTGGGAGGTGGAAGTGTGAGGCAGTGCAATGATATTTACTTCCCCATCCTTCATTTGACAGATTGACAGATAACAGATGTCTACACTTGAAACACATCCATCCCATGACATCATCACATTTTACAAGACTCCTAAAATCTAGTATCTCTTCTTGTTAAAATACACACACACACAGACACACGCACATTGCTTCAGGTTTAGCAATACCTGTCACTTAAATTTCTTTGTTTTTAATCAATTCTGAATAATTCTGTTTAGAAAAATTAACTCAATAACTTAATTTTTAAATGTTTTACATGATCTCATTTCAGCAAAATTTTGTCTCATCCTTTCCCCATCCATGCATCCATCCATCCATCCATCCATCATCCTATCTACAGCTACCTCTGTATCTATATACAGAGATATCTGAATTATCTATGTTAATCATGTTATTTCTTTTTTCTTAATAACGTCATTTCTGAGTGGTTGACTGAGTTTCCTTATTTGTATTTCTCAGTATTATTTTTATATCTTAAATGGGCATGTAAAATTTGTACAAAAACAATACAATTATCTTTCAAACACCGTTATTAAAAAATCATTTTGGGGGCACCTGAGTGGCTCAGTCAGTTAAGCGACCGCCTTTGGCTTGGGTCATGATCCCAGGGTCCTGGGATAGAGTCCCACATCAGGCTCCCTGCTCGGCGGGAAGCCTGATTCTCCTCCACCATTTGTGCTCTCTTGTGCTCTCTCTCTCTCTCTTCCTCTCTCTCAAATAAATAAATAAAATCTTTTAAAAAAATCATCATTTTATAAAGTAACAGATTAGAAGTAAACTCCACTATGGTAGAACACAAGACAAAAGCATTTTAAGGTAGTGCTTCTCAAATTTTAAAACAAAGACAAATCAGCTAGGAATCTTATAAAATTGCAGGTTCTGTTTCAGTACGTCTGGTGTAGGTCTGGAGTCAGTCCAGAGTCCACATTTCTCATAAGTGCCCTGGGCCACTCATTGAGTAATAGGTTTTAAGGAATATCACAGAGTTGTTCATTAAAAAAGCAGAACGTTCATAGGATATAAAAATGAGGATATGAGGGGAATTAGGGAAAACAATAGTAACTAATTAATAAAAAACAGTTAAAACCTATACTTTGCTTTGCTCTCCTATACTGAGTCATCTAAGGAAGATCTGTTTCTACAGTTTTTTGAAACATTCTTTTAGATTTTATGTTTTGATAAAGCAAAATTTATGTATTTTGTTATTCAATGAAATTTTGAAGTTCATTTTCTTCCATTTTTGTCTATTATAATTCCATTTTTTTACACACGAACTCTATTGCAAAGCAAACTACTATATGGGAAATCTCATAGGAGAAAAGTAACAATTATTTTGCAGGTAATAAGCCCCCACACTAGAGAGTGAGAACAACTTAAGGAGTAAAACCCATAAAAATTATGTATAATTCTATTATGTGATTTGAAGCATCAAATCACAAACCCTAAATACCCCATCTCTGGTCACTTATAATTTGAATTAAATCCTAAATCACTGGTAATATGCTAAATCTTACAGCAATGTTTCTCAACTAGTATCAGAATCTGTTGGGGAGTTTGTTAAAAATGGGTGTTAAAGGGCTCTGGGGACCAGGATCCAAATGTGGATTTTCAACAAGTAAAACATACTAAAATTTGAAAACCATGTACTTCTGTTATTTAGATACATTCAAGTATTTATTTTTTTAAGTTTTTATTTTATTTAAATTCCAGTTAATTAACATACAGTAATAACATTAGTTTCAGGTGTGCAATACAGTGATTCAACACTTCCATACAACACCCGGTGCCCATCACGAGTGCACTCCTTAATTCCCATCACCTATTTTACCCATCCCCTCACTCAGCTCCCCTCTGGTAACCACCAATTTATTCTCTAGTTAAGAGTTTGTTTCTTGGGGGCGCCTGGGTGGCTCAGTCGTTAAGCGTCTACCTTCGGCTCAGGGCGTAATCCCAGCGTTCCGGGATCGAGCCCCACATCAGGCTCCTCTGCTGGAAGCCTGCTTCTTCCTCTCCCACTCCCCTGCTTGTGTTCCCTCTCTCGCTGGCTGTCTCTATCTCTGTCAAATGAATAAATAAAATCTTTAAAAAAAAAAAAAAGAGTCTGTTTCATGGTTTGCATCCCTCTCTCTCTTTTTCGCCCCTTTGCTCATTTGTTATTTTTTTTTTAATTCCACATATGAGTGAATTCTTATGGTATTTGTCTTTTTCTGATTGACTTATTTCGCTTAGCATAATATTCTCTGGCTCCATTCACATTATTGCAAATGGCAAGATTTCATTTTTTATGGTGAGTAATATTCCATTGTGTGTGTATGTATGTGTGTGTGTGTGTGTGTGTGTGTGTATGTATACATATATATATATATAGACACTTGGCTGTTTCCGTAATCTGGCTATTGTAAATAATGCTGCTATAAACATTGAGGTGCATACATCTCTTTGAGTTATTCTTTAGGTAAATATCTAGTAGTGCAATTGGTGGATATGAGATTTGAAACCATAAAAATCCTAGAGGAAAACACAGGCAGTAGCCTCTTTGACACTGGCCAGAGCTACTTCTTTCTAGATATGTCTACTCAGGCAAGAGAAACAAAAGCAAAAATTATCGGTACTTCATCAAAATAAAAAGCTTCTGCACAGTGAAGGAAACAATTAACAAAATTGAAAGGCAACCTACAGAAAGGGAGAAGATATTTGCAGATGACATATCTGATAAAAGGTTAGTATCCAAAATCTATAAAGAACTTACCAAACTCAACACCCAAAAAAACAAATAATCCAATTTAAAAAGGAGCAGAAAACATGAATAGACATTTTTCCAAAGAAGACATCCAGAGGGCTAACAGACATGAAAAGATGCTCAACATCCCTCATCATCAGGGAAACACAAATCAAAAATACAATGAGGTATCACCTCGCATCTGTCAGAATGACTAAAATCAACAACACAAGAAACAGCAAGTGTTGGTGAGGTTGCGGAGAAAGGGAAACCCTCTTGCACTGTCGGTGGGAATACACACTGGGAAGGCCACTGTGGAAGACAGTCTGGAGGTTCCTCTTGCTAGCTGAGAGCAGAGTTTAATTGAATAGGACCTGGGTATTTTAACAGAGGTTAAACCAAACAGCATGTTATAAAAGATACAATAAATCTGGGCAAAATGACAAAAAGAAGAGAGTTTGGTAGGAAATCTCATGGGCCCTGAGACCTGAATGTCTTATGCAGAAAGAGGATGAGCAAGAGGGAGGGCACAGTGGCCACCAAATGGAAGCCAGAAAGCCCCAAACACAGACCTCATGAGTTTACAAATGTTCTAAGACACCCGTTCCTTTCTCTGGTCAGACTAACTAAGGCTAGAAATGGCTATTCTGGTTCAACCCTGTTGTTTTACAGAGAGAATGAGAACAAGCAAAGGTAAATAGCTGTGGGTACCCAGTATCATAAAGATACAAATGAGGTCTCTCGATTCCTTTTAGATATACCACTTGATTTCTCTGAAACCTGCTCTCTCAATACATACAGAATTTATAACTATGTCCTTTAAAATCAGTTCATATCTCTAATGTATGTTCTCTATATGTTCAAAGTCTTTCTTAGGGGTAGAGAAGGATATCTATCTAAATATATAAAATGATATATATGTTATTCCTAATGATATGGTTCTTAAAAATAGCAAACCATAAGATAACAAAAGAATGGTGACATAATAGGTATAATAATGTTCTTGCTGCCATTTTGTGAATATCTGTATCCCTATCTGATTCTTAATTCTCTGCCTTGAAAACTGTAACTTTATAACTCTACAGACTAGGCAAAATAATCACAATCCCAATTATACCACAACCACACCTTTCTTCCTATAAGCCCCACATCAGGATGATTTTACATCAATTTACTGAATTTCTAATACATTTTTACCCTATCAGTGGAGAGTTAGTTAAAAAAATTTTTTGAGACCTTACATTTTTTTTGGGTGTTCAATAGAAATCAACAGCTTGTCTCAAATTCAATCCCACTCCCATATGCTTATTATCAGCTTAAAGGGGAAAAAAGCATTGCTCAAATAGACTAAATTTCAAAATGTATGCACTTTCTCAGCAGGAGTGAGAGAAAAAATTTAAGCCCAAAGATCCTGGCAAAATCATTTCGAAAATCAAACATTTGGATCGTCTAGATTCCTCTTAAGTGTTTTACTTCAAGTACCATGTGTAAGAAAAAACACAGAATGAAGATTGGTTATTTTAAACATGGCACATTCTGTGATCACTCTGTCAGAAAAACATGGATTTTTACATGGCATATAAATTATTTCTGTTAGACATACTCTTTTAATAAATTATCAAAATCAAGAAAATAATTTTAGCCTTGTATCTTTCTCCAGTAAGTTATGTATTGTGTTAACACATACAACACCATTTAAGATTTTAAACATACTGAAGCTAATATAACATTGTGGGTTAACTACATGGAATTAAAATTAAAAACTTAATGAAAAAAAAAGATTTTTAAATGTAAACCACACTTTCATTGTATCCATGTACACAGGCTTAAAAATAGGCGTAAGATCACTTGTACAGGTTCTAAAATAAGTCAGCCAGCAAACACCAAATAACAGAACGTGTTCTGTTTCTTACTGCTATTTCCTGTCTACTCAGGTATCCTGGGAACCTCTGTTTCCTTCAGGTAGGTGTTTCTGTTCTCTGAACCAAAGGCCGTAGGGCAGTAAAAGGAAAAAAAAAAAACATGGTAGAAAGGAGAAAGATTGCTGAGGTAAATTCAGCTAAACTTCATTGAAAATTTGAAGGCAACATGGGAAGATTATGTTCCTAATGATGTATTTTTTTTTCAAAATATAAGAAATTCTTCACATTCATATATTTATGATTCATGATTTCAGATATTTGTGGAAGTTGTGCCAGACCATGTTGTCTCTGTTCACAGTGCATGATTTTATAGCACTGCCTCTCAGGGAGTCACTGAAGAAAGTGAGTAGGCACAGCTTAGCCTCCAGGAGGCAAGTGAAGCTCAGAGGTTCCTGGTTCTTGCCTCTTCCATGCCTGACTACTTAGAGACTGACGAGGATTAACTGATGCTCAGATACCCTCTGAGATGTTAAACCTATCTTAAATCCATAATCTCTGTTAAATTGCTTTCATCAGATTATAACATAAAAACACTGAGCAATAAGAACTGTTTTTGTTTTGGTGTTAAGAACAAAACAGAAATTCGATATTTGAAATTGTAGGCAGAGTACAGCTAGAGGGACTAGGAGAGCCAGTGCGTGGCATGTAGATGTGGGGATTTTGAGAGTGCTGAAGATGGAAGGACTGTTTTTAAATGGAGAGGGAATCTCAAGTGGAAAGAGGGGTTTATAAAAATAAACTTTGACTCCTTTGTTATTTCATTTAGATGGTGGTGACAGCAGTTTTTGTATGCGAAGGATCTATGAAGTAGGATCCTATAAAATTAAAATGTGAATGTTCCTTAAAATCTACTTTCTTCTATTCCTTAGAGAGACACTTTCTAAATCATCTAGAAAAGATGAATGTCCAGCCTTTGCAGTCAGCGTTAGTGATAGGGAACCCACTTTATTAGGATGAAGTCTGCTCCTAAATCTGGGACAGTTCTTCTACGTGCTTTCCTGTAGCTTCTTGCTATCTCCAAATCATGACAATACAAGTTTCCTTTCCCAATTACATTCATTTATGAAACATCCACTGTGGGCTACCTAGCCACTAAGCGCTAGGTAGAAAGTCTACCATATTGACTTAAATAAGCAAGGTGGTCACTTCCCTGAAGAACTTGAATATGTCCAGGCATTGGGACATATTTCTCTCACACTCTCCATCCTGACATTTTCCCTTCTCTTATAAGAACAATTCACTCTTCTATCTTCCCTGGTTGGTGTCCTTTTTTAATCGTTACACTGGTAACTAACCACGACATGTGAGACATATTTTGAGAAGTTCAGAATATAATAGGAATCTAGGCACTATATTAAAAGTAATGGGATTTTGTGATATGTCAGAAATATTTATAAACACAATGAACCTCGAACTCTTGACAATTCTGCTGTTCTTCCTATCCTTGTCTATCAGGTCATCAGAATGGATGCCTGCCCAATTCTAGTCCGTATCTTAAACCCAAATAGAATAAGTAAAAAAAAAGAGAGAAAAAAGGAGAGAACAAATGAGTAAATAAATATTTTAATGTCAATGGAAAACAGAGACCATACTCTAATTCTAAAATGACACTCCCCAACTCTGTCAATAGCTGTGTTCATCCTTACATCATATTTGTTTTTAAAAAGAATTACTGATAGTTTTATTATTAAAATCATGAGTTTTTTCATTTTCCAGATGTCTCCATAATGGTTCATAAAGAGCTAAACCATTCCTGTTTTAGAAAGACAACAATGGCATAAAATCTTTTTTTCATAATTCTTATACTATTTGCATGTATCCTAATTTTCAGTAAGAATTAACCAAAAGCATAGCAAATATCATCCTATCCCATTTCTTGAGGAATATAATGATGTCGAGGAACATTTCCACTGAACTGTATCACCTATAGTAAGCAGCTTGGTGTTAATTAATAGTCAAGATGTACTTTTTCATGGCCCCTGTGGATATTCTCCTCTTACAAAGTTTATGACTCAACATAATCTTTGTACCAAAAAACAAAACAAAACAAAACAAAAATGGTGGGCTTATAAGAAAAATGACAATCTGGTCCAGTATGCAGAGAATTTATTAAATAACGGCAACCTAACTCAATTTTGCTTACCACAATTAGCCCCATCTAATATCAAAGTGATGAGAAGAATGCAAAAAGAAAAAAAAGGGAGAAAATTATAAGATCACTAAAAAGGGGAGGTAAAAAAAATTTCATATTTTTGAAGACTTATTTGTTAACAAGAGCAGGTAATTTACTTGATGAAGCAGGTTAATAAATCAGTTTTCCAGTTATCTACATTCCTTTAAATGAACACATGTATTTACTATTTTAAGATGCATCTTTTGTTCCCAAGGAAATCAAACTTCTTTGTCAAAAAACACCTTCCAGAATTATTAAGAAAAAGCAAGATGATCTAATTACTGTTATGTGGTGAGATGTGAGAGGTTGCACCATCCTGACAAAAAGACTGCAATATTTTATCTCACTGTTGTCACCAAAATGTTACAAATCAGCATCCTGGCAAAGTGAATGATGTCTAATACTTTCCATTCTTTCACTGCAATCTGCTGTTATAATACAGTGAGTGATTGATTTTTCTTTCTAATTAGAAAATAACATGGTACAACGAGACCAAAGAATGCTCTCCAGTAGCCACAGTCCCATATCCTAACCACTGCTGGAGAAATTACAAATGCAACTCCCATACCATATGAAGAGGTGCATGTGGAAATCACAGACACCAAATAGAATCAAGTAGTTAAATGTATTAAAATCTACCTCAAGTTATCAATTAACAAAAAAGACCATAAAGTAAGGACGTTATATCTAATTTGTAATTGTATAATAATTTTGAAATCTGCCTTCACTTCTGTGGGGCTTTTTCTTTCTTTTTGTTTTGTTTTGTTTTGGCCTGCAGCTTTTGTAGGAAAATGGGAAAAATAATATTTCTACAACCAGTGTAACAAGCCAAGTAATGTGCAACTTACCAGAATGTCTAATGTCTTTGGGGACTTGGTCAATGATTTGCCAGGAAAACAGAACCAAAAACAAATAAGCTGTGAACTAATGGTAAGTAGAGAAAATGCTGAATTAAAGAAGCTCACAATTCTCTTACATTTGCCTTTTTTCCAAATATTTTTCTGATGGTTTCCTATTTACTCCCTTTTTTATATAGTGTAAATGCATTTTCTTTCAGAGTTGAACTTGTTTTTAATTATTTTGTGAAAATGCAATAAAATTGAAAAATATATACTGATTAATGGGCCAGTTTTTAAATATTTTTAGTATGTAAAAAAAATTAGTTATAAATCTCTAATTCCAACACACAGGTTTATATACAGTTTTATGAAAAGATGACAACACATCAATTTTCATAAAGCAAGCAATATCTTGAGAGGCACATTTATTTGAAATACAAATGAGGTACACATAAACAAAAATAAGTAGGTAAACGATAGTTCTTTTACTCGGGGAAAAAACATTCACTGAATACTCTCCCTAAGTTGATCACACCTAAATAAGAGCTTTTTAAAGATCACCTAAGGTAAAATGTCTTTTATGTATAATCCACTTACTTTTAACATAGGTCACAGTAAAAAAAAAAAATGTTATGCTGTTTTTGTTATTTAACATTGTATATGTATGCATGTATTATATATATGTATTATATATGTGTATTTATATGTATAGGTATTATACATATATGTATTATATATGTGTGTTGTGTGTTAAACCTGGCAGTAAAAAAAAAAAAAATTTCCATGTTGTTGTTAAAAACTACCCAAAAAGATCATATTTTGTGCCTGCAGAGAAATGCATTCCATAAACACACATATTCATAAATTAGTAAACCATTCCTCCAATTTTGAATATTTACATTGTTTCTAGCATTACACTGTTAAAAACGAATTGTGAAGAATAATTTACGTCCAAAATGCTTGGTGCATTCCACAGTAGATTCCCAGAAGTAGATTCCTTGTTCAAAAAGTATGGACATTTCAAGAATCTTGATAAATATTGCCAAATCATTTTGCAAAGTGTTGTACAAATTTACATTCCCAGTCACCATGTACGAAAGTTCCTATTTTACTGTATCCCCTTCTATATTAAACAGTATGATTGTAAAAAGCACTGCTAAATATGGCATCTCATTTTAATGTGCATTTCTCAGTTATTGGCAATGTATTTCTTCTGTGGTTAGCATTTATTTAGATTTCATCTTTTCTGGGTTTTTCACTTAATTCTTTGCAAAATATCCTCTGGAAAAAAATTTAATATAGCAATTAATCTATTGCTGTATTTTTCCAAAGCTTTTTTCCCATCTGCCTTTTGATTTATATGTATGAGTGTGTGTGTGTGTGTGTGTGTACAGATGGAAAATTTAAATCAAATTTATCATTCTTTTTCTTAAAGAAACTGGTCCTACAGTCTTTTTTTTTTTAATCTTAGGAAGCTTTCCTCCATTCATATATTTGATAGATATTCAATTACATTCTCTTTTACTTTTTTACTAATTTAGTTTTTTCGTGTTATTCTTTCATTCATTCCTCAAAAAATATTAGTAGGGTGCTTACCCTGCATCAAGAAAACATACTTTAAACTTGACATAAACCAAAGTGAGCAAAACCTGATCCAGCCCCTGTGCTCATGTGGCTTAAAATCTAGAGCACGAGACAGCCATTAATGAAAGGAATGCTTGAACAGCGATGTAGAAGATCTGACCAAGTCAGTCTGAAGGGTGAAGGGGGTGGTGAAGCAGAAAAATAATCATGTGCTAAAGCAGTGTGCTGTGCATTCTGATAAGTAAGAACAATGGAGCTGAAAGCGTGTGAGGGGAGAGCATGGAAAGATAAAGCTGGAGAGATAAGTAGGCAGCACTATATAACCAGGCAGCACTATAAGCCTCTTAAGTTTCTGGTCCTTATCCTAAGAAGAATGGAAAGCATTAAAAGGTTTTCAGTGTTGTAAAGACAAATACAAATTAAAAATAAGAGGCTTAATTCTCCCAGTTGAAAATAGGGGAAGAGATTTCTCCACCCTCCCTTTTCTTTGAATATTTACTTTAGAAAATGTGTGTTTGTAAGTACTTTCGTCCTCTAAAATGATATAAATCCTTTTGAAAACTAGGTAAGCCTCTTGTGAGTTTATAGACAGACCCAGGACTGTCTTTGTTAAGCTGGGGGTCATCTCTTTGAAATACAAACATCAAGGGAGATAGCATCCTATCTCAGCTTCTGTAGTAGGATAGCAGCCTAACTTCAGTGTTCCAAGTTGCAAAACTACTACCTGTAATAAAGAGCGGGGAAATTCGTTTTTTCTCTGGATAAAGCCAATTAGTTCATACAGATAATCACCCAAGCTACCAGGTAAAGTTGGAATGAACTGTGTGTGACAAATGGTGCTGTCAAGTCCTCTTACTTGAGGACTAGTTACTGTTTAACTTGAGAACATGCATGAATCAGGTTGTATATGCTTGGCTAGATTAGAGGGTGATATCTGTTCTTGCAATGTCTTACTGGATTGTGATGTATCACAGTGTGGTTTAATGTTTATTCAGTGATAAAAGTTGCATCTTTTTCTCCTACCTTTGTGGAGAGAATTTCTGGACTGGAAGAAGATTCGAGGGTTTTTGTTGTTACTGTGGTTTTGGTGGTGGTTGTTGTTGTTGTTGTTGTTGTTGTTGTTTAATTCAAGTGTTAACAGCATACAGTGTAAGAAGATTTTGCTTTTAATTATTTTTCCTCAACAATGTGAAGGAGGGGACATAAGTTTAGTTTCCTATTTCAAAATGATCTCTAACTGTAAAGGAGAAAATGGATGAGAGGAATGGAATAGTTTCATCCAATTAATCAAAGGTCCAGGTGAAAAATGGGAGAAGCTTGGAAGAAGATGGGAGTGATAGAGAAGTGGATGTATTCATGGATATTTCATGAATAAGAGCAACAAGGCCTGGCAATGAATAGGCTATTACGGTAATTTGGGTAAGAATAACTCATAAGGTATTTTATAACAGATAGATAATCCAAGAAATAAAAACATAGAGCGGGGAGCAAGTTTGCTTGGTTGGGAAATACTAACTTTGAGGTGACTGAAAAAATCAAATGAAAACAGTAAGTTGGCCATTGGGTCATTTAACTTGAATTTTATTCTGGTGAGTCTGAAGCAAGGTTCTAATTTCTTTTTTCCTTCTTTCTTTCTTTCTTTCTTTCTTTCTTTCTTTCTTTCTTTCTTTCTTTCTCTTTCTTTCTTTCTTTCTTTCTTTTTCTGAATAGCAAATCACTTCCAGGGCAAATTCTATTTTAGCTTGGTGGTTTTGACAAAGTCCTCTCTTGCCAAATACAAACAAATTGAACAAAACCAGAAAAACTCACAACCAAATGAAAATACTCCCTTCACAGCAGATATTTTTCTTTTTAACTAGATTCCACCATTAAATCTTTGCTTCAAACTCATGTGTGATCTGCACCTGCTTTCTGTATAGAGGATTAATATAAAGGAGCAGGAATTCAGAGATTTAAGTATCTTTAATTTCTTTAGAGGCTAATCCCAGTATTTGAGCTTTCCTACCTCTAGGACTTGGGCTTCAAACTATTATTTTATGCTTTCAGCTTTGGGTCTTTATTAACAATTGCCAAGAATTCTAGGGTCCTTAACCTAGATCCTATTCCTTAGCCCTCCCAATTATCTAGGAAAGTCAAGCCACATTAGGAATATGAGGAGAAGAGAAAGCATTTTTTTGTTGTTTTAATTCTCTCAAAAAGGAACAATTTTCCATCCAATGCCTCCCACCCGGCCACGGCCATTCCTTTTCCAAACACGGGTTATGAAGAATTATGATGACTGGCTTAATATAATTGTCCCTGGATGTTGAAGAGTTACTGTGTTACTGAAATCCTCTTTGTGCGTTGCTACACAGAAATGCAATCATTTCAAGACAACGGGCCTTGTTGTTATTGTTCATGCCAATAACTGAAAAAATGCCCCCGCCATTAAGAACTCAGTGAATATTTAGTGAGCTAAATAAAACAGAAATAAGCAGGCAGTGAAGGAAAAGATAATTCAGGGCAGGAGGTCACTAAGGATACTTTATTGACAAGAGAAGTAGGACCATTATCTCTAGGTCAAATTCCATCAAGTTAAAACAGTGAAGAAAAATGAACTTCCAGAAAAGGAAAAGTAATAAAACAGGAAAGGACACAGTTTCCGGAGTAGAGCAGCTCAAGTAATTCCATAGGTAGTTTTGTATCAAAATTGGTGATCCTTCAATGTTAAGTTGCAGAATTTCAACTGTGTCCTTTGGACCACAGAGAAGACAGGGAGATACAAAATAAAGGCTATTTCAGTGAGAAATGATGTGATCAAAGTCATTTTTATGAATAGGAGTTTGGCAACTATGTGCAAAATTAGTCAAATGCAATGGAACAAAACAACCCAGGTCTTAAGAGACCATTTCAAGGCCAGATGTGAAGCAATCAAAAGATAGACTCAGGGGTGGGAGTAAGAATGGAAAAAAAGAAAACTTTATGAACTCTAAATGGAAACTTACCTATAGTTTCACAATGGATAAACTATTTTTATAGTTTCATCATGCTGGGGCCAACTGACAAATAGCTATCTAAAGGACACTTCCTTAGAGATAAGAAGGAAATTGCACATCATTACTATAGCTAAATGTGGTAGATGAATGGCTTATACAGATGTCAACTTAATATGGGTACCTGCTATGAGAAAAGTATAGGATGTACATAAATAGATTATGAGAGCTAGCACTTTGTTCTGTTAAAATATATTTTTAAAAGCGAGATAAAAATATTGCTAGATTTTGAGTATATACTTAAATTGTTTGAGACAGTATTTTGCAAAATCAATGAATAAATACACATAAGGTCCATAGACAAAAATATGTACTAAAAATGCATAAACACATAAATAAGTAATACATAAAAAAGCAAGGTTTATGTAACATCTAATTGAGAAAGATAGTTATTAATATAGCCCTTAATCAAAGACTTTACTAGTTGAATATTAATTCCAAAATTAAATATGAATTCCTCCATTTAGAATAGGTACATCATAAAACAGTTCAGTCTATCCAGTCATATCACACAATCTTCTTCTATTTGAACATCAATGTTTGAACTAAACCACACTACACTAAGGGCCATTTCTTTTGCATGCCCTCTTCCATCCACCTAGAATGCTTTGGCAGTGTAACCTCTTAAAAATGTCTTTATCTGTCAAGAGCAAACCTCAAATATCCCCTTTCCCCCCAAGTCTAATCTTGTGATAACATTGCTTCTAAATCTCTGCATAATGAGATTGAATCTCAAATATTATTGGCATAAATCTAGGACTTTCTAATGGTCTCCTCCAATTTTTACAAATAAGATTGATAATTGATGCCTGAGATTCATCAGGAAGTGAGAGAAGACAGGGTCCAGAAGAAGTATGTTGTTCACTACCTGGAAGGATGCCTCTTACTTGTGTCATAAGCAGGTAGTGTAGGAGGGTGCTCATTTAGGTCTAGTTATGGGAACTTGAGAAAACCCTCCTGTGTGGTGGCTTCTCTCTTATTCCTAAAGTGCACAGTGAGATCTTCTGCTAAGAAAAAGATGAAGGTAGTGAAGAAGGACTACTGAGGAGAGTGGACAGCTTTTCAAAGAGCCTAGTGAGAAATGGAATATCATGGAATGGCACGAGAACTGCTGAGCCGCACTGCCAACTTCAACCCTCCCTGAGTATTCACACCTTCCTTCATCCAGGACTTTGATTTCATTTATCATAACTCTATGCCCTTACCCTTGGGTTCCAATTTATGTGACTGTGGTTTTCTTCACAATTCTCAGCAGCTCTAATTCACACATAGAAGGAATCGGCTCTCAAAAAACCCTGAAACTTGCTCCCCTCTCTGATTAAAATAAAGCAACTTTTCCCCAAAACAAAGAATCATAGGAGAAGAGAGGAAAAAATAAAACAAGACGAAATCAGAGAGGGAGACAAACCATAAGAGACTCTTAATCATAGGACACAAACTGAGGGTTGCTGGAGGGGAGGGGGGGTGGGAGGATGGGGTAAGTAGGTGATAGACATTAAGGAGTGCATGTGATGTAATGAGCACTGGGTATTATCTAAGACTGATGAATCACTAACCTCTACCTCTGAAACTAATAATACATTATATGTTAATTAATTGAATTTAAGTTTTAAAAAAAGATGAAAAGATAATGCAAAAAAATAAAAAATAAATTTAAAAAATTTTTAGAAAAAGAAGTATCTTTTCTCTGTTCTTAGTACCCAATACTAATCTATATCTGCAGTCACCACAAATTAAAATGTTTTTGTTATGTTATATAATAGGACTTTTTTTTTTCTCTCCAGAGTCTGACACAATTGAAGCAAAGAGTAAATTGAAGGTATGGCAGAAAGCTACTATGATAGGAATATGGAGATAAGACATAGCTCTAAACTCAAACAACTCTCAGCAGATAGTCAAATCTACTGATGTGTTTCTTGTGATAATTTTCTATCCCTTTAAAGAAATGATAATCCAGGACAATGGATGGGGGAGGAATCACTGAGGTAGCGGCTCACTCTATTACAATTTTAATCCTAGTAAGTTTCCATCCTGCCATTGATATCCTAAAATTAATATCTACTTCCTCCTAATTCTTTTAAGCTTTGTTTTGTTTAGCTTCCTAATCTATTGAAACACTTGTAAACTTATTTGACTTTTACAGTTATATTTCTAAATTTGTTTCTCTAAAAGATAATTATTTCTAATAACATTAAATTCTGATATTAATTTCAGGACTATCTACACTATTTCATTGACCTCTAAAGCTATTTTTAAATAAAAGGACAAGATGTCCTTTTAAAATATACCTTAATATTTGGTAGTGCTTGTCTATTTTTCAAAATAACCTCTTGTAGTCTCAACATTTATTCTTCAAATTAATTTAATAGTGATATGTTGATTTTTCAACAAAAGTAATACTTAAACTTGTATTGGAACTGTAATAAAGTAATAAATTTATCTGACATTTGGTGACTTCATCAGGATAAAGCTATACTTCTACATTTGTTTAAGTCTCTATTTTACATATCCCAATTAAATTTTATAGATTTCTTTAGGATCATTTGGAACAATTTACTGCTATAGCTATTTATGGCAAAACATTACTGAAGGAGTTCAGACTTGTAGAGAGACCCAGAGAGCCCCTGAACTCTTGAAGAAGTTAATTCAAAAGAATAACAACAGGGAAGTAATATTGGCCACCCACAGGAAAGGAAGAGAATAGCAGACCTGGGGCTACAGATCCCTATTCCAACTTAAGCAACTGGAGTTCATGTTCACCCAAATTGGCCAGACTGGGGAGAAAATTAAAAGACTGCTATTTCTTACACTGCTAGAAACTTCTATTAAAAATAAATTCATGCTTTTGTTTTGATTACAGGGCAGATGGACAATTTTGGGAGGTGCCGAGAGGGGTGGAGACTGAAGGAAAGCTACAATCAAGTTAATCACCTCCAAAGTCACTCAAGGACTACAGGGGTCTTCTGCTTATGTAAGAAGTTCTCACTAACGAGTTTCCAGGGCCCAGGGAGCCTCAGCTGGAATAGCAAAAGCCCTTTGTATAAATCGGTTTCATATAATGGGGGGGCTAAGAAATGCAAAACAACACTTCCATTTAAATCCACTAAAAATAACAAAAAGAAACAAAAAAATTTTCAAAAAGCAAGGATAATCTGTTGTTAGGATAAAATGCAGTAACTGTGGGAAGAAAAGTCTCATTTTGAGAAATTGCTGGAATTTGATAGTTCTTATTACTAAAAGCCTATTAAATATTGGTGTTGGCAGATTTTTACAATGCGTTTTTATTACTTCATTTCGACTGAGCCTGAATAAACCTGACTTTAGAACAATCAAATAACTTTTTCATAATATAATGAAAGGAATCTGCAGATTTACTGAGTTCTATTTATTTGTGGGACCCTCATCCCAACAGTTTATATCACATAATGGTGTTACGCTCTGACTCAATACCAAGTAGACTAAAAAGTTTTGAGTTTTGAGTACAGAATAATACTTTGGGTATTCTCAAAGCAAGAAAATACTTTACACATCTTATAAGTTGACAGATGTAATGGTACACTAATTGCAGCAGATTAGGGTGCTATCATAGGATGTGTGACAAGCTCTCATAAGGAAGGACAAAACAAGAATGCCTAGGATTCTGAAGCAAGAATAAGTCCTCCTTGGTTAAGTACAACTATCATTCTCTTCAGAAACAGTAAGATTCTGGCTTTCTACTGGACCTTGGTAAAGACTAAATGTCCAACTATTGAATACCACAGGGTTCATCTTGAAGGTGCCTGATAAATAACTGATTGCATCTGATTCATGCAGCCATAAAATCAAGCATTCATCATTTCCTCTGAGGGAAGTTCTCAGAAGGCAAAAAGTAAGTTACATGAGCATACAGTTCACTCTCGTACCCTACTCTTGTCACACTGTTCTGATGTGGGCACATATGACAAACTACCTGTATTAATTTGTCTTGCCCTCTTCTTCCCCTGCCCCATGAGGGCAGACATGTTTGCCTATTTTATTCACCTGTACGACCTCAACACTTTGAATACTGTCCTACATAGGAGATGCTCAACACATATTTGTTCAAATAATTAATGCTTTGAAGTTAGATAAAATATCTAAGAAAAAGACAGGATGTTGCTATGAAACAGAAAGGAGGGAAATAAATTCACTTGTACAAAATGCTTATGGATCCATTTACAGTATCTGTTGGAAGAGCTTGAACAGCATGGGAAAAGACCTGAAGAATTCCCCAGACTCACCGTGCTCAAGATATTAAATTTGGAGAAGAAAAAATGAAAGGTAATATGACTATCCTCAAGGAACATCCCAGAATACAGTAGCATTTGGCCTCAGTTGTGACCAAGCTGAAAAAAAAGTAAAAATAAATAAAACCCTTGATGTAGAATTTTTGGTACCCAAGAGATTTGTTAAGATAGTTTTTCAAAACAACTAAAAAGTGTCCTCTAAATAGATCTACGTTCCTGGTTATTAAACATGCTATTAATCTGCCTCCATTGTGGACTCCTTATCTAAACAAGCTAGTTGTGATCAGTAGGTCAATCAGGACCTAATGCCTAGCAAAGCAGAGTCCCAATAGTGCAAATCCAGAAGGCGGCACAGGACTACAGAGACCCACATTTCCAGAGATCCTGTAAATTCTGTTATTGCCCAAGAGATGAAGAAATCTCTTTCCATAGAAAGGATCCAGATCAGCTTGGAATGAGGTGTGTTTATGGAGAGGTAATGTGTGCTCTTGGAACTACAAAGCAGAAATGTCAATTCTTTTGTTTTAGTAGTTAGAAATAGCATATATCTTTGGTAATGTATATTCACACAAAAAATCTGACCCTAATTGTGCAGATGTTAAAAGTTGCCTCAAGGAGATATTTTTAATGAGAAGTAGGGCCTGAGAGGTGATATATTCTGACACCATGAATGAAAAGGTCCAAGTGACACCACTGTCCTCTTGCCTTACATAATGTTTAGAGCCTGCTGACAAGGCTAATGGGCTTATAAGGTACTCACCTTTTAACCTCTTTCTCTAGTGGACTAGAAAACCACAACAAATCTTAACTGTAAAAGAAGAGAATATGGTAGTGACATATTCTGAGAGTTTACTTACCCTGCAATTTCAAGTTTTGTATCTGAATAGACACCCTAGGGATTTGGAACATCTCCCAGTTCAGGGAAAACTGCTTAACACAGGATCCTCCAAATCCAGAGTAGCCTAAGTTTGGGTGGTAGAAGTTGGTGTAATGACCTAGTGACGGGGACAAGTGAATGAGGATCTGTCCTAGAATCTAGGAAAGAAGGCAGATCTAGATAACAACACACAAAATGGATCTTAGGTTTCTTAATATTGGCTTTCTAGCAGGTAAAAAAGAGTGAGAGAGTGCCATGAAGTGAATCAGAGAAGTCTGAGGAAGAAGCATCCACACGAGAAACATAAAGATGTTTTGCCACCTTATCAGCAAATCTCAATCAGCATTAGCACTTTTGGTAGGATACTTTGTAAGGCATCATTGTTATAGGATGCAAATGATTGATTGATTTTTTGGGGGGAGAGAGAGAAAGCATGAGCGGGGGGAGGGGCTGAGGGAGGGGGAGAGAGAGAATCTCAAGCGGGCTCCACTCCACACTGAGCGCAGAGCCCGACACAGGGGTCGATCTCATAACACCGAGATCATGACCTGAGCCGAAATCAAGAGTCTGTCACTTAACCAACTGAGCCATCCAGGTGTCCTTTTTTTATTTTATTATAATTTTTTTTTAACAGAGAGAGAGAGAGAGAGAGCACATGAGTGGGGGAAGAGGGAGAGGAAGAGAGGAATGCAAATTATTATTTTTTAAAGATTTTATTTATGCGAGAGCCAGAGTACAAGCAGGGGGAGCAGCAGAGGGAGAGGGAGAAGCAGGCTCCCTACTGAGCAGGGAGCCTGACGCAGGGCTTGATCCCAGGACCCCAGGATTATGACCTGAGCCGAAGGCAGACACGTAACCAACTGAGTCACCCAAGCACCCAGCAAATGATTTCTAATAAGAGTGGATATTATTAATAAAAAGCTATTTTATTTTATTGAACACCAAGATGCATTTTGATAGGCAAATGTAGGCTTTCAAGAAAGGCTGATGGAAAAGGAGAAAAGAATTTACAAATGATAGAAGGCCAAGCACTTTGTAGAATGAGTAACATGTTTACCACCAAAAGAGTTGCTAGAGAGAGGCTTTAGGAACAAGAATGTCTAATGCATGATTTTCAATTATTTCATGATGCATGCTGACTCTTGCTTCTTAGAAAACTTTAAGCATAATTTCTATTCCATATAAATGGGGATATAAATGGTAAGAGAATCTAGTGTCCCAGGTTTAGATGGATGCTAGGATAAAAGAGAAGAACACATGTAAATGAGAAGATAAAAATCACCAGGAACTGTATATCTGAGCTTGTGTTAACCATGGAAGGTCTTGTCTTTATAGAATTTTGAAAAATTTGAGTGTTGGTTTTTAATTTTCAGAAGGCACATATAATAGGTAGTTGACTAAATCTTATCAAATGTGAGGGGTAGGAAACAACTGTTTCCTTCACACAGAGATTTGGACCATCGAATTTAATTTCAAAGAATGACCTTAATGATCTTCATAGAAAAATATGAAAGTTATAATTAATTTTAAGTTTTAAGATTAAAATACATACCAAAAAGAGAGAAAGAATCCTGAGAGATACATTTAAAATTCTACAAATGTACAGAATTATTATTGTTAAACGTGTGTGTGTGTGTGTGTTCATTTCATGGCTTATTTAGATCTAAAATCAGCTGCACTTTTCGTGTTGGGAATTAGCAGAAACAGTGCTTTGGCTTTGGTTATACGCCCAGCATTACATCTAATTGCTTAATTATGTTTTTAGAAAATTACTGAGGGAGGGGCGCCAGGGTGGCTCAGTCAGTTAAGCATCTGTCTTTGGATCAGGTCATGATCTTGAGGTCCTGGGACAGAGTCCCACATCAGGCTCCCTGCTCAGCGAATTATCTGTTTCTCCCTCTCTCTCTGCCCCTCTGCCTGTTTGTGCATTCTCTCTCTCTCTCTCTCAAATAAATAAACAAAATTTTAAAACAAAATTACTGAGGGATAGTGTTAATTTTAATCAGACAGGTGAAAATGATCTTAACAATTTAAATTGATGAATTACTGTATAGAACTCAAAGCTATATTGAAGATTTGACACATGGTATTGATATTTTTCTTCTAGCTATTTATCCAGGATCATTCAAAGTGTTTTGAACACAAAATTATTGATGACTAAAAGAAGGAAAAAAAGAAGAGAGAGAGGAAGCGAGGGAGGGAGGAGCATCTGAATGTGCTACCTCACAGAAAACTGGCTGAAATATTCATAAGATTCAGTAATTTTACTTCTAACAATTTGCAGTGCTTAATGGAGGAGATATGAAAACATATCCCCCAGGAGGCATTTATTTTGTTTATTTTGTTTACAGCTTACTTTTTTTCAATCTCTTATGTTGAAATGATTATAAATTCACAGGAAGGACAAAGAAATATTCCTGATGTCCTGCGTACCCTTCACCCAGCCTCCCCTAAAGCTAGCATCTGATCTAACCATAGTACAATACTAAAACCAGAAAAAATGAAATTGATACAATCCAAAGAGCTTATTCTGATTTCACCAGTTACAAATACACTTGTTGGTGTGTGTGTATGGTGTGTGTATATAGCCCTATGCAACTTTACCACACTTGTAGCTTCATGTCACTACTGCCACAATCAAGATACTTAACTGATACCGAGAGGTATCTGCTTGTAGCCACACTCACCACCGCATCCCTAATACTTCCCAACCACTAGTCTGTTCTCCATTCCCATAATCACGCTATTTCAGTAATGCTAAATAAATGCCTACAGTGTATATTCTTTTGAGATTCACTTCTTTCCTCTCAGTATAATTCCTGAAGTTCATCTAAGTTGTTGAGTGTATAGTTTTTCCTTTTTATTTTTATTGCTGACTAGTATTCCCTAGTATAGATCAACCACAGTTTATTTAACCAGGGGTTGGCTGCTATGAACATTTGTATACAAGTGTCTGTGTGAAAGTCAGCTTTCATTCCTCTGGGATATATGCTTAGGTGTGGAATTTCTGGGTCATATTGTAAATCCATTTTCAGTTTTTAAAAGGAACGGCCAAACAATTTTCAAGAGTAGCTGTTCCATTTCACATTCCCACCAGCGATGTCTCAGTGATCAAGTTTCTCCACATTCTTTTTTTTTTTAAAGATTTTATTTATTTATTTGACAGAGAGAGACAGCCAGCGAGAGAGGGAACACAAGCAGGGGGAGTGGGAGAGGAAGAAGCAGGCTCATAGCGGAAGAGCCTGATGTGGGGCTTGATCCCATAACGCCGGGATCACGCCCTGAGCTGAAGGCAGACGCTTAACCACTGTGCCACCCAGGTGCCCCAAGTTTCTCCACATTCTTGCCAGCATTAGAAGGAATTGCTATTTTATTTTATTTTTACTTTTTTTTTTACTTCTAGCCATTCTGAGAAAAGTGTAGCAATTATCCTCTTGAGGTCTTAATATGCATTTCTCTAATGGCTAATGATATGAACACCTTTTATTTGTTTGCCATCTATATATGCTCTTTGGTGAAATGTCTGTACGTGTCTTTTGCTTATTTTCTAACTGGGTTGTTTTGTTTCTTTTTAAATGCTGAATTTTAATAGTTCTTTATATGTTGTAGGTACAAGTCCATTATTGAAATATGGTTTGCAAATATTTTCTGTTCATAATTTGTCTTTTCATCCTCTTTAAGCACTGAATTTTGATGAAGTGCATTTTTTTTTCTTTTAGGAATTGTGCTTTGGTGTCTAGTCTGAGTACTATGTGCCTATTGTAAGTCCCAAAGATTTTCTCCTGTTTTTTTCTCCTAGAACTTTCATTGTTTTGTGCTTTACATTTAGCTCTATGATCCATTTGATTTGTTTTATGTAAAATGTGAGATTTACATCGAGGTGCATTTTTTAAGCTATGGATGCCCAAACGCTCCAGCAGAATTTATTGAAAAGGCTATTCCTCCCATTGGACAGCTTTTGCTCCTTTGTTAAAATTTAATTAGACATATTTATTTGGGTATACTTCTGGAATTTTTATTCAGTTCCACTGAGCTATGTGTCTATCCCTCCTCTAGGACCACACTGTCTTGAATACTATAGCTACATAGTAAGCCTTAACACTGAGAACACAGATTCCTCCCACATTATTTTTCCTCCCACAAAATTGTTTTGGCTATTCTAGAGACTTTTCCTTTTCATATAAATTTTGGGATAAACTTGCTTATGTCTAAAAAAAAAAAAAGCCCTCGCTGAAATAATGATAGAAACTATAGTAGCCCAATAGATAAATTTTAGACAATTGATATCTTTACTATGTTGAGTCTTCTGATCCATGATCGTGAAAACGGTTTCTTGAACCCCACTATTTCCAAATTCGCTTTTTCACAGAATGTTGACACCTCCGTGAGACACTAAGGGGAAGGTGTCATGTTTGAGTATTACAGAATTAGGACAGTCAAGAGTGGCCCTTGGTGATTTCTGTTATTTACTCCAATTTAATATATTTTTTAAAGATTTATTTTAGAAAGAGAGAACGAGAGAGCACGTGCAAATGGGGGGAGAGAGAGAATCTTAAGCAGACTCCCCACTGACAGCAGAGCCCAAAACAGAGCTCAATCTCATGACCTCAGGATATTTAACTGACTGAGCCACCCAGGTGCCCCATCAAATTTAATATTTTGACAAGCTTATTCTAATCTGGATAACTTCTTTTATGTGCAAATTTTATCACATTTCTTATAACTCTTTATAGTTGCTGAAATACATTTTAGTCCCACTTGAGAGGGCTAGGGACTGTAACTTTCATCACTGTATCCCAAGTCCTTAGTTGAGTGCATTCTACACAGTGAAAATTCAACAAATGTTCACTGAATAAGTGAAATCATTCCTTAATTCATGAAGGATTAAACCAATTATTGACCATGTTCTTAAATTCCCCTTCTAAATTTAGAATTTTTGGAACTAGCATGATTCAACTGGGTAATTTTCTGTTTCACCAATGGTATCTACATTAGGTTTTTTTTTTTTTCTTTCACTCAACATCTCTTTTCTGAGATGATGCACATAATAATATACTACAGTTTTGTGGTAAATGAGTCATAAGTAAAATGTTCACATGTCCATTGACTATAGCAGAGCTGTGAGTGCTCTAACCTCTAGCCAAGAAACATTTCAAGCATTATTCAGATTAGGAAAAGTTTGTCAGTTGAGTTAACTTTAATTTGGACATTTATAGCACAAACCTACAGATAACTTGGCTATAAGGTTACATCCTATAGCCTATATAACTACCACAGATATAACATTACCCTTTAATGTGCATATTGTTCTTAATATTTCCCAGATGTTTCTAACCTAAGATGCACTGTCCCAACTATCTTGTTAGCTCTTGCTGGGGCAGGTATGGTAACTAACATTTGGTGAATATCTGTGAAGTGCCAGCCAGTGTTTTAAGTTCTTTATATACATGTCTTCAAAGAATCCTAACATCAGCAATGCAAATGGATATGGTTACACTCATTTTACAGTGGGATGAATTGAAGCTCCCAAGATTAATTAACTCCAGGCTAGTAGATATAAAAAGCAGTATAAACACAGATATATCTGGTTCAAAAACTAGTGTTCTTGGCTTTATTACCATTTTATAAAGAGAAAACTGAGATCCAGAGTATTAAACTAATTGTCCAAGGAGACACACACAAGCAGTGATATCACAGGAATTTAAGTGGTTTTTCTATATCAATCTACTGTCTCCTAAAGGACCTATACTATATAGAAAAACATTCCAAGCAAAACTCATTAGGAACCAGCTAGTAGCATACTTCAAAGTAAAATAGATATTGTCATACACATGATTATGGGAAAAGTTTACACATAATCCTTAGCGTACAATTCTGAAAACATCTGTAAGGTCTCATAGGCAAAGTGTCAATAAACATGTATACTTGAAAATTATAAAGTAAATGAAAAATACTGTTACTATGCCCTCAACTTCCTGTGTTATTTTTTTTTTCGTATATATATATATAGACCTGCCCTTTAAAATAAAAAAAATACCTTTGGCTACATCTAAATATACATGTTTATATTATAAAGTTAATTAAAGCTTTTTAAATCACTAAGGATTGTTGGTTATGAAGTTCATTTTTAGACAGCTAAATGTGAATTCACAGAGCAACCAATCCAATCAGTGATGCTTCCCCTTCCTTCTTGCTTATATTTTCTTAAGTGATAAAGTCAGAGAAGTTAATTAAACTCATCTTTCCCATCAAGCATTTTCTTGGAAAAGTGATCAGCTTTTTTTCTTTGCAAAAACAATTTCTAAGTAGATATTCATGTGAGGACATCTGGTGACATATTGAATAGAAAAAAAAATTACCTCTTGGAGGAATTTTGATATTTTTTACTCAATTATGCCAACAGCTTACTCTTAAGTTTACCAACTGCTTGAAAAAAATATGGACTTCTTATAAGAATGTACAATAAGAATCAGCTAAAAATCAACATCTACTCTGTAGCTTCTACTTCTGGCCCACATGGGGTAACAAGCACCAGATTTACCCTCTCCCCGGAACAGCCAAAAAACTGATGACATATCCACACACAAAATTTCAAGGCCACAAACCTCAGGCAACAAAGGACCATACTCCCTGAAAGATGAGAAACAAATGAGGTGAGCCCCACTGTTGCCTTGGTTTACTCTGCTTTAAGACAGTTTGCCATACGGAGGGAAAAATCCAAGTAGAGCCTGGTAGACACTAAAGTGAGAAGACAGAGCCAGAGTATGGAAAAACCAAAGCAGCTGGAAATCACAGGATAGAGGACCAGAGAAGCAAGAACTACACAAAGAAAAAGCTCCAGAGATCAGTGGATATGCCCCCTCAAGTACGCATCTGACTACTGATTAACACACTCACATGTAAGGAAACAAAGTTTGGGGGGAAACCCGGCAGGAACAGTGCCCAGCACTCACACAGGGCCAGGAATTTTGCCTGTTAATATCAGTGAGCTTGGAAAACCTCAGGATTCCCAGGCTGGAGTCCTCAGAAGGGTCTTGCCTCAGCAGTGGGTAATAATAAACCTTAATTCACGCACTGCTCTTCCACAGCTGCCTGACAAATCTTAAAAGCAAGACCCAGAAAGGTCAAACAGTTTCCAAATAACAACATTACAAAACACATTTAGAATATTCATAGAAATACAGGATATCTGCCCCAAAATGTAGAATTCATAATGTCTGGAATCCAATAAAAAAAAAAATCCCTGGGAATACAAAAAAGCCAAAAAAAATATAATCCATTGAGGTTTTAAGTTCTTTATTTCCTTCTCAAGTATGCTATTTTAAAATCTGTGGGTACTTTTCTCATTAGGAAAAAAGAACAATGAGCTTGACAAATGTAAACTGCACTGTCTCTAGCACGTTGTGGGATTTTACTTAATGCTTATTTACTGTCTATTGTCCTAGGTCTCTGATATAGTATAATGCTCAAAACACAGTAATTGATATTAGACAAAGTTTTCAATTGTAATCAAAATTTGGAACAAATAGTCATTACATATACCATAGTTAAGAGAAAAACCAATCTTTTAAAACTGATCCAGAATTGATACAGATGTTAGATAATAAAGGACAACAGGAAGCCCCTGGAAAGATGCTGGGGGGACCCTAGGGAGGAGAGGAAGGACTAGCAAGAGAACAGAATGGGTGCAAGCTCTGTTAGTACCTATATCCCCTTCTCTACCACATGCAACTGGGCAAATATCACTCTGTGACCCCCAGAACACAGGAATGAGTAGTTGCAGGCAGGGTGGACCAGGAAGCAAAGAAAGGGGGATGGGAGACTGCACTGTCCAAAAACAGGGGTTTATGCTAAATTAATGTATAAAGGACTCCTTTTTCACTCAAATCTGGAGAAACTGACCCAAGGGACAAGAACTACAAACTCTGGCATCTGGCACAGCTGGATGGGGAGCAAAAATGACAAAGAAACAATCAGCCCCTCTGTGTACCAACCATAGTAAAGTTCACAGGCAAGAAATCCCCTTGATTCATAGAGCCTTCAGGTACTTTTTGTAATTCACTACTAAATTAATGGGAGCGGGGGAAAGACCTACACCAAAGTACATCATGAAACATCAGAAGAGTGGAGACTGAAGTTTTCATTAACTAGGAACAAATTTCACTGAAATGTTCATGATCTTCCCAACAGCAAGACAGGAAGATAACAGACAATAGAGCAATTCCATCCAAATTGTGAGAGGAAATAGTTTTCCAAACAAAATTGCATATTTAGTCACATGGAAAGGTAAAATAAAAACATTTTTAAACAAGCATAAGCTCAAAATTTTCCCTCCTAAAAACTCTTTCTCAGGAAGCTTCTGGAAGATGTTCTCCACCAACACGAATGAAGAAACAAATTTAGGAAAAGGAGACCTAAATAAACGAAAATGAAGAGCAACCCCATGAGGATGGAATAATGATGAATGGAAGTCCCAGCTCAACAGAGAGAAAGAAATGAACAAGCATAAAGAGTTCTGATTCCAGAACAAAGGTTAATTCAGAGGGAGGAGAAGGCGTTCCTGAGTAACTCCATAGAGAACCACTAAACATTTGAGGCTGTTTCTGACCATTCGATAACCTGAACCATCCTGACTGATGCACTACCTGATGGGTTTGGCTATACTGAGAAAGACTGTATAATTCTTTTTTTTTTAAGATTTTATTTATTTATTTGACAGAGAGGCAGCGAGAGAGGGAACACAAGCAGGGGGAGTAGGAGAGGGAGAAGCAGGCTTCCTGCTGAGCAGGGAGCCCAATGCATGGCTTGATCCCAGAACGCTGGGATCATGACCTGAGCTGAAGGCAGATGCTTAATGATTGCACCACCCAGACGCCCCAAGACCGTATAATTCTGCTTGAGTGTTCAGGGAAGCACTATCAATAGGTAACTAGAAAATCAAGAAAACAAAAAAATTTAAAAGATCAAATTCTTAAGAAACAGAATTTGAATAAGAAAACTATAATCATAATATACTGCATTACTAAGCTTCGAACAATATTTAAATAGTCATATAACATACATACTTGGTATTCCTTAAGCAAAAATCAGGAGTATATATGGTGGATAGGGCATGGAAGGTATGTGTTGTGGTGGTGTAGTTAGACTGTAACTTCATCTTCCATAGAAGGAAGTCGATGGAAGAAACATACTATAGAGAGTTAAAAACTGGAAAAACCAGTTAAAAGACTTAAAAGTAGTTCTGTCTGAAAGGCAGATCATGGAAAAGCTGATAAGATGGAGGCAGGGGCCAGATGTTTTTATTGTTTTGTTGTTCTTGTTTCCCTGTTGTAAGCTTTCTGGCTTCTTGAACTATCTACACACATTATTCTGATAGAAACCCTTTTTTTCTTTTTTCAAATTGGGTCATTTATTCTCAAGGAACTATAGCTACTACAGCTATTTATAAAACATACAAATGTTTAGAACAGATTAAACATGTAAACATTACTATATATGCAATTAGTCATTCTTTTGGCATTTTTAGCTTTTTATATCGCATAGAATAAGATCACATAAATGCCAATCTGTGCCAAGAAAATGTTGATTTAGGCTGCAGTGCTTCACCTTTTTTTATTGTAATAGAAATATTATTTTTACATGATATTTAGGGAATGGGAAGCAGAAAATATTTCTCCTAAGTATTTCATTTTTGTAAGTTCCCAAATCTATATGCCTACAAATATCTAGATTTGGACCAGTTTAGTAAAAGTTTTATTTTATCTATATGTTAAAAACTAAAACAAACAAACAAAAACATTAAATTTAATAATGTGAAGGTTTTTGAGTTTTGACTGCTTCCCTGAAAATGAAATACTGACTCATTTTTTTTCCTCATTTCCTTTTCCCTAAGGCTACTCCAGAATATGAGTCTGATGAAGTTAATGTAATCCAAAATTTCTTGGCAGCCTGACTCATTCTACAGGCACTCCATAAGTACCCTAAGAAGAAGAAGGCTGGGGGTGCACAGGGGAGAGTATTACTGAAGAAGAGGTTAGCTTTCATGCATTTACAACAATTTTCTGACAGAGAGAGTCCTAGTCAAATACAACTTATCTTCAACTAATCTAAAAAGTATTTGCTAAAAGTAGTGTCTTATAAAAACACCCAATTTATCTTTCCTCCATTATATCTTATTATATTTAGAAAAAAATTCTTCCATTTTGTTGGTCTTAAATTATACTAAATGTGTACGTGAACAGATATAAGAGTTGAATTATGGGCATTACAAATGTCTAAATTTTCACACTTTAGAAAAATTGAAACGCTCTCATAAGAAGACTCTGTGGGAGAACCACTACTGCCAGTCCTTCAGGAAAGCTTCCCTTAAAAAGATGTATTATAGGGACACCTGGGTGGCTCAGTCAGCTAGGTGTCTGACTTCGGCTCAGGTCGTGGTCTCGGGATCCTGGGATCAAGCCCCACATCAGGCTCTGCACTCAGCCGGGAGTCTTCTATTCCCTTGCCCTCTCACTCTGCCCCTCCCCCTACTCATGCTCACTTGCTCTCTCTCTCTAATAAATAAATAAAATCTCTTTTAAAAAAGATTTATTATATATTTCTAAATCAACATGTATTTATTTAACATCTATTATCTATTTAACAACACTAGATTTTAGAAAAATAAACCAAAGGCAGTCCCCCTATTCCCATCTTCCCTTCCTAATCTTCCTAACTTCTTCCAGCACAACCTAATGGTCAAGAAGAATAAGGTTTGAGTTCCTGGCTCTGCCGTTTTCTAGTTTTATAACTATCACTCAGTCGCTTAATCTCTCTATGACTAAGTTTCTTCATCTATAAAATGGAGATAATATTATACTTCCTCACGGGGCATGTAAAGCACTTAGAGAAGAATGCCTGGTATAGAGTAATGTTGTATAATGGTGTATTAAGGAGCTAAAGTCCGTGAATAGATTCCAATCCATATTACTTAGAGCAGGAGGAAGTACCCCAGAAGTAGCTGTACAGATCTAAAAACATCCAGCTTCCTTGATTCTAGGCTCTGCATCCTTTTATCTATTTATTACCTTAAATTTCTATGTTATCTTAAACTTAAAAAAAAAGTAGGGGGAAGAAAATCTGGTGGGGAAAAAAACAAAGGAAAGGCACATCACTCTATTTGACATGTTGTGTTCTCTGTTTAGATTCTGTATGGTAAGAAATAAATTGTAACCTCTGGTAGTATATAAGTAAAGACATGGGTCAAAAATGCAATGTCTAATGTGGGGACCTTTGGTATTCAACAAAGAGTTATCTTCTTTCTTATGCAAACAAGTAAAATGAATTTGCTAAGTGGAGCTAAGGTTTGGTGAGGTTTAGGGGTTAGGCAGGATGATGGAGGGCAAGTTATGCAAGCTGCCTTACCAAGGAAGGTCAAGTTGCCATTTCTTCAGTCCTGGCCACTATACCTTAGTGCCTCCAGCAAACACTTAAGATAGGACGGCTTGGACTGGGCTTGGTTCAAAGGCTCAGCACCTTGAATTGTTTTCTCACCACCACACCATTTACACAGCAATGATGCATCAGGCCAGGGTACAGATGAACCATGTCAGCTGCTTCAGCTTATCCAAACTAGATAAAGTAGAATAAACAAAGTATGATGGTTTGGAAAGAGTAAAATATAGAAGAGAGAATAGAGATCTACAGAAAAAAAAAAAAAAGTCTTCCTAAAAATGCTGAGATAAAGATAAGTGATAGCTGGTCAAAAATATGGGTGGCTATGTAGTGGCAGAATTGGGGTGAAGTGGGATGTCTCCAAAAGTGGTTACTCTTTCAAACGAAGGAATTCTCAGGCAGGAGCCTGAGATGGAAAACCTGAGGCAGAAAAATTAAGACACTTCTCAATAATCCAGATGAGAATAACAACTACATCAATTATAAGAGTAAGAACTAAAATATAAACATAAAGACATTTATAGGAGCCATCTATGAGTTGAATCAATGAAACTTGTAGTAAACTAAGCTTTAGGTAGAATTTAATTCTACCTTCGTTCGGGTGGCTGGTTGTGTGTTGCTACCACTCCCCAAAAGAGAAAATACAAGAGAAAAGGTAGTTTTAAGATGATAAAATAGATGGGGCACCTCGGTGTCTCAGCAGGTTAAGCATCTGCCTTCACCTCAGGTCCTGATCCCAGGGTGCTGGGATCGAGCCCCATATTGGAGTCCCTGCTCAGTGGGGAGTCTGCCTCTGCCACTCTCTTTCTCTTTCTTTCTCTCTCTCTCTCTCTCTCTTTCTCTCTCAAATAATTTTTTAAAAAGACGGTAAAATTGATTTTGGACATTCCGGATTAAGGAGTCTGTTGGACAATTGTGCAAAGACATTCAGTGGAAAAGAGTGTGTATAATTTTAGAGCTATGAATAGAGGAGTAAGACAAATATAAAGATCTGGAAATCATCAATATATTGTTAAAGTTACTGAAATTTAAATGAAGCAAACTAGAAAGAGATAAGAAGTGAAAAGAACAAAACACCAAGGGATAATTCTTGGTAAAACCCAATCTTAAAAGTAGGTAGAAGAAGGGACACCTATAAAGGAAAACTAAGAAAGAATAGGCAGGACGTAAACTAAAGGAGAGTGACATACAAATTAAGATAAGGAAATTTCGAGAAAGAACAAGAGGAGAATCAGAGAAAACTGTTCGTTGGATTTGGCATCAGGAACTTCAAGAAGAGTGTCAGTGGAGCAGTAAGACAAAAGAAAGTGTGAAAGATAGAAGAGTAAATAAGAGGCAGAAAAGAAAAACAGATGCTACAAAGGAATGGAAGAGAAGTATGGAAGCAGAAAGGACTGAAGATCTTCATGATATGTAAGACTGAATCACATTAATGTTCATAAGGAAGCGTATGGGCCAGAAGTACAATCAGTGAGACAGCGGGATGTTACAGTGTAAGTTACCAGAAGTAAAGTAATTATGTTATGCTAGGGTCCAGCCTGACAAGAGAATACTGAAGAAAACTAGACATGAAAGTCGTCGAGCTAAAAAAACTATTAAGACGGGGTCCTGAACTGGTTGTTCACTAAGGTAAAGAACATAACAATATAGCAGAATCTATAGCAGAATCTGGGAGAATCTGAGAGAAGTAGTAATAGTAGAATCTGGGAGAAACAGAGAAGTAATGGCAGAATCTGGGAGAAGAAGAAAGAATGGAAGTCTGCCCCCATACCCCCCAGGAGTACAGAGTAATCACCAAAAGGTTGACAGAACACAGTAACGAGGAAAAAACAAAGGTCGTAATATAAATGCATACATCTCAAAGATAAGGAGATGCAACGGTCTATAATGTGTGAGAACAGAAACTCAGTCCCAGACACGGGGGAACAGAAGGAAAAGATTCTAATGTTACAGTTTAGTTCCTATTAAAATAAGCAAATGGAGTGAACTCTCTTTGAAAAATACTTAGAGTGTAGAGAAATTTATTTATGATTGTGTGGGAATTCCAGAAGGCTCAAAAGAAAAAAGCATTAGCTAAGGACAGTACCTGGACAGTTAACTCAGCAGAGTATGAGGATGAGACAGAGTACAGATGAATGAACATATTCTCAGAAAATTAGATAGCGAAACATTTTAGTGATAGAGATACTGTCCAAAAAAATCCTCTCAATTTTTTCTAATCAAATTTTATTTTAATAATAAATTGATAGGCTTTGCTAGACCAGGAACCTTGGGACTGAGAGTAAAATTAATTGGCTTCAAGATTCCAGATGGAACTCTGGGTATGTTTTACCCTAGTATAAGTAAAGTGTGTGATTTATCACCCAATCGAGTATTCAGGAGACTTTGCTTAGGGGCCAAACAAAACAAACACTGTTTTTTGAGGGGGGAGGGGAGAAGGGTATTTTGCAAAAATGAATTCTGGGTAAAGAAGATGCTTCCATTAGACCTGGCCCCATGGAGAAGGCTCACCATACCTGTGTTCTGTTCAGTCTAAAGATCATTCCCAGGTAGAAGAGACTGACCTCTCAGTATTTGTTGACTTTGTTATTTCCAAGTATGAGTAGAGTAAGATGTAAAAGGAACTTGGGGTCAACTGGAGGGAATAGGGAGATATATAAAAAATGACAACTCAAGGGAGTCAATGTAAAAATGAAGTATATCCAAAGAAAGGAAGAAGAGGAATAAAGTTCAAAGGGAATAGGAAAAATCAGAAAGGTAAGAAAATTAACAGCTCTGTGTCAAATACTTTACACAAATTATTTCTTCCAGGAATAGATGGGACTAGCACACCAAGTAACAGGTAGTGAGTAAATAAATTGTGAAGGGAGCACAAGAAACATAAAGGTCTTTACAGATTTCCTATACATGATGTGATCTATATTCTGATTATTCAGACTAGGCACATTTACTTGAACAATGAATACCAATGAATTCCCTTTGTCATTCTGCCTACCCCAATAAGCAAATTGTCCAAACGAATGGAATTGATTGGCCAATTTAGTGGAAATGACTGAACTATTTATTATGGCCAAGAGAAAGCTAACTAATTCAAAGTAATGCTCATTATAAAGATCACAAATGAATTTGTAACTTATGAACAACAGAGCAACAAAGGAAATGAAATTATTTTAGAAAAATTTTCTTTTTTAATGAAAAAAAATCTTTCATTCATCCATCTATTAGATTTATCAATTCAACTCCTTGAACATAGTCTTAGGAATTCATACAATGGGAATGGAGTAGCTCATCTAAAGGTCCAAGACTTAAAACTTTAGATACATTTCATACTTGCAACTACTTTACTGTGTATATCCCACGAACAATATTTTTATAAAAATAATAAACATTGATGATGCTCAATTTTTTTTAGTTCTAGGTAATGGAACATTTTTTGCAGTATTTTAAATACATACATGCATTTTCACATCTTTAGTATATTCAGAATAACATCATCTTTTGGAAAATATTTAAATGCTTATAAATCCAAAGATAAACACTTATTTTAAATGCACATAAATCTCAACTCTATTAAGTTCTTAATAATATAATGAGTGCACTAATCAATCTCTTCACTTCTCTTCTTGCTACTAAACTTCCCATTTTGTAGGCTTGTTTAAAAACTTACAGGATTTTGGGGCACCTGGGTGGCTCAGTCAGTTAAGCATCTGTCTTTGGCTCAGGTCATGATCTCAGGATTCTGGGACTGAGCCCCATGTCAGGCTCCCTGCTCAGCGTGGAGCCTGCTTCTCCCTCTCCCTCCGCTGCTCCCCCTGCTTGTGCTCTCTCTCTCTCTCTCTGTGTCAAATAAATAAATAAATAAATAAATAAATAAATAAATAAATAAAATCTTTTTTAAAAAAACCTTATGGGATTTTTAGACTGTTGATTTAAAGTTTTAAAACTATTAGTGATATTAAGAATTTGATCATTTGGGGGCTTAAATTACTTTGATAATAGTTGATTGACTTCTTTCGTTGCCAGAAGAATAACATTTCTTTTACACATTAGTATTCTTTTCTATTACCATTAAGGACAGTAACCGATTTGATACTGAGTCATCTTCTTATCCTATTAGTAGAACCAATAGCCAGTCACCTTTTCTCTTGTGAAACATGAGTTTTCAGGAAGACAAGAGAAATATATAGCCAGGGAGAAATAGCTTAGACAGCTACTAAAATTAAAATTGAGAAAACATTTTTAAAACCGTAAATGGTACAATTCACAATTTCTTCCACTATATCCTATTATTACAAACTATTTTTCATGGGCTCTCTGCCTGATCTTTTAAGTGTATTTAATAAGTGCTCATATGAGAACAAAACTCTTGTCTATAAGTAATGAAAGAATTCTTTATCTTGGAGCTTGACTCCCCAAAGCACAATTACCATAATAATTGTTAAAACACACTCAGAGCTTATGAAACATGAAATAGCAATTAACTTTTGCTATCAAGAATCAATATTTCACTTTTCTGACAGCTATGTAATGAAATGTAAGATATATTCTATATGTAGAAAAGTGCAAATAAAGCTTTAACAGAACCACTTCATATATTTAAAATGCTTTTTTCACAAATCAGTGTTTTCAAAAATAATTTTTCTAAATCATAACAAAAAATCAATAACATATTGATGACTTCGAAAGCCTGACTAGGTATCCTAAAAATTCTAACATACTGCTAATAAATTAACAAAAAACAACAACATTTATTTAACAGTAATTATTACCTGTAGTGAGCTAAGGACTTTTCCTGGATTATCTCACCTCCCAAAGACAATAAGATTATAATCCTCATCTTGTAGATGAAGACACTGATAACTACAAAGATTAACTAATTGCCCAAAGCTACACAGTCACTAAATGCTAGAGGACAGACGCAAGCCCAGCAGTAAGAGCTGTTTAAGAGATTATGCTCTCAACAGCTATACTACAGTGACATTAAAAGTACATGACCTTTCCCTTTTAATTAAGTTGCATACCATAATACCACAATTCATGAAGTATTATCATTTATTAACATTCTCTATCATTATTCACATTGCTAAGTATCATGTTTTCATTCCAGAGTCCTAATTTAGGTGGATGCTTATAACATTCATCTCCTCAGGCTTTAATTATAATAATTTATAGACACATGTTTATATAAGTATTCAATACAGAAAAATTATTTATTTTAACTTTTCATTTAAATTCTAACTACTATTTTAATGAAAAGAAGTGCCACAAATAACCCATAGCACATGTAATACCAACTCTTTGATACTTGCTTTAAGAATTAAATGGTCTATCCAGTGGTCTAGGTAAGTGTAACATGATAAAAAATAAAATAAAATAAAGGTCCACTACAAAGCTAAGACAGCTTAAATTACCCTGTTTTGACATACTGACATGTTCCACTGCTCCTATTTAATTCATTCCAGAGAAAAATGAATTCATCTTTTCAAAAGCAGTAGAGCTCTCTGGCCCAATGCCTGGCTGACTCTTGGCTTGATAAGATAGTGCGGAAAAATTACTATCATCATAATCATCATCATCATAATCAATACTTGAAACAACTTTTCCTGTGAGCTGAGTCAGGGTGGGGGCAAATTCTCTTATTATTAAACTAAACTGCTTTGAATATCAGCTTTTGCAGCTCAAATTCTGCAGGGATAGTATTTGAACATGGGTTAAAGAGGTAGGAAAAAAACCCAGAAAACAAATAAAACATTTAAAGTAAAAGCTATTGCCCTATTGTCTCAGGTACAGTATGCCACAAATGTGATGATTTACTTGAAATAATAAAACCTGAATATTATTCATGTATATCATCAGCTTTTCCTACAGGGTAAGGTCTAAGTGTGATTTGTTCATCTTTTTCCTTTTTTTTCTTATCAGCACACAGCAAAAATAGAGATTTTTTTAGCAAACAAAAACATTGTAAGCACTTTTGAGACTTTTAAAAAGCAGTAACTTTTATTGCTGTTCCTAATGCATGCACTGATATGTCAATTTCCTTGTTTTTATTTTATTTTTTTTTCATTTGGCCAATGATACAAATATAAAATAAAACAAGGAAAATACACAAAGAAAGTAAATATATAATGAGACAAGGATGATTCACAAGGAAAGGAAAAAGGACTAATATAGAGCTCGCTAGTCAACCATGTTGCAATGATCTAGAATCTGTATAGTTATGGGCACCATTAATTTTTATCAAATAATAATACATGAAATAATTATTAGACATAGAAACTGAAATATATTTCTGTAGTGCAATATAGATATATTCACTAAAAGCCATATAAACTGTTTCTATTCGTTGACAGGGTAATCTCACACCTAAAAATTAATTTTAAGAAAATCATCAGTAGGTCCTTAGAGATGCCTATAAGCACTTAAAGGAAAAACTATAGCAGCATGAAAGCAACCTAAATGCCTAACAACAATAACACCTAATTAAATAAATATAATACATTCATATTATGGTATACTATACAATCATAAGTAATCTTGTTTCAGAATCTAAAGATACATTTCACTTAACAGATTTAAGTAGATGTACTTAACAATATGTTCAGTGAAAGCAGTTAATAAAACTGTATCTTCTCTAGTATAATTCTATTCATGTAAACATAACCCTTAAGGTCAATTTATACAAAATAAATATGTATATACATATTTATATGAGTTAACAGTCAAAGATTTTATGTGTTCCTTAAAATGTCCCAACTGTATTAAAAAGTGTTCTCAAAGTAACTATTTAGCATAGTACTTGTACTCCACAAGTAGTAAAGGTCCAAACTTGATTTTTAAAATAAAAGAATAAAATTATTTCAAAAATTTATTAGCAACTGAATTTTCAAATAAGTTTAAACATAACATGTTGCCTTATTTTTCTGTTATAAAACTAATACTTGCTATCTTCGAGGTGTCTACCCAACCGAGCACCAACCCTTCTGAGACCACCCCATCATCCTCAATCTTAGAAGTTGCCCCTTCCCCATAAAAGTATGCGCTATGAATATAGGTGTTTGTGACATTTATTATATTCATTAATACTTATTATATTTGACTACTCATGCATATCTTTTATATTCTTGGATCTCTAGAGGTGTTTTGAATAGATCTAACGGTCCCTTTCATTCACTGTATTGGTCATTGAACTTATAATCTACCATACTCATCCCATTTCATCAAAAGAGCTCTTTACTACAATTATCATATGATTTCTCTCATCTATGGAACATAAGAACTAGGAAGATCGGTAGGGGAAGAAAGAGATAAAGAAAGGGGGGTAATCAGAAGGGGGAATGAAGCATGAGAGACTATGGACTCTGAGAAGCAAACTGAGGGCTTCAGAGGGGAGGGGGGTGGGGGAATGGGATAGGCTGGTGATGGGTAGTAAGGAGGGCACGTATTGCATGGTGCACTGGGTGTTATACGCAACTAATGAATCATCGAACTTTACATCAGAAACCAGGGATGTACTGTATGGTGACTAACATAATAAAAAAACATTAAAATTAAAAAAAAAAGACAGATAGGTGGTTGGTAGATGATAAATTGTTCCTTAAATAATTGATGCTGGATGATTAATTATATATAATTTCTGTACATAGAAAAGCCATGCTTTCTGATCTTCCACATGTTAGCAGTAAACATTTGGTTGGGGAAAAATGACCATAATAATAAATTTTCATTGAAAAATAAAAGAGCTCTTTACTTTAGGCATTTAAATACTTAAATCAGTTTTTACTAAGCATCACCAGGATGTGCTCCTATAAACCTTCTAAAAGCTATTTTTTTAATAAAATAACTCTGACTTTCCTTCTGCTTTCTTCATTTCAATCCCAAAGAACACAGTTTTAGAGCTATTGTTGTTTTAAAAACAGTATGGCCCTCTAGACTTAGGGAAATCACCAAAATGTTGAAATAGAAATTAAAAGGAATAAAGCTAAGTATATGTTACTTGTCCAGCTTTACCTCTCCCCACACTTGATTAGTTATAGCCTTTCACATAATCAATTTTAAATATGCCAAATCAGCAAAAATATAAAAGGACAGCAGGGAGAGGGGAGGAGGGGAGATTATATAAAAATCCTACAGTCTGCCATAAGTGATCAACAAATGCCTGCTACTGCCAGATAATATATTTATTAATGAGCAGGACAAATTAGAATTGTCAGATGATTGATTACAAGAAAGAGATATAGTGCCATAGTCACTGAGATGCAGGCTAGGTTTTAGAAGATGGCCCCGAGCCCACCCTCTACCCCCTCTTCTAGAACCTGGCCCTCCTGCTATTCCCTGAAACTGGGAGGACCATCAGTATCTACTTGCATGGTCTTCTGATAATATGGGATATGCTCTTCCAGGTGAAGAATGACTTTTCAGTTAGGGGGCTGGTGTGGGCAAGTGTTCCATTACTCATAACCCTGATGGTTGGTCTACTTGAAAATTTTAGGCAAAACAAAGTTGCTGCTTCTAAATTAGTATTTTAAGGTTACTTGCCAGTAAGGAAGATTTCACCTCAGCTACAGCTTATATATATATTCCCTTCCTATCATCTACTACCCAGCACTGAAAATACCAAAACTTCCTCAATACATATATAAACTCTGATTTTGTTAAAAGATTTGCATTCGCAAGGCTCATTAATCAACATGCCACAGGGGCAATTTAGAGTGACATACAATTTTCCAAAGGACCCAGTGACAAGCTCATGTAGTGTTTATTAACATTATGATTTCCATAAGGGAATTTGAGAACACTCACATGTTGAGCCATTCTGCTTATCAAGAGACTTAGAATACCTACCGAAATTATAATTTCCTCTGAGAGCTGCTCAGAAGTGAAGGAAAACAATCAAATGGTTTAAAAAGTATACTTTAAGTTGAAATTATACTTGGAACTGGAACTGAATTCCCTACCTCATGATAGCCACCATCTTTTGCCCAATCTGCATCCCTCCTCACTTACACACACACACACACACACACACACACACACACAGAGAGAGAGAGAGAGAGAGACTTCTTCCAAAAACAAATCTGATTTTGTTCATATATCTCAAAGTGGCAAAGTTATTTCAAGGAGGCTGGGTTCATCTTCAGTCCCAGAGGCTGAATGGAACTATTGTAAGGTATTCACCGTGGTCTTGTTACCCTTACCACAGTTTCATTTGGGCATGGCACAAAACCAATTCTATTCAATAGCACATGAGAGTAAATCTGTTGGGATGCCTCTGGCAAGAATTTTTTCACTTTAAATAAGGGCATAAGACAAGGACAGGTCAATGCTTTTCTCCACCTCTGGACTTTGTCATTGTATGCCAAACCTGGAACTGGAACAGCCATTCAGGAACCAAGGGGGACCAGTGTCATAGATAGAAAAATAATACCTGTCAAGAGATGCCAAGGGAAAAATGGAAATATCCTGGGCTCTAAAGTCAACCCTGAAACTACTCTGGTTCCAGAATTCTTGTTTTGTTGAATGTATTAATTATTGAGGTTATCTTAGAGTGCTTTTTATAATTTGCAGCTAAAAGAATCAATAGAGAATTTCTGCTATTTGTGTCAGGCATTAAAGTTCTTTTTAGTTGAGTTTCTACCTATAAAGTGCTCATGGGATTGCTTTACCTTTCCACTCATGTTATGAAGAATACAAAAACAATAAATTTTAAAATGTCAAATTACAATTTAGTAGTTTTTGTGTGTACATATTATTTGTACACAATATCATCACATAATTGTTTTTCCTCTGTGGTAGTTTCATAGTTTATACTTATATTATTTTTCTATAGTATGCTATATAATAATTACTTGTTTATTTGACCTTCTTCCCTTTCTGAGATAAGTGAAAGGCTGGGAATATCTGATTCTTTGTTTTCAGAGATATGAGCACATAACACAATTCATGGTCAGGCCTTAACTATTGTTTGTTGGACCGAATTACATTTGATCAATGAAAGTGAGCATACAAAATCTCACCTTTCCTGGACATTATGCAAGGCATAATTAGATACTACATATTGGAAATGTTACCTCCTAGAATTTATAATCCAAGTAAAGAATATCAAGCTGCATTGAACAAACATGGCAAATACTTTTTTCATATTTCCTCTCATTTCAAAACACGGATATCCTTCACCCTAATCCATTCTCAAATTTGTTGATGACACTTCCAAAGTTTTCTAATGTATTTTTTTTTTGCCATCTTCATTCTCCCTGCTCTACCTTTTTAGCCTATTAAAGTAGCTCAATCTTCCCACTTTTCTTTTCTCCAAACCCTTCCACATAGTTCCAAAAGAATAATTCCACTGGAGCTACAACCTTGACCATGCCACTTCCTTATTCAATACCTTTCAACAATTCCCCTGTCTACAAAAACAAAAACAAAAACAAAAAAAAATTGAACTCTTTCACTTGCCAATAAAATTCTCCTACAGTTTTCCCCCAAAACTATTAATACCTGTTATTTATCCTCATGTGTCCTATATTGTTTCCAATTTAGTCTGCTTATTGACTGTTTTCCTACATATGTCCTGCGGAAGATCCACTGTATTTTTGTGTTAGACACTACTACTTTATGTCTAATGAATGAATTCTAATATATAAAATTAACTTTCTCCCTAGAACTCACCAAGAAGCTTTTTTTTTTAATTTTGTTTATTTATTTGAGAGAGAGAGAGAAAGAGAGAGAGAACAAGCAAGAGCAGGGGGGAGGGGCAGAGGGAGAGGGAGAAGCATGCTTCCTCCTGAGCAAGGAGTCCAATGCGGGGCTCAATCCCAGGACCCGTGGATCACGACCCAAGCTGAAGGCAGACACTTAACCGACTGAGCCAACCAGGTGCCCCTCCAAGAAGCTTTTCCAATACTCCCATAGTACTGTCCCTTGTACCATGTTCTAATTTATATAGTAGTTATCTCGTATGTCTTATCTTTCCAAGACAACACAAGCTCAAGGATTGTGTGAGTGTGGGATCACATCTTTCAAGTACTTTTCATACATCATCACACCTCTATTGGAACACAATTTGGGATGCACAGAGGAGCCTCCCCTTACTTCATTATGTGAGTTTACTAAAAGGAAACATTACTTGCAACATGTTGCAGGGGGAATAGAATCAGCAAGTCAGAACAATTTTATAATGAACATCTTAATTAGTCTTTTTTTAAGCAAAATTTAATTATATAATTCCATAAGTGATTAGAATTTCTCTCTCCTACTTTCCATGTGGTAATAAAGCTACAAGTATAAAGAGATATAGACAAGCCTCTTTCTAGTACTGAAAAGGAATGAAGTTAAATCAAAAGTGGTCATACCACCATTATAAGTAGGTAATGATCTGATTTAGGAAACAGAATAATAATAGGAATATACATGTTTTAGAATAATGTGCCTTCTATTCAAAGACTCAGAACATGTTTAGATAACTATCACCGATACATTTCACATAGGTTTTTTATTCCTCAAGAAAATCATTCTATTCATATTAACATGGCAAAATTAAACACACTGTAAACTATTGTCAACACCGTTCTTCAATAAGAAAAAAATATTTTACAAGATTTAAGACAAAAAAACAACCCTCCTTCTGTTCATTCCAATTATGTAAGTATTGCTACCACTACCTTACTGAGCATGAGATGAAGTTGATCTTTCACACCTCCACAAGCCCCTTGGACGATGGCACCACTGGCTGTCAAACAGATTGATGGCTTTCACTGAGCTGCTCCCGATGCAAATTTCAGAATTCACTTTAACAGTCATTTGAACTGTCATCTTATGAATTATGGACTGAAGCACGTTCAGCTTCGCCATTTCCAAAGGAAAGCTCCTAGTGAATATCAAACTAGATGTGGGAAAGGCATTTCAAGTCAAATGATTTAAACTACCATACCTGGTTTTAGAATGAGCTTTTAAAAAAGCTCATGTTTCCATGAGGAAATGTAATCTCAAATTTAAATGACCTCCATTTTTACTATAATAATGTATATATGTATATAAGCAACACACATATATATTCACAGCTTTAACTTTTTTGTTCCTTTTAAAAGTGCCTTCCTTATATTACAGAACTGAAATTCTAGAAGTCTTTGTGTAAACTGCTTCGTTTAATAAATAAGAGGATCCAAAATGAACTGAAGACATGGCTTTTCTCCAAAAGGTTACATGTTGTACATAAAATAACATGAGAGTAATTGCAAAACAACATTAAAATAAGTAAACTATATTAAATAGCCTGATTTGGAAAATGTCTTTAGTAACTCTGGCTCTGTGTCCACCTAGAGGTCCACTCATGAAAAAGGGGATGACATGGACAGGAAGAGATGCAAGACAGCCTAAATTCATGGGATGATACAAGCAAAGAGCAGCAGGTATCAGCATGTGAGGTGAGGGGTGATTTCGGTGAATAACTGCAGTGATTAAATTTGAAAAAACAGTTTAGGAAGAATTAATCAAGTAATCAATTAATGAAAATCTTGAATATTGAACTCAGTGGCTTAAATTTCATATAATAAGCATTAGCTTTAAAACATGAATACATGTTAAAATCACATTTAAGAAGATTATGGTGAAGTTGCAAGAATTAAATGAGGATTGAGCTGGCGATGGGAGATTAGAGGTGGGATGCATAGAACAGACTTGGAACCATGAAGCATGCTGACAAGTGTTCTATTCATTTCAATAAAAGAGAGTGAAAGCCTATCAAAAAAGAATACATGGAGATCAAGAACGTAGGAAAGCAAGCAAAAAAACAGCACAAAACCACTGCAAACTTTTGAAATGGAGAATTCAGAAAGACTACAGTGAAATTGGTGGTGAGAGGTAAGTTGAAAAAATATTGTAGTTTGGGGTTACTTTTTTTTTTTTTTGGACAGAGATAGAGAGAGCCAGCGAGAGAAGGAACACAAGCAGGGGGAGTGGGAGAGGAAGAAGCAGGCTCATAGCGGAGGAGCCTGATGTGGCTCGATCCCATAACGCCAGGATCACGCCCTGAGCCGAAGGCAGACGCTTAACCGCTGTGCCACCCAGGCGCCCCTAGTTTGGGGTTACTTTTATCAATTACTTACCAACCAGAAGTCTGCTATATAATTATGTCCTTAACATATATCTCTATGTATGTATATGTAAATATATAAAGCTACATAAATAAATACTTACAAAGTCTTAGTGGAACGTTAAATTCAATGATATTTACTTTAGGCATTTGTGTGAAAAGAAAATAAATGAATTAATCCAATGTGAGGAGGTGAGAATGACCACAATTCGGTCTTGTTTTTTGGTTAGAATCTTTGTACACTCTCCATAAAGCAATGCCCATTCCAGCCTCTACTGACAATCTTTACACCTCAGGTGTGCAATGAAGAATATAATTCTTTGCTTTTCTTAATTATTAATCAAATCCATTTATATTTTTTAAGTTTTGGGGGGGTATTTTTAGTTTAACTAAATTTAGTTTTGTGAATGCATTCATGTTTTTAAAACTATCATGAAATAGGCCATGTTTGGTTTTGATGCTCTCCCCATTTCCTTTATGTGAATCTTTTAATTGAAATTTAGTTGATGTACAATGTCATACTAGTTTCAGGTGTACAACATAGTGATTCATCAATTTTATATGTTATGCAACGCTCATCATGATAAGTGTAGTTACCATCTTACCATACAACATTATTACAGTATTAGTGACTATATCCCGTATGCTGTACTTTTCTTCCCTGTGATTTAATTTTATAACTGGAAGTTTGTACCTCTTAACCCTCTTCACCTATTTCACCTGCCTTCCCAAACGCCTGCAGCAAAAGCCAGGTTGCCCTCTGTATTGATGAGTCTGTTTCTGTTTTTGTTTGTTCATTCATTTAGTTTTTTTAGATGCCACATATAAGTGAAATCATATGGTATTTGTCTTTCTCTGTCTGATTTTTTTCACTTAGCATAATACCCTCTAGGTCCATTCATGTTGTCACTAATGGCAAGATTTCATTCTCTTTTATGGCTAAGTAATGTTACAGTGTGTGAGTGTGTGTGTGTGTGTGTGTGTGGTGTGTGTGTGTAAATTTTTATCCATTTATCTACTGATGGACACTTAGGTTGCTTCTATATCTTGGCTATTGTAAATGATGCTGCAATAAACACAGGGGAGCACATATCTTTTCTAATTAGTGTTTTGTTTTCTTTGGGCAAATACCCAATAGTGGAATTACTGGATTAAAAGGCATTTCTAATTATTTGAGGAAGCTCCGTTTTCCACAGTGGCTACACCAATTTACATTCCCACCAACAGTGCACGAGTGTTCCCCTTTTTCCGCATCCTGGCCAACATTTGTCATTTCTTGTCATTTTGATACTATTCATTCTGACTGATGTGAGGTGATATCTCATTGTGGTTTTGATTTGCATTTCCCCGATGATGAGTGATGTTGAGCATCTTGTCATGTGTCTGTTGGTCACCTGCATGTTTTCTGTGGCAAAAAGTCTATTCAGGCCCCCTGTTCATTTTTATTTGGATTATTTTGGTTTCTTTGGTATTTGACTTGTATGAGTTCTTTATATATTTTGGATATCAACCCCTTATTGGATATACCATTTGCAAATATCTTCTCTCATTCAGTAGGCTGCCTTTTCATCTTCTTGATGGTTTCCTTCACTGCGCAAAAGCTTTTCAGTTTGATGTAGTCTATTTTTGCTTTTTTTTCCCTTGTCTTAGGAGACATATTCAGAAAAATGTTGCTAAGGTCAATGTCTAAGTGATTACTGCCTATTTTTTTTAGGGGTTTTATGGTTTCAGGTCTTACATATAGGTCTTCCATCCATTTCCAGTTAATTATTGTATATAGTGTAAGAGAGTGGCCCGGTTTCATTCTTTTGCATGTAGCTGTCCAGTCTTCCCAACATTTATTGAAGAGACTGTCTTTTTCCTGTTTCACATCTTTGCCTCCTCTGTAGTAGATGAACTGATCGCATACATGCGGGTTTATTTCTGGGCCTTCTATCCTGTTCCATTGATCTATGTGTCTATTTTTGTGACAGTATCATACTGTTTTGACTACTATGGCTTTGTAGCATGTCTTGAAATCTGGAATTGTGATACCTCCAGCTTTGGTTATGCAAGGTCTTTTGTGGTTTCATTTAAATTTTAGGATTATTGGTTCTAGTTCTGTGAAAAACCCTATTGGTATATTGACAGGGAGTGCACTGAATCTATAGATTGCCTTGAGTAGTATAGACCAATAAAAAAGGTTTTAACAAAGATACATGAAAGGCTCATAATCCATCAGTAATCTCAAGTGTTTTCCGTTTTTGTCCTACAAGATATAACTGAAATACATTTATAAGTGTCCTGAAAAATCTACTTCAAGTGAGTAGTTCTTTCTAGTTATATCAGTACCTGTCAATGAGGATGTTACAAAAGCCTTATGAAACTTGCTATTCTTTTATGATAGGAGAGTGCATGAGGATACCATACAGTAACGGAAGATCCATGGGAGCAATGTCCTTTCAATCTGAACACCAAGGAAAGCTGTATTTCTCTTGAATTACTAGTATATTTCTCATCTTATGCAACTGATCATGTCTTCTTTGCTCTGGCTAATTTTGTGGCCCATTTCCAGGAATGATATAGGAACTCACAGAATTCACATTGTGCACCAACTCTACACCTGATTTGGATTTTTCCCCTTATTATCTTATCTCTCTGCTGTATTTTCTATTTATTTTAAGCTATTACATGTATTTATAGGAACCATTGCAAATTTTCTTTGGAATAGATGAAACTCATAGGTAGGGCTAAGTGTTAAGCTCACAGTCAATAACTTCACATTACCCCATTTAAACCTCATAGCATCTCCGCAAGAGAGTTTTCATTATCACCAGTAGAGTGGTTGAGAAAATTAATTTCACCCAGGTACAAATACCTTACAGAGTAGAAGTATAAGTAGGAAACTCAAAAGTTCTACCAAAGAACATCAAAAAACAAACAAACAAAACACCATATCTAAAGAAAGTAATTATAGATTAACTAAAGTAGCAATGACTCTGGGAAATGGATGACCTTAGCCAAAGCTTCCTAAGTGAATGCTTTAAGAGTATTGGTAAGTTAATTATATGATCTCCTATGATGCCTTTCTGATTCATCCACATTCTGGTTTTGTTTAAACAAACAAATAAAATCTGTTTTAGTTGTTTTACTAATTTCCTATTTTAATCCACTCTCTCCAGACTGTCAAAAGAACAATGCTTTATATTTAAAGAAAAATTTTCTCCCAGAAAATATTACCATCTTTGAAAATTCCCTAGTTTTTCTTTTGAATTAATTATTGCAATATGGGCCCAGAGCAATATAGATGCTATATGATTTTTTTCTACATTTAAAAGCCTTTACATTTGTTTACATTTTGTCCTGTTAATTAGTAACATTAAATCACATCTGTTTACATTATAAACATAGTTGATGGGCATAATAATCAGATTCGGGTTCTACCTCTTGTGATTATGTAACTTGGAACAAGCTATGTATTTCTGTACCTCAGATAATTCATTATAAAAAGGGGAAAACAACAGAATTCCTCAAGCTGGTGTGAAGATTAAATAAAATAACACATGTAACACATTTAGAACAATACGTGGCATGCATTCAGCTCTTGATAAATGTTCCCTGCCTTTATAAGTACTAATGCAGTATCATCCATTTTCACTTGATCTTCTGTATTTTCAGCAAAAATTGGTTAAATGCACATGAACCCTTGTGGAGAGATAGGCAAGAAAAAGAAACAAAATACTGAAAGCTTCCATTTATAATTTGCCAAAATAATCACCACATGTTATGGCAGTGACTAAAGTCATTGCCATCACTCCTAACTGGTACTTGTGCAGCTTACCAATCACCCTATCTGATTCCTAGGGGATCGAGTGGTATTTCAGTTTTTTGACAGGCCTGAGACAGCAGGCTGTCCATTATTAAACCACACATCTGGTCCTTGTTGTTAATAACTGGTTGTTTGCAATATGTGGACAATCTACAAGTTTTCCCACAGGGAGTCAAATGAGGTTGAAATGCGTTAATCCTCTTTTATCCTTGTTCACATACTGATTTAAAAGATGGGCTAAGTGTGCCCCTGTATTAACAATTCATCTTTATGATTTGATGCAAAGTCCAGTGCAAGAAAGCCAAGAACAAGCAGTCTTTTATTTCTTAGATTCACTGTTTTTTGGCTTTGTATGCAAAATCCATTTCTTATACATATTTACATACTGTGAAAATTGGAAGTAATACAGCTCTGAGTTCAAGGAATTCATACACAGAGGGCATGATGTTCACTCTTTAAAGCCATGCCATAATTGCAGGAGTGCAGAGTACTAAAGCACAGCTCCAAAGAGAAGCCCAGTGAAAACTCGAAACAGGAAAGGGTCAAAGAGTGAAGGACTTGCTGCCAGCCACAGTCCCCTGCAGACCAGCCAAGCCTGACAGCCAGGGTTTCTGTTTCTGTTTACCTTTACTACTTCTATTTGTCAGAAAAAGATAAAGATAAATATGATTGATCCAAGAGAAAATTGTGGAAAGAAATCTCACTGTCCTCAGTCCCCCTCTTTTCTCCCATACCCAGGAGCATTTCCTCCCTTTCCTTTCAGGCAACTAGGGCTTTTACAGCCTCTGATTCACTCTCCAGCTCCAAACCCATCTCTACTTCCCAGGCAAAGGAGACAAATAAATCTAATACCACTGGTGCACTGAATTAGTTTACATAAATGATTTATTTTTTCTCTTGAAATTATACTACATCTTAGATTCTCTTTAAGAGTCTGCTTGTTATAGTTATATCTAGTTACTGAGGAATCAAGTTCAGATATTTCTAATCCACTCTTATGCTTCCAAATGATCAGATGCAAAGAACCCAATGCCAATTTCACAGCGCTTTCTTTGCCTTCACAGAGCTGGGGTTTTTTATTTATCTGCCCCAAGCAAGCACATGGTCACTCTGCTATGAGATATATGCCAATCAGACATTTCTGGCCCTGCTGACCCGTATCTACTCTACCCCTCCAGGACATCACTTACATCTCACTTTCTACAACTCCACACAACCACTTCTGAATTTGTACTGAGGATGAGATGTTATCAGTGCCTTGTCTTCTCACTCTGTGCTCCAAATGACTTTCTCTCACATTGCAACTTTATTGCTATCTGATGATTAAGATCCTTGTGAAAGGAATTGGTTTTTTCATAATCTATTAAAAAAATAAAAATAGGGGCACCTGGGTGGCTCAGTCAGTTAAGCATCTACCTTCCGCTCAGGCCATGATCCTTGGGATCGAGCCCACATCAGGCTCCCTGCTCAGCGGGGAGCCTGGTTCTCCCTCTCACTCTGCCTGCTGCTTCCCCTGTTTGTGCATGCTCTCTCTCTCTCAAAATAAAATCTTTTAAAAAAATACAAATAAATACCCATATTGAGTCAAGGACTGTCAAAAAGTAGAAGTAATGGTCTTTCTGGATCATTATCTACTACTTTAATTTTAATTAGCAATTTAATTCTCATCAACGCATTAGCTCAAAAACATCTTGATCTAATGTATTAAATATTGCTCACATGGGGTGCCTGACTGGCTCAGGGGGAAAAGCATGCAACCCTTGATCTGGGGGTCATGAGTGTGAGCCCCATGCTGGGTGTAGAGATTACTTAAATAAATAAACAAGCAAACAAACAAACTTCAAAAAAAAATAAATAAATATTGCTCAAGAGGTCAAACTAACTTAATTTCAAACTATAAATATATAAAGCCACTGGTTAGATTTCACTGAAAAAGTATTTCTTTTTGCTCCATTTTCTAAAGATAACTTAGATAAGGATGGTGTAAAAGTAAGACAACATTGGCAATACATAAATATGCTGATAAAAACAGATGAACGACCAAGGACAAAGCGATTTATGAACATGTAACACATTTTAATAAACAAGAACATGATTCGGAAAAGCCAATAAAAATACCACATCCACTATTAACAATAAGAAAATAAAAGCATGGCCTAAGCTACAGATACACATTATGACTAAATATACCGTTAGTTTAATTTTTATTTTGTACTAATAATGAAGAGGAAAGCTCTAAGTGTTTAGCCTTCATTTGTATTATTTCCTATACTAACTTTCAAATACATTTTTGCAGAAGTTGAGTTATGTTACTAACAGAGAAGGGCAAAAGTGTGTTAATAATTTTGGAAAAACAAGTTAGCTGAAATCATTTTCTTCATCATCCAAAAAGAAGTATGTTTTGCACCCATCCTCAAGACGAACTTGAAGCTGCCATTGAGAAACTATTTAGTAGAAAGTTTAATCTCCTTGGGGCACCTGGGTGGCTCAGTCAGTTAAGCATCTGACTCTTGATTTCGGCTTAGGTCATGATCTCAGGGTCATAAGATCGAGCCCCACATCAGGGTCCATGCCAAGCATGGAGACTGCTTAAGATTCTCTCTCTCCCTTTCCCTCTGCCCCAGTACCCCTCCCTCTCTAAAAAAAAAAAAGAAAAAGAAAGAAGAAAGAAAAGAAAGAAAGAAAGAAAGAAAGAAAGAAAGAAAGAAGGAAAGAAAGAAAGAAAAGTTTAATCTCCTTAAAATGTCACATAACTTATACAGAAAATGAAATTTCTACATTCTAAACTTCCTTATTCAAGACTTCTTATATGTAAAAGTACTCTGAAAAGTTACAAGTGTAATACTCACTGAAGAGGTATTACTAACACATAAGCATATATAGAAAGTGGAGATATATATATATGAGAGTGGGTAAATGGTGCCAACTTTAAAAATAAATTCCATGTAAGTAAGTAAGTAAATAAAAAAAGTCTATGTAATCTGAAAAGCCACATTTCAATTATAAGATCAGGTCAAAAGAAAGAAGTCAAACACATTTTTACATAAAATATTAATGTCTGAATTCTTATAACTACTGATAAACGAAAATTATTAAAAATGTATATTTCTCTTCATTTTACGTATTACACTATATATATATCTAAAGTCATTTTTTGCACCATTACCTAATTCAGCAGTAGGTAATTTTTTTTTAAATTTCCTTATTCATGGAGCTTTCCCTTAATATAATAGACAGGGTTAAGAAATACAGCATTATCTAGATTCTCTGAACAGTAAATGCTTAAACCATTTTTATAGATATTGCATGTGCAAAGTTGATTCCACTATGTATTTAAACAGTAAAAATAATATTTGATTCGTTTTACTAACACAAAATACTTTAAAAGTGTATTTAAACCCGAACTTACAAGTTTAGAATAAGTACTTTACATCAAATGGCAACTTTTCAAAATAATATATACTTTTATTAAGGGAGATAAAATTGGTAGGTTATGTAAATGTGCCATTCCCAACCCATTCTTCCAATTTAACTTTATTATGTAAATTAATATATTTGCATTGTATGATATCTAAAATTACACATACTCCAAAAGCTACCCAAACATTTTCGCCATTTTATAAATACCTCTTAAACTATTAATTCATTGAATTGCACTCTTTGTTCAAATCCTTTTATGTTTTCAATTACTACTGCATTAGGTGACTTGCTTACATTACTTTTAAATGCCACCTATAAAATATGAAAGATAACGCTTAAAATTACTGGAGTTGAAACAACTGCCTGGATATTTGAAAACTGAATGATGTTAATTAAATAAAAGCCCTACTCCTGTATGACTGCAACTAAGAATTATCCACTAACAGTAATTTATCAACAGTCATGACAATTTATCCACATCAAGTGCATTGTGTTCCAAATTTTAAAATTACTAAGTCATGATGAAGATGAGAAGGGCTTGTTCTAACTGTCTTAAGGCATTTAAAATTTGAAATTTACCAACACTTAACTGCAAGAGAACATTCTAAATCTCTATTGTTTTATGAATCATTGAAATATTAAAACAGAAAATAGATATGAACACTGGAACAATTCTACATATTACAGAATGGCTTCCATATAAACTAGTTAAATTCAGTGTCTAGTCATATTACTTTTAACCATAAAGTAACTCTAAAGATACTAAGTATCCTAAACATTAGATTCAAAATATATAGAATATTTTGAGCCATCCCTAATACAGTGACTTCAGCTACTTTATTTTCAAGCAACACTGACTATCCTACAAAGGGTGTATGATCTTCTTGACGGTCTCAAAATTGAAATTCTGCAAAAACATTATCATAGCATAAACAATACCGTCAATATTCAGGAGGGGAGCTTATCTCTAAACATATCTGTGAACACCTCCTGACCAAGCACTGCTTCACATTCTTGCTTACATTCGTCTTAAAACCTAACTTAATAAGGCCCTGAGATGCAGCATGTAGTCAAATATTAGCTGAATGGATAAATGACCATTAAGAAATATTTCATGAGCCACTTGAATTAGATTTTTGTGTTTTATTCAGGATGCCAAAGAAATAAACGTGAGTCATAAGTGCAGCAGACATCTCTAGGAATTAGCAGTGTTCTCATTTAGCAACTCTCAAAGTTATTTCATGGCCTTAAAGAACTAATGTTATTCATGTGCTAAATGTGCAGTTCTCTGCAATGCCATGTCTAACTCTGTTCCTTTATGTCCTACTCAGAAAAGGTTATCAGAATGCAAATCAGGGAGAGGGAATTATGTAAAGATGACATTGATACATACGCACACACACGAAGTGTATACATATATGTGTCACATGTACATTACATATGCACTTAAGCATGTGTTTCCCTACTAAAAGGTGGTAAATTTAAGTGGACTATCCAAGGTTAGTTCACAGAAAATCTATGGTATAGAGACCACCAAAATTCTCTCTTTCACCACACTCCTGCACATCTATCATATGCTTTACTCATTTTCACATGACAGTCAATCATGCTCTATTAAGATTTAAAATTTTTTTTACTTTATTTTTTTAAAGATTTTATTTATTTATTTATTTGTCAGAGAGAGAGAGAGCACGAGTGGGGTGAGGGGCAGAGGAAGAAGCAGGCTCTCCGCTGAGCAAAGAGCTCGATGTGGGACTTGATTCCAGGACCTTGGGGTCATGACCTGAGCCGAAGGCAGATGCTTACCAACTAAGCCACCCAGGTGTCCCTTAACTTAAAATTCTTAACATGAAGAGCAAGGTAAAACTGTCTACTTTCCCATCAGCTGATTCCTCCATCATTTCTAGGATGTGACTCTAGATGGAGAAGATACCCAATCCTGGTTCAGATTCCCCCAGAAGCATACCTTAAGATAAGGATTGGAGCATAAGTAGTTTATTTGGGAACTGATCCCAGAAAATACCAGTAGGGGAAGGAGGGAAGAAAGCCAATAAAGCTTGTAATATCAAACCAATTACAGGCAACTGGAGCTAGTCCCATTGGACACAGTGTAGAACATGTTTCAGAATTATCCCAACCAAGGAGTTAGAAAGCTAACGCATCTATCTAACAATTCCTTATTTACTCATTTACTCAGTGGCTCTTTGAGCTTGTTCTCCAAGACCTGGGGAGCCCCTGAGACTGGGCCGGGGGGCGGGGGGGGGGGGGGCAGGTACAAAACAAAAAATAAAAACTTCAGGCAGAGAATATTCATAGAAAATGCCTAGAGAATATGGACAAAGCTCTAAATGCATCTGTTGGTATAAACCATCCACCTATTCTTCTATGAAAGAATGTTTTCTCTTCAGCTCCAAGGAACTGAGTCCATGATAACTGAGTCGAATAAGAAGGCTACTCAGACTCAGTTGCAAAGAGGAACAATAAAGACAAAAGAGATGACTTTACTTACTGCAGATTAATTTAGAATTCTGAAGAAAAATAAGGAAAAGAATTGAAAACTGCTAATTAGAAGTGAAGAAGGGAACTAACATTTAATGAGCACCTAAACTGTGCTAGATGCTGCAAAATTATTCTTACAAATTCAAACAAATTAATTGGAAAGAATTTAGGAGCTTCTTAAGGAATCTGAGTCACAAAGAACAAAACTGAAGTGTCATATTTGCACTTATAAGATATATTACCAGGATAAGCATTTAATTTCCCAGAAACTTAGTTACTGGTTCCTAAAATACACACATACACACATAAACCCTTACAGACACACACACACAGACACACACACACACACATACATACATACACACACACCATTAGCATAATTAACATATTAGACTAGCCAGTGCTTAGTGCCAACTAAGCGTTAATTTTCTACTTTACAGAAATAAGATTATTGAATTTCACTGTGGTCGAATGACTTGCCCAAGGAGACTCAAATAATGAGAAAATAAGCAAAGGATCGAAGGCTGAGTCACAATTAACCCAAGGATCTTGCCGTCAAAGAAGGACAACAAATGGAACCAAAACTAAATATTGAGATTTCATGAAGCCACAAAATCAGTCAATTGGATGAACAATTTTTTTAATGTCTAATACCTCATTTTAATAGTAAAGATGGCCCAGATTTTAAGTTAAACTTAGGCTAGCATAAACTTCTATTATAATAGATATTTTAACTAAATGTATAAAACTTTTTTTAATATAGCAGTGACTTACTTGAGTAGTACTCAACTAACCAAGATTCCTAATTACTGAATATATCTTCAGCACCCTTAGAAAAATGAAGGGAACCTCATGAACAATTAACATCTTGGATACAATATTAAAAAACAAACAATATTATCACTACCAAGTCCAAAATATATCCTCTGTGAATTCGGTCCATCTCACACTTTCTAAAGTGAGGATTTCTATTCTACATAATGATCCTAAGGTCCTGAAGTAATAAATATAGATGTCATCCCTATAATCATGATGGTGCATTTGATAAGCCATTTAACCAGGCTAATACAGTTTATCTAAATGTCAACTAGCTTTGTGATTTGTTTAAATATTCATTTCCTTATCTTCAGTCACCCAGAACACCTTACTTTCCAAGCACACTGGTAAACCAGCATTTGTTCTTTTAATTCTGAATCATGTGTTTTGTCTTAAAAAAAGAGGTCTCATTGAAATATTATCCTCTGAGAAACATCCATATCCCTTTAAATTACTAATATGAGACCAAAGAAGTGCAAAATTGATGCCCAAGATAAAAGCCTCTGTATGCAGAGACAGCAGTTGGTACTGGGAGTTGAAATGGTGAGGAAGAGAAGGAGAGTATTTGCCCAGTGCTGAATGGGGATGAGATTTTTGAATAGGACTAATAATGGATCTTTTATGTAATTAAAATAGAACATTAATACCAAACTGAACTTCAAGGATATATTTCAATTAAGAGCCTAGTTAGTATGCATAGATCATTTAAAAACAAAAATATATGGCATGTGATACATGAAATTATTATTCCAGAAAATACTAAATTCAATGAAACATGAAACGTGCCTTTTAAATAATGAATCAGATAGCCAGATGAATTTCAGAAGTTCGACTAGGCAAAGCAGTGATGCTATAGATAAAACACATGAGCAATATTTTGCTAGTAATAAACATTCTAGTTTTGGAAACTTAGTTTTAATCTTGTAACATACATACTAGTTTGGTTAAAAATATATTAACTACAAAAAGGTTGGCTCATGCTATACAAACACCATTACTAATCACAGTCACAGTTACCTGTTCAACGTGAGCATTTTCAATTGACAACGTCATTTTCCCTAACTACCTGTTACATATTGAAACCAATTGCCTATCTATAACTCCAAATGTTTAAAGAGCATAAAATTCCCAGTAGCAGGTGAACACCTTAACAAGACAACACTGACAAGGAATAAGTAAATAGGTGCAAGAGATTTTAAGTTTCTTATGTGCTTTTCAATCAACTTGGATACATTTTCAAATTTAAGGGAAAAAATAAAAATTATGAGGCACTGACACTGCGTGCCATTTGGATGTATTGTACCTCTCCTAGCAGCCTTATACACACCCTAGGAAAGCGCAGATAGACAAAAGAGTAAGCACCCAATAAATGCAATAAATGCCTTGCAAGAATAAGAAAGTGAAAAGGAAGAGCTCCTTATCTATGGCAACTGATCTATACAGTCAAAATGGAGAGACAAATCAGAGTCCCTCTCACTCCCTCCCCCAGTCTCCCTTTTCCTTCTCCCCTTTCCCCCCTTCAGCCTCCCCACCTCTGTCTCCTTTTCAGCCATACAGCCAGAGCAAGACTGCACCGCACCACTCACCTGTCGTCGTTTTGCCATCCTTGGTCCCCTAGCAGCAAATCCCGAAACCTGTACCTGGGAGGCAAAGGGGGCACTTCGCTCTCCAAATCAACCATCCTTCCTCAAAGAGTGGGAAACATAAAACGACGAATGGAGAAGAGGAGGAAGAGAGAAAGAAAATTCTGCGGAGTGGAGGGAGAAGACTAACAAGATCCGGGGGGCCACAGAGGGACAGGGAAGGGGAAGGGGCCTGGGAGGGGGAGGGGTCGGCTCCGTGCCGGAAGCTGAGGCTGAAAGGGGGCTGGCTCCTCTCTCCCGAGGGTGTGATGGGGATGATGCAAACCGAGCCCAGGAGCAAAAGTCTGGCTCTGACAAGAATCTAAGCTGCCAAGGAACCGCCCCCAGGCTCGGCACCGCCTCTGGTCCCCAGGACTCGGGGGAGGCGGGAATGCAAAAGTTACTTCGCGGAAAAAAAAAAAAAAAAGCCGAACACGCGCGGTGCCTAGAAAGAGGGGAGGGGGCGTGCGCGCCGCGCGCTGGGAGGCACTTTCCTAAAAGGCAGGTCGAGGAGCCTCCTCCTTAGGGCAATCCCGGCAGCGGGTCCCCGCGCGGGCATGCACGCGGCACAGCCCCGAGCGGGCGCGAGGGGGACCGTGGGTTTGGTCCCAGCTGCGGCCAAGCCGACTCACCCCGCCGGAGCCCTCGCGGCTGCCGCCGGGGGCCGAGCCAATGAGACTCCCCCTCATTAGCATAATACCATGACGGCATGGAGGTGCCTTGGGGACAACCAATGGGGGCGAGCGTAATTAGCGGATTCCCGGGCTCCAGACCCTTCTCCCAAAGGCGGGGACCACGGGGTGTCGGGAGTGTTCCCAGGTGCCCCACGCGCCTTCGCTGTGCTCGCCTTCAGCTCGGGTAAGCCGGGTGGAAAGTGCACGTTCGTGGAGAGGGAATCCCCGCTCCCAGCCCCAGGAAAGCCCCCCCCCCTTTTTTTTTCTTTTTTTCTCAGAGTCTGAAGAAAGGAGGTGTTTCCCGGATTCTGGATAAGAATGAAGGGGGCACTTTAGGCCGCTGAAAAGAAACATTTAGACGATGGCTGGGAGGCTGGGAAAGCACATCGAAACGCTTGGAGGATTATGTGCTCCAGTGTCAATTAAATTACGGTTGCTGTTACTAGTAGCGCTGTGGGCTTCCAGGTTGGACGGCCTTAGCCTTTGGAATGCCCCGCTTAGTGGCCCACCCAGTCAGAGGAAGAAGTGAATTCAAGAGTCCAGAGTTGGTTTTTCAGGATCAGCCGCTGCTTATAAGAACCTTGCGGCATAAGCCCTAGTTCTGTTTGCGCGGATTGTCTTCCGCCGACCACTGAATTCATCAGGGTATACGCAGACACTCAGTACTTACCCACCTGAGAGGCACTGGGCCTGAAGACACAGAGACTTTACTACCCATCCCCCATGCTCTCAGGAATCTCATACTTTGCTTGGAGGAACAAGCTTAGAACCAAGTGATACCTAATATGAGGTACAGTAATCAAACATCAGGTAAAAAGATTTGGAAGTCCCAGTGAGATAACACACTTAATTCATGGAGGGGTCAAGGAAGACGTTGAAAGTGAACCAAACCTTCTATGTTCGTGTGCAACCTATATAAGGTAAGGGAGGAAAGCAGTGAAGCTTTTGCCCCTAGTAAGAGTAGGGGCAAAGTGATTTGGAAAAAATGGTTCATTCAGGAGACAGGGATTAATTTGGTATGGTTAATTCTCAGTGAGGTCACTTAGTGGAGGGTTTAGACACCAAGTTGGAAATGCAAGAAGAAATCAGCAAAAAGATAATACCAGATAAAATAGGATGAGTGCCTAAACTTGAAGAATCAGCGTAGAAATAAAGTAGTCATACCCTATGTCTCTATCTTCCAAATCCTACCCATCTCAAATGACATATCCTTCATTAGATTTCCTGATTCTTCCAGCTAATGATGATGCCTTTCTTCCTTTGAACACTTCATACCCCTGTGAGTATTTTGCTTTTAGTACTTATTATGTTCTGGTCTCCTCCCCTCCCTGCGGCTTATCTTTCTAGCGCAGTACCTTCAAAATAGCAAAATCTCAGCAAATCTGTGTTGAGATGCATTAAAAGCTTTAAACCTAGAAAATTAGTATTTTTTTTCACATTTACCGTAGCTCCAGAATTATGTATTTGTTTATGTTTCTTTCGCATGAACTTTGGCATTCACTTTGCCAAATGAGAAAGTTATATCACTACATGGTTAGTTTGGGGGTGGGGGGAGAAAATAACTGGTTTATATTTTGGAGCTTATCATCTGCCATTAGAATAACTCTATGAAGTCTATTTTTTTAATATTCCAGGTTAATATTTTTATTTTAATAGTCTGCCTTTAGACATTTGGCATAAAACTAAAATATTTAATACCAGTAACAGACAAAAAAAAAAAAGGCACTAAAAGAAAAAATTAGCTATTGGGCGTTAGACTCCTGAGAAGCTGGAGGTTAGAGAGTAAAGCAATAACATTTTACTTTAAAAAAAAAAAAACTGTGCACCCTTATTTTATGGTCACAGACTTAATTATTTGGCTTCCAAGTGCCCAGATAACATTTTAGGATGAAGCAAATGCATAAGAAAGAAAGAAAGAAAGAAAGAAAGAAAGAAAGAAAGAAAGAAAGAAAGAAAGAGAGAAAGGAACCTGCTCAGCTAATAGTGCAATAGCCGAGCTGTTAAGCATACAAATGGTACAAATTCTCCTGATGTGCCAAGGCAAACCAGTTGGAGACCACTGCAGTAATGATACACTGATGTTCTGTGTCCTTTCACATTGTCAAAGTGAAGAATCTTACACTTCTAAATTTAAGAAAATTCTAAAAATAATGCAATATAAAAAATACTATCCTGACATTCTTAACGCAATATTTGGGCACTGAAACTTAAATTTATAACTGAAAGATCCTTTTGCTCCCCTTTATATTTTCATTTTTCTTTAAGCAGACTTTTAATTTTTCTGTCTTTAATTTTGACTTTTAGTTCTCCCACCTCTTTCTACACTTTTATTCTGTTTTTTTTTTCATGTCATCTCATGTCATTTTCTGCTGTTAAAATGTATTTTCCTCTCTCACTCTTTTTATCTTGGTTTCCTTTTTCAACTGTGCTCTTTTAATATCCCATTTCATAGACTCTTTTTCTCTCTGTGTGTATGAAAGCTTTCATTCTACCGTAACATGACATTTGATTTTTAGAAACAATTTTAAACGTGGTTCTGTACATCACAGTTTTGCACCTTACTCAATGGTTTTCTTAAGCCCCTTAGTTAACATCTAGTGTAGATCAGAGCAATAGACTAGTCTGGTCCCACACTAACAAAAGAGTACTCACCAAAAATCTGATTTATTGTGCTAAAGGAATAGAAAGTATCAAGAATGAGGATTAGGAAGAAGAATGAGTCTCTAGATTTAATTTTTTTTCTAAAGAATACTTTTGAGAATATCTTCTAGTTTCTTCCCTTTTTTTCAATAGGAAAAAATTCTTTTCTTAAATTTTTGATTTCTGTACTTTGATGATTATGTTAATATTTAAATATAAAAAGAAAAGGTTCATTCCCATGAGTGAAGAATGATTTTATTAATAAAAATAATTTATTAATAATTATCTTGTGAATAATGAACAGGGTTGGAATCATAGAATACGATGAAGTTGTTTGTTTATTTTTTTTACCTAAAATTAAAATGTATGGGCATATAACGTATATCATTTTTTGACAAAATTCTCAGTGATTATGTCTACTCACCCTGTAAGAGCTATTTGAAAATGAATTTTAAAAAGAAAAAAGCAGCTTTCTATCGTTAGGCTACCCAATTCATAGATGCCTCATCTATGGAGGCAGAAAAAGTCAGCATATTCCACACCTATTCTGATAGCATCATTTAGCTACATAACATCTCAGTGTAAAGAAGACATGTTTCAATTATTTTTTAACAAATATTTATTAAGTAGTTACTATGATTTGAACTTGTCATGGTCTAAAGGGTGAGAGGAGGAAGAGTAGATGGGGACAGACCATCCAATAGCCACACTAGAATGTGATAGGTCACACTAGCAATTAGCACTCCCTGCTCTGTTGCTAAGGAGCACATAGAACCATCTGATTCTGGTTTTGGAAAATCAAGGAAGACTCTCTGGAGGAGCTGACATCTATACTGAAGGATGAAAAAAATGAGTGAGTAAGTGAGTAAGGTGGAGACAGAAGCAGCAGCAAATATACAGGTACAAATAATTAACATAAGAAAGCAATGGCAGGGGCGGGGCGCCTGGCTATCTCTGTCAGAAGAGCATGTGATTCTTGATCTCCCGGGGTCATGAGTTCAAGCCTCAGGTTGGGTGTAGAGATTACTTAAAAATAAACAAACAAACAAACAAACTTAAAAAGGAAAGAAAGAAGAAAGAAAGAAAGAAAGAAAGAAAGAAAGAAAGAAAGAAACAGCAGATTCTAGCAAGTGCAAAAGTATCATGTAGTTCAACTCAAGGTGGGTGCCCACACGAGGAGGGAACAGAATTGGAGGGAGAAAAATTAGCAGGAAGACTAGAGCTATTAACTAAGAACCACATCTGGAGGGGCCTTTCATACCATGCCAACAAAGTTTGGTTTTTAACTGAACACAATGATGAATCTTTTGAGTATTTTAAGTAGGTAAGTGACAAGGATCACGTGGTAGCTGTGTATATAATTGATTGGTGAGGAGGACAAGAATGGAAGAAGGGAGACCATTTATGAGCTATACAGTATTTCAGATGAGCTTTGCCAGTTGTCTAAAATGAGGCGGTGGTTACAGTGCAGATGGAAAGTATAGGACAGATCTACAGGAAATTAAGAACACAGTACTGACAGGACTTGATAATTGAGAGACTGTGAAAGTTAATGGAGAGCAAAGAATCAATGATACTCTCCAGGCTCCGAGGATGAGTACATAGATGACAAGTAGTACTGCTGGGCAAGATGGAAATACAGAAATAGGCTTGAGTGAGCAAATCATTACACATAGAGCCATCAGCAAAAGGTCAAATGGAGAAGTCAAGAAAGTTTGGATATGTGAGTCTTAATACCAGGAGCAAATTTTTGTCCAGAGATACCAAATTAGGGACCATCAATATAGAGGAGGCTGTCGCAACAGAGGAAAGATAAACACACCTGACCCTTAGTACTGTGAGCAGAGTCGTGCGGAGATGGAGCCCACAAAGGCGCCCAGGAAGAAGGCATGGATTAGTGAGGTGGACACAAAGCCAGAGGGAATTCAGTTTCTACCACCAGAATATAGAAACATTTGTTTCTCTATTTTCTTGATTAGTTTTATTCTGTGACCCTTGATTCAAGCTCAAATAGATTCTGTCTGCAGGAAGAAAAATGTAACAAAGCCTGTCCTATATTCTAAGCATGTCCAGCTACATGAGCAGAATCATTTTTATTTCAGTAACATTAAAGAAGAAGCAGTAGAGAGAAAATGAAAAGGCAGAATACCATACTCGATTCACAAATTCCACCTGAAAAAAAGCACAGGTAAGTAGTATAGGGGAATGCCATTTGGAGACTTCATAAGAAGCTATGCCAATACTTAACATTATTTACCCAACACTTCTTGTGTTTTTTGTCATTCTAAAAGTAAAATTTGGCTGAGAGGTAAAATGTGTATGCAAAACTTACAATGGAAACCTGTCAGGAGACAGTGACATTCTATTATATTAATAGTAATATCTTCTGTGATCTTCCTTCTGGCTTTCTTCCCTCTTCTCATAGCTCCATCTAAATGCACATCTTACTCAGCATCATTCTTAACAATAATACATATTTCCATTTATCTGCTTCTAAACCCTCTTTACTTGACCGAATTTTTTTGGAGGGAGAATATAGAGGCAGAGGGAGAACTATAACTTTGAAGCATGCTCTTCTACAGTAATCCAGGAATAACACCCACATTATTCCTCTACATACGAAATATATATATATTTAGTGAGGAAAAACCTCCAGCAGGTTGGGAAAACTCCAGTTTTTATCTTGGATCCTTTTGTTGGTAGGGTCCCAAATCCTGCTTATTGATTGAGGAGGCACCTCGTTCATGATCATCTCTCAGCCCTGACCCTCGTCATCTCCTAGCCTGCTAAAGCAAGGAAGGACAACTACCACTTTGCCTTTTTCACAGTAGTTGTCAGTCAGTGGATGACTATCTAGTAAGGGAATGAGAAGCTACATGTATGAATGGATGAGGTCATACCTTTGTCAAGCATCAGAGCTTGAAATATTTGCAAATGAATAGCTACTACTATGTGTCATATATTGGGTCAGGACCTTTGCAACAATTCTGAAAATTAAATGGAATTGTCCAAATTTAAAAGAATGGAAAACAGGCTGAGATGTTTTCACCCAGCTACAAGGTGCCAGACTAAGATTCAAACGGTTGATTTTGTGACTTTCAAGTGCATACTCTTCCCAATATAGCTGAGAGAGAAGGTTTATGGTCAATACCAGTAGATACTTATGTTTACCAATTGGTAATCTAAATTATGAAATAGAATTATAAAATTGCCCTATTAATTCCTTACTGATCCACTTTGCTCCAGCCTCAGTTACCTTCTTTTCTATCTGAGGGACTTCCTATCACTTGTTTGTGCTGATCTTCTTCCCCTCTTCCCACAACTGCCTCATAATTTCTTTATCACTTCATCATAGAAAACTTCCCTACTCACCCAAACAAAGATGCCACCTAGTCACTTTCTGTTATATCAAACTACTCTATCACCAATTTCAAATATTTCTTTAAAACATTAACAGTATCTAACTTTATTGTGTTTATTTCTTTGCTTTATTTTTTCCTTGCTCCTCCATTCCCAACACTATGTAAGCTCCATAAGGGTAAGGACCTTGTTGGTCTTGCCAGCATGAGTAGTGCTTAGTGTAATAGTATGGACGTGAAAACAAAGTTTGCTGAGTGATAAAAATCAAGAAAGGAAAGTAAGGAAGGATAAAAAAAGGGGGGGACTATATTTGTTCAAGTAATTGCCTAGATTTTTTCCATTCCAATCTGGGAAAATTGCATTATGCATTTAGACATTGTTTTTAAATGATTGTATATGTATGCATGTGCACGTGTCATACAAAACTAAGTAAGGCATGAAGATTTAAAAAGCATTTGTCGGAGTCTTATATTGAGATGTAATAGATTCTTTCTCATGCAGGTTTGATTTGAGAAATACAGTAATGCTTTCATGAAGAAAAAAGCATATAAGGTATGGTCATAGTAACTGAAATGTTTTTTCTTGCATTGAAATATTGTCATTAGACTTTATTGATTCTTCTGATTTAGAAATTTAATTTGTAAGAAGGAAAACTTGAGGTGATTTCTGTATTATTTCTATAATATATCAACAACTTATAAAATTACTATCTGTTCATTCCTAAATACTATCAGTATTTAAAATGACCCCAGAGTCTTCTGTTTAAAATGTATAATAATTTGACAGCATTTTATATTAATAGACTAGGTCGATATTCTTCTCATTTTGAAGATGATTAAACAGAGGCAAAAAAAAAAAAGAAGAAGCAGAAGCTAAAATAAGTCACTCAGGAGCCGTTTCAGTATAAGTGATACAGAAGTCCAGTTTTCCTGATTATCATGCAATGTCCCTAAGCCACAAGCTAACAGTAGTTTTCATTGCAAATAACGTGATGGTGTAAACACTGTACATAACAACAAGTCAGAAAAGATTAGAAAACTTGCACGGTTTTTTAATTCACAACGGCATTAGATACACTGAGGTTACTGGTATATACGAATACATAAGATCCTTGACATTCACATATTTTATTTACCTTCATATGTTGTAAATGTTAATTCTATTACCTTTATATACCAAATTTGGATTTTTATATATTTTCATATAGCTCCACTTCAAAATATTAAATGGTGGCTCTGTGTTCATTACCATCTTGATTTGTACAGTTTTTATAAAAAAATATGAGCATTTACTATACATTTTTCTATTAAGCAAAAATAAGAATGAAATTTTTAAAAGTGCAAATACTGATACTAATGACAAGATGTTGGATATTCATACTTAGAGATTGAAAAAAGAGTGGAAATCGAGAGGCGTGGCCATAAGCAGCAGCTGTTTAGCTCACTTGAGCTTTCTATTTTAAGTCTTCAGGAAAAGAACAAAATTATAGAATATGAGATATATCATTGAAGCTAAAGATATATCATGGAAGAGGTTGAAATGTAAATGTTGATACATTATTCATGATTTCACCTTTTTTTTTTTTTAGCTCTCTGAGATTGGACTACTTCATTTGACATGTCGCATATATCATTGGAAAGTAGTGAGCTAATATGTATCTCATTTTCAGTGAAAATGCTACCTTTTCACCCTTAGATCACTCTAACCTGAAGGGTACAAGAGTTGTATCCTACCCTTTACCCACACACACACACACACACACACATACACACACACAAATTCGTAGCAAATCCTTTGCTGCAATTAGGCTCTGAATTCCAGCTGTGGGTAGAGCTTGACCCATAACCTAGCCTTACACTTTGCCTCCCCTTATACCTGGCCCCACTGCTTCCCAATCCATCCATCCATCCATCCAACTACCTGGAAAGCAGTATTCTTTGTGATCAAATATACAAGTTCTGAGTCTAGACTGCTTGGATTTAGATCCTGACACTGGCATTTATTTGGTACTTGACCTTGAGCAATTTATTCACTGTGCTTCAGTTTCCCCTTCTACATAATGGAATAATTAGAGTGCTTATTTTTGGAAGATCAAGTCCATTAATACATCTAAATATTTTAGAATGGTGTTCACCACATAATTTGTCATTTTTATTACATGTGTTTTTCAAAATGTAGGCATCCACACATTTAGAAGTCTTTTTCTTAATATAAATTCATCTTTGCTGTTTAGCAACTAATGAATTTAATTATGCTTTTCAAATTTCACACAACTGGTTGAACAGCTTTGATTACCTTTTAAGAGATAAAGTATGTATCCTCAGAACAATTGAAACAACATAAATGTACTAAAGTTACGAAGAAAAAAATCTGACTGTTCAGTGATTCTTCTGAACTCCCATGGAAATAATAAATGTGGATAATCAGAAAAGTACCTTAAATATTCTCTAGTTAGAAGCCAGATCATGTAGGCATTTAAAATTAAAACAAGCATCTTGAATTATATTCACATGCAAAGCAGAAAAAAATATGCACCATATTGAGTTCAGATGCAACAAGCTGAACATGTGCTACAGAGCTAAATGAGTAATGCAATTTTTACACTGGGTCCACGCAAACTTTACAGTTGCAGAAAATAAGGATATGGCAAAAAGCAATCTGGAAATGTCATCGCCAAATCAATAATGAAGAGGAAAGTTCATCACCTCCTACTCAAATATCAATACAAATTATATTTAAATACTGGTAAGTATGCAGAAATGCAATATATATTTAAGACCATTAGGACTAACATTTTTAACAAGGCATTTACTCAGATTTAGGAAACATAAATAAGAAACAACTCTAATTTGTCCTCTGGTCTTTTTGCCTACAAGCCTATGAGCTTCACTTGGACTTTAGCCCTGGGAAAGTCACCAAGTTGCACACTGTGGTACAGAAAAGCTGAATGCATCAGATGTTAATAACCAGACAGCCAAAAGTGAGTTTTTCAACTAATTTCCTACATCATTAATAGATTATTTGCCTAGGAGTTAACTACTAAATTGTGTAAGGCCATGATTTCTCTATGACTTCTCTGTTTTACCCAAGCAACACTTCAAAAATAATTTATCCATAGTTTAATATACTAGAACATGGGTCAAATGGGATCAAGATCGTGAAAATAATAAATTCAAAAAGCTTTGTTTTTTATTTTTCCCACCAATTGTTCCTTCTTTCCTATTATTCTTCAATGTTTAAAACTCTTGCTGAGGATCAGCTCCCAGATAAAACCTATCACAGGACTGATGCCAAGTTTCTAGGTGAAGCTCAGTCAGAGCAAACTAGAAGGTAGGTCATTTATTTATGCTGGAGTCATGTGAGAGCTAATAAGTAGGAATGAACCAAGTAGGAGAGAAAATACAAATGCCCTAATCCTCACTAAATAGTAATAAAGAGATCCATGTTAGAGATACTACAAAAGCTGGATTGGACCCTGAAGGAAAAACCAAGCCAACAAGTCAAGTCAAAAGTGAAATGTGGATACCCTATACAGGGGGAAGATTCTAGAAACAGCAAAAAGCATTATAGGAAGAACATTAAAGTGAATATGTTATGTCCAGATTAGTAGATTTTTAATTCTCAGAAAAGGAGATTTTGACACTATTAATGAAGCTTAAAGCCCAAAATGTCCTGCTATATTACCATGTTTTTGATTATTAATAACAGAATAACTGATCTACAATGCCTTTTAAAAACTAAAAAAATCTATTATCTCACATAATGAGAAAATCAGAGGAAGAGCCACTTTAGCCAAGACTGGATATAGTGATCTAATGATGTCACAAAAGACTCAGTTCCTCTACATTTAATTGCCCTGCCTTCTGTGTTTCTCCCTGTGATTTAAGATGATTGCAGAAGCTCTGGGGCCTACTTCATTCACTTCCACCAGAAATGAGAGCATCTTTAAACCTAGGATTCCCTACAAAACTTGGAGCTACCAGGGTAAATATACCCTGAGTCATTGGTTTTTCAATCTGCAACTAAAGAATAATGATCACTGAAATAGACCTGTCTTATGGTTTCTTCTTTCCCTCCCAAAACAAAACAGAATAGACTTCAGTGACTCTGCACATACTTTGATCATGGTGGGATTCTACCACCTATTCTCACCTGCCTGCATGGACATGATCCAAGTTGGGTCAAGCAGTATGGACAATAGGAAAGAGGAATCTTTCATGTATGGATATTGGGAGCAAGAAATTCTCTTTCTGCTGGGGTTTCTAACTAGGAACAATGTGTGTTCTTCATATGAATGACTTGAAAATAACCAGCATTTTGCAACAACACGAGACAAAGGAAGCACCACTCCTAGAATACCCAGTCATAGGAATCAATAAATTCTCTTTTTACTTAAGATAGTTTCAACTGAATTTCTATCACTTGTACCTGAAAAAATTCCTAACTAATAAATAATTTATATCACATATGGCAACCTCCTCAATGGTCTTATGAATAATTACTAGTTGTTTTTGGCTCAATACCAGAATGATTTCCCAATAAAATGAAGTGATATAACAACTTTACATTTTGTTTTTCAGCAAATTCCACTGCTGTTTGGATGTTAATTTTCGAATTCTTGGCATGCACCAATATTCCATGTTAAGGTCCCAAATTTTGCATTCTGCAGTAATTACACACTCACCACAAAGCATCAGACCACCTGATCCCATAGAAAAATGTAAAACATTACATAATAATAACAAGCTTTGAAAGATAAGCAATTAAAAATACTTTTATTGACCGGTTTTATCCAACTTCAGTAAACTAAACATTCTTCCCTTCTGTAATTTTACCAATTTTCTTCTGAATTGCAACTGAAACAACAACCAAATATAAAAAATGGGGCTGCTGTATCTTCAATGGGACTTGGAGACAGTCACAGCCCAAATCACAATCTCCAAATAGAAACAAACAAACAAAAAAAAATTATTGGGACCAAAATGGCAGAAGGTGTCACGAGCAAGTACAAAGTTCTAGAGATACTTTAAAAGTACAGAGTTCCCTCAGATTAGATGATACACCTCTGAAAGGATCCAGGAAACCTTATTTGGAAGGTGTGAGTGGAATACAGGTGCTCTAAAGCAAGGCTGATGAGTGAAGAGAGGCTGAATAAGCTACATAGATATGTCATCTTTTCAGAAAGCGGGCCGAAGAGAGTCATCTTCATGATAGCTAATCAAAGCAGGCAAAAATAAATAGCTGCTGAATACACCATAGACACCTGGAGCACAGGGCTGTCCTGTGAAAACTGAAGGGCTTCTGCTCAAGACATGGGAAAGGTAAATAATGAGAGAAGACTTCCCTTGAGGAGATGACGAAACAGAGGTGGCAAAAGTGTGTCCTAAACTTCTGGCACTTCAGCTTTCACCTCTCACCCATAATTAATTTCATCAAATAGCTGAACCAGGTATACATGCCCTATTTAAAATTAGTAAAAATCAGAAAGAAATGACATACACATAGATAAAAAATTAAATGAGTAGGAAAAAAGCAATGCAAGAAGAGAAAAGCTTATAAAGCAAATACCACTAGAAGAAAGTTACCATGAATCAGAAGATAGTTTCTAATTAATCAAGTCTTCTTGAGTTCAAATGAATTAAAGAAAACATAAAGAAAAAATTAGTAAGACTTGAAATGTGAAATAAGATCACAGACTCAGAAAAACAAGTGAAATAAAACAGTTATAGAAATCAAATCAACATTAGAAGCAGTGTATACATATATACTTACACATTTGTATTCTATATTTTGGGACAGAAGAACAAACTTAAGAGAATCAAATACAAGTTGAATAAAGAAAGACTAAGTAAAACAGAGATCAAATCATAGATATTGAAAAGAAAGGAAATAACAATATATGCACAATTGTTGCTACTAAATATGAGAACAGAGCATATATTCAGTAATACCAATTATAAGAACAGAATACAGTAATACATGAACAAAGAACACATATTTAAAAATCCAAAGCTTTTTCCATAAGCATACTTTCCTTAAAAGAAGAAAATGGTTTATTTATAGATTAAAAGGGCATATTTGTATTCTGGGAAAAGTTGGTCAAGAACAATAAAACTAAGAAAAATACTGGAAAAAGCTGAATCAATAGACAAGTTATTAACATTGATAAAAGAATTCATCAACATCACTTGTAAAATAAACTTACAAAATCTTTTCTAAATGAAGGACACCCAGTTAAAATTAACAGACCAATCACATTGGGAAAAAGCTGACATTACAATATCTAAAACCATGAGGATTAACTTAGAATATATAAATAATGTATAAGAAATGTCTTCATATCAACAACAAAATGTATGACTTCTCAAGAAAACAAAAACGGCCAATAAGTATATGAAGTATAAGAAGAAATGCACATTAAAACAATAGTGAGAGAAGGATGTAGGCAACTTCATGTACTGTGTGGGAATATAGACTGATGTAGCTGTTCTAGACAGCATCTTTTAGTATGAATTATATTTGGCATACATACGCTTTTTGGGCCAGCAGCATAGCTCCAGAAGTTTTCACAATAACTCGTAAGAAGACAGTACAAACAAGTATAGTATGTCCACAATGGGGCAGCAAGAAGCTGGAGCAATATGGGTGGTGACCGTCACTGAGGGAACAGACATGTTACCTGTGATAGGTGCACATTATGGAAAACTGTGCAGCAATACATATACAAACTTAGACCCTGCAATATAATGCTGAGTAAAAAGAACTAAGAACTAGTGTGAGATTTACAGGGAAAAAAACGTATACAAAAAATGTGAAATAAATATTTTGAAAGAAAATGCCCAAATAAATGTTTACCCATCAAATATTTAACATATTTGGCAATTGGGAAGAGGGAAGGAGAAATAGGAGGAAGGTAAGTAAAGAAATTGAAATAAGGAAGGCGACTTTGAGCTAGTGAGTACGATTATCTCCACTGCTTGTGAAGCTATATTACTACAAAATATACATTAAAAATAATGATTAATTAACAAAGAAGAAAAAAGCTTTTGAAAATATTGAATTTCAAAGGCAGATGAAGAATTCTACAAAGATATTGTTCTGTTAAGCAGGGATAATTTCGTTCAGTAGTAGTTCTTCATATATATGTTGTAAGTAACAATGTGTGTCAAATGTTGAATAAAAAATTAGAGGAGAATGGAAAAAATCAATATATCTTTGTGTATGAATATAGGAAAAAAGCTGTTGAATAGTATAAAGCTGTTAAATGATTTCTCTCAAACTCCATTGCATTATCAGTACAAACCCACTAAAAATTACTAAAATGAAGACATCAGAAAACATTGAGTACTGAGAAGGATGTGGAGAATCCAGAACTCTCATTTATTGCTGATAGGAGTGGACATTGGTATCACTTCTTTAGATAACTCTTTAAAAGAATCTACTAAATCTAAACACATGCAAACCCTACAATTTAACAATTCCATTCCTAGCTCTATACTCAAAATATTTATATACATGTGCACCAGAAGACGTGATGTATAATAATGCCCGTAGCAACACTATTTGTAATGGTCCAAAGAAAAAAAAACCCAAATACCAATTAATGGTTGAGTGGATAAATAAACTGTGGTTTAGTCACCCAGTAAAATAGGAGACAGTAGTGAAAAAGAGCAAAGTACAACTAGCCACAACAATGAGGATGAATCTCACAAATTTAAATTTCAGCGAAAGAGGCCACAAAAGAATAGTGTATGATACCATTTATATACTCTACAAGAACACGCTGATAGTAGAAGTCAGGAGAGTGATGAGGGACTTCAGGGATGCTGGTAGTTTTTTGTTTAAAGGTTTCGTGGGTCCTCTGTGATTATGATTCATGTTCGTTTGGATGTAATACTTCAATTAAAAGTTTTTTAAAGACACCTTGCTAAATAGGCTTACCACCACCAACCTAAGGCTAAAAAAAAAAAAAAGTATTGTTAAAATATGAGAATGAGTCAAAATTTAACCATCGTTTTCACAGAAGTACAATTATGGATACATTCAGGCATGGAAAATTCGTCTACTTTCAAATTGCTCACAAAATTCATTCAAATGTGATTGTTGAAAATATACATGCCTCTTTTTGCTTGTTATTACACTGTCTGTGAACAACTGCTTTTATTGATAAAAACTATATAAACTTTATGTTACCTTCCATCTTTCTTTGTGTATGTGAAATTTTATTTACCAAAGAACTTCTGTGTTTTGTTTTTTTAAAAAATAGGCAATACTTTTTACCTGTGAGAAGTCGGGAAAATGGTCACTTCCTGGGGAAGGAAAAGCTGGCATGGAGCATGAGGGGACCACCAGAAAGCTGGTATTGTGCTGTTTTTTATCCATATATTGTTCACATTGGGGTATCCACATTTATAAAATTAATTCGCTTTGGACATATATTCACATTTTTTCCATCTGTGTTAAAATTCAATAAATATTTAGATTTTTAAAAAAAGAATAGAAAAACAAGCCCGGAAGATGAGATTGATGGAAGATGTAAAGCTATTGGATTTTCCATATCTCTGAGCAATATGACTTATTAAAACAGCAGATTTTTTTAACTTCAAAAGGTAATAAAATTAGATATAAATTTGTTTAAAAAGTTAAACGCATCTTGGGGCACCTGGGTGGTTCAGTCAGCTAAACGTCTGCCTTTGGCTCAGGTCATGATCCCTGGGTCCTGGGATCCAGCCCAGCATCAGGCTCCTAGGGAGCCTGCTTCCCCTCTCCCTCTGCCTGCACCTCCGCCTGCTTGTGTTCTCTCTCTCACTATCTCTCTCTCAAATAAATAAATAAAATCTTTAAAAAAAAATTAAAAGCATCTTATGGGCATCCAGGGGGGAAATCATGTAAAAAAAGAAAAATATGAATGACATTAGGCATTTGCACAGAATCCTATGTTAAAAATGAGTGAAATATTTATGAAGTACGTATGAAAAAGAAGCGTGACTCAAGACTTTTTATATTCAGTTAAGTTGACATTTTAGTATAAAAGAAATAAATTCATGAATATGCAAGAAACCACAGAATAGAGTCCAAAAGCCTGTCTTAAAATTTTGATTATGAAATGCAAAGGAAAAAAAAGATGAATCAAAATTAAGATCTCAGTAACTGAGAAGCCACAGTTGGAAAGCAGTGTTGGTAAAAAAAGAAATCCACTTAGATATAAAATGAAGATTTGAAGAAAATGGAAAAATTAGTTATGAAATTCCACATAAATCTTAGAACCATAGAATAAGTGTTAAACCTAACAAAATCAGGAAGTAATAAAAGGAGGATGTGGGAAGCACACTTCAGTTTTTTGTATGAAATACATGCATGGAACCTGCTTTGGACAATGAAATGAGAATTGAAGTGATTTGTGTGATCTATAGGCAGAAGCTTTCAGAAATTATATACAATTAGCTAGATAGCTTTCCCTCTGTCCTGGTGACTAGCAGCATTCCAGATGGCCTAGATCTTGAGGTAAGAACAGACAAACTATAGTCAGTCCATGGGTTGCCCATTAAAAACAAACAGCATGAGTGAGAAATAGTATAGACAAATATAATACAGTTATATAAACATATTATAAAACAAAATTTAATTCTTTTGTATTTTTGTACATTTTAAATACAAATATGATATTTTGTATGCCTGTATTTTGCATATCTGTATTTTTATATATATAAACAATTAGAAACACCATTGTAAGCCATTAAAATTCAAGGTTTATTTTTTACCACCACTTTATCTAACTACTGGGGCACTTGAAACTATCTGAAACTTTCCATGGCATAGTATTGACTTCTGGAACTTGGCAGAATTAAATGAAAATATTCTCTCTCTTACAAAAAAACAAAAACAAAAACCAAAAAAAAACCAAATAGACCATCAGTATTCTTACATATCAAGAAAACATCAGTTGAGGAATGCCTGGGTGGCTCAGTTGGTTAAGCCTCTGCCTTCAGCTCAGGTCATAATCCCAGGATCCTGGGATCAAGTCCCACGTTGGGCTCCTTGCTTAGTGGGGAGCCTGCTTCTCCCTCTGCCTGCTGCTCCCTCTGCTTGTGCTTTCTCCCTCTCTTTCTGACAAATAAATAAATAAATAAATAAATAAATAAATAAATAAAATCTTTTAAAAAAAAAGAAAATATCAGTTGACAATCAAAGATCATCAAACACACACAGAATCTTGCTTTCAGAATAAGAGTGAGCAAAAACGAAAACCAAAAAATTGATAATTATATAGACTTTAGATATTGAAATTATCAGTTACAAAATATAAAATAAATATGTAAGTCTGAATAACCTATAATGCAGCACATATACAAGAGAAATAGAGTATATATGGAGAAGGCATCATATATCTCTACCTGAGTCCCAGAAAGAGAACATATAAAAAGAAAAAGGACATTTGAAAAGATCAAGACTGAGAACTTTTCAGAACAAATAGAAAACAGATAGGAAGCAGGGAATGCAGAAGAGATGTAAATAAGTAAATAAAAATCCACACGTAGACATATATTAATAAAACATAAGAACACCAAAGACAAAAAGAAAATCTTAAGGCAGACAGAGATAAAGGACAAATCACCAATAAAACTACTAGACTGTAAGAAGCCTTTTAAGCAAAGATAGAAACTAAGATAAAGGAATACTCTCTTTACATTGCTAAGACAAAATAAAAGTCAACCTCTAATTGAGTACTCAGGAATACTATTTTTGAAGAAAAATTATGAAAAAAACTATTTTCATATAAAAAGCTAAAAGTAGACCAATTCTAATGATAATCTCACCCAGAAACACCCACACAAACATACCCAGAAATAATGTTTAGCCAAATATGTGGGCATCCTGTAACCCAGTCAAGATGACACATAAAATTATCCAAACATGCCTCTATAAAATAATAACAAAGGATTAAGGTGCAATTAAATTGCTAAATCTATAGGTAAATTTAAATAAACATTGCTTAAAAATTAATAATTTTTAATTAGTGGTGTTTAAAAAAAGGACAGAATGAAAATGTTGCCCAGGGGTGCCTGAGTGGCTCAGTTATTAAGCATCTGCCTTCGGCTCAGGGCATGATCCCGGCGTTCTGGGATCAAGCCCCGTGTCAGGCTCCTCCACTGGGAGCCTGCTTCTTCCTCTCCCACTCCCCCTGCTTGTGTTCCTTCTCTCACTGGCTGTCTCTCTCTCTCTGTCAAATAAATAAATAAAATCTTAAGAAAGAAAGAAAGAAAGAAAGAAAGAAAGAAAATGTTGCCCAATAATAGCACATAAATTGGGAAAGGCATAAAGGATTTATTAAGTATTAAAATGTTCCATATTTTGTGAGGATGACTAAAATATCAATTACCTTTATCTTTATAAAACTAAATTTGTATGATAAAATTTAAAAATAACCATTAAGGAATAAAAACAGAAGTAGGAAAATTAATAAGAAAATGAAACTGAAGAAAAAATAAACAACAAGGTCAAGAAAGGAGAAAATAAGAAAGTGTACAAATAGGAAATAATCATGAGATGCTGGGAAAATAATGAAAACAATTGATAATCACAATCATACGAACTGGGCTAAACTTCACAGTGAAAAGACAGAGTTGTTAAATTGAACTGAAACAAAACTCCATTACATTGCAAAACATTAGCAGAGTTAAAAAGCATCAGTGCATAATGGCAAAATATTCATTTAACAATATCTTGTAAGTTTTAAATTGTGTCTACCTAACAACAGAAGAGGGAGGGAGAAAGGAAAGGAAGAGGCAGATAAGAGAGAGAGAAGAAAGTGAAATAACAGATCTGCAAGGCGAGATTGACAAATGTATTGCCATTGTGTTATGTCATCATAGTTCTCAGTAGTTCATGAAATAAACATTTTTAAAATAGCAAGCAATTTGAAGAGTTTGATCAGCACCATTACCAAATTAGAACTAATGTATAGAATATTGTACCATAACAGTTGAAGAATACATATTATTCATGCATGTATAAAATATTTATGAAAAGTGATGATGTGCCATGTCATAAAAGTAATTTTAAAACTTACAAATTGGGATGCCTGGGTGGCACAGTTAGTTAAGCATCTGCTTTCAGCTCAGCTCATGAGCCAAGGGCCCTCCATCAGGCTCCTTGTTCAGCAGGGAGCCTGCTTCTCCCTCTACCTGCCACTCTCCCTGCTTGTGTTCTCTGTCTCTCTCTGACAATTAAATACATAAAATCTTAAGAAAAAAATAATAAAATAAAAAATCAAACTTACAAATACTTGCTATCATAGAGACTTCAATGTCTTATGACAGTGTCTTAAGGAAGATAACAATAACCAAAGATGACTAAAATAAAACTGCATTTGGAAATACAAAAACAAACACAAAACAACCCTTGGATCATAGAATAAATCACCATTGAAAACTAGGCAATACATAGAAATATAGAAAAATGGAAATACTAGATATCATAACTCAGAGTGTTGAGTTGAAGCAAAACAGAGGCAAATGGACAGCCTAAAATTCTTACATTAAAAAAATAGTGTAAAAGTTAATGAGATAAAATTCATTAGATATCTGTCTTATAGAATTAGAAGTAAAAGAATAATAAATCCAACAAAAATAAGGGGAAATAAAAAAGATAACAGAAGATAATGAAGTTGGAAAAACAGAGATGAATAAGGTTAAAAGTCAATTTCTTTGAAATTACTAATAAAATGAATAAACCTCTGATAATATTAATTGGAATTAAAAGAGAACAGCAGAATTAATATTAAGAATCAAGAAGTGCATCTAAATAATGCTATGACTTCTGAATTTGAGACAGAAATAATGTAGTCCATGATGCCATCTCTTTGAATTATAGTCTAAATTGTTCCCAACATTGTAACTTGGGTGGTACCTTGGACTTTGACTTCATTCAAGGTCAACCTGTGTTATTCAGTTGCGCTAGAATGGCTCATGATGTGATATAAACCATTTTCTCAGAAGAGTCATTTTTAAAAAGTCATCATTGGTACAGAATCTGAACATCCCCTGAGAGTTAATATTGTTCTAAGATTTCTCCAACCTGTTGGAGATTTGTCATTAGCATGACTTGGTTTTCTCTTCAGAGTCACTCTTATGTCAGCATGGGAACAATAATGGCCACTTTCTTATGTAAGCCTCTGTGGCTTGAAGTGGCTTCCATTGCCTGGCCAGGGCTGTTAAAGTTTAAATAACTAAAGATAGTGTGTCTGCTTGCATTAATTCTCCTGTGAGAACACCTAATACTGTTTCCTCTAGTCTGGTGTCAGTTTTACAAGCTAGGCAAGCATCCCTTAGTACATGGCCATTCTTAGTCACTATTCCTCTGACTTTTTATAAGCCAGGGACAGGGGTCACCAATAATTATATCCAAATAAAATGCCCATACATTTGAGCAGTTGAAATATTCATATCAATAATATAAATAGAGAACTCTCAGCTTCAACAAGTCATAACTTCTACCTTTACAAGAAGAAAAAGTGAGGCAAATTGGAAATCAATGACTTCCTGAACCCAACAAAGAACTGGGCTTGCAGTTCTGGTGAGGGCTAAATCTAGACAGGCATGGCCCAGATCTACTTATCCAGACCAGAGTTCACCAGAGCCATAACTGGTTAGACGTAAATGATAATTTTGACAAGTTGCTAAAGACTAAGTATGGCCTAGAGTGAGAATGAGAAACTCCTGGCATTGCAGTCCTGTATGGAACCCCTGTGTTTTTGTGGGCTTTACTTTGAGGAACACCAAATTCTCACAATGAAGAGCCAAGGAAGATTTCCCTTCTGGATCTACAGAAGGAGAGGGAGAGCAATGCTTGTGAAATATGCCCAGAGCCTTTTCTATAACAAAGACCCACTCTCCAGAGAAAAGACTACCAGAGCTTTGTCCCAGAATCTTGGGGAAAAAGACATTCTTCTCACTCTAGCCCAATCTACCCTTCCTGCTCACCTTGAGGGGGAAGATTTTTAAAAACAAACAAACAAAACCTCCTGTGCAGGTTACAGGCCCAAAGCCTAGGCCCACTATAAGAATGAAATTTAATTGGAAGACTATAGAATGCTCCCTTCCTCCTCCATACCATACCACCATACCAACAGGGCTCCTGCTGATTACAGATGAAAAAGCTGCAAGACACAGATTTTTTTCTGAGGAAGAGTATGTAGGGAAGCTCAAAGTCCAGAAAGGAGACAAAAGTAAGGGCACTAGAGAAATTTTAATTCTCTGGCAACTTTAGCTTCAGCAAACATGAAACAAAGCCCAGCTCCTAATCAGATCACATATATCCTCACAGTGGACAACTATTTACCTCAGTGTCTATCATCTAATATAAACTGTGTGGCATTCAACAAAAAATTACCAGATATACGAAAAGACAACAAAAAACACAGTCTGAAGAAACAGAGTAAACATCAGCTATGACATAGTTGTTGGAATTATCAGACAGAATATTTAAAATAACTATGATTGATAGAGGGAGGAGTTAAGATGGCAGAGGAGTAGGGGTCCCCTTTTTCAGCTAGTCTCCTGAGTCAAGCTGGATAGGTACCAGACCATCCTGAGCATCCACGGAATCAGCCTGAGATGCAGGAAGATACATCTGGATCTCTACAATGAACATCTCCAGTGCTGAGTATTGAGGTACTAAGCGGGGAGCCGTAAATCCGCGCACAGATATCAGAAGATAAACGGAAGGGGGAGGGCCCCCTGCATTCGGGCGCCGGGAAGCGGTAGCCACCTGCACGGGGGAGCGGGCGGACTCACGGACCGGACCGGCACCCTCAAGAGAGCAGACTGAGACTGTGAGGCGGGGAACGCACACAACCAGTCTTAAAACCAGAGCTCCAGAGTGCGCGCGAACCACACTGAAACGGAGCTCTGGAGCGCGTGAGGGCAGCTGGTGGCTGGCGGTGTTAGAAACACAAAGGACAGAGACCTGCCAGCCCTGGAAGTGAGGGCTGGGATGCTGGGCGTGGGGCGCACATCCAGGGACGCTGCAGGGTTGAGCAGCACCAACAGAAACAGAGTTAAAGTGGCCAGAACATCAGTGGAGAATGGTCTGCGATCCCTCTGTTCTGAGACAGAGGCTGGGATTTGGCTACTGCTACTCTGACTCTCAGAAGAGGCCCAGCAAACCACCAGGGAAAGCCGCCAGAGAACAAAAGCCTGGAAATACCGGCTCACAGTGTGCCCATCCCCATCCCCGCTTGCAGGGGACACGGAGACTCTACCCAAACAGGGTTGCCTGAGTATCAGTGCAGCAGGCCCCTCCCTCAGAAGGCTGGCTGAAAAATCAAGAAGTCCACATCCCTAAGATCCCTATAAAACAAGTGCGCACTTCCTGGGTCCTGGTCAATAATTTGGGCTCTGGGCAACCCCTCAACCTCTCCTCACAAGAATGACGAGGAGAAATCCCCCCCAGCAAAGAAAAGACAATGAGTCTGTGGCCTCTGCCACAGAACTAATGGATGTGGATATAACCAAATTATCAGCAATGGAGTTCAGAGTAACATTGGTCAAGATGATGTGTAGACTTGAAAGAAATATTAAAGAAAATATTAACGAGAATATAGAATCTCTAAGGGCAGAAATGAGAGCAAATCTGGCAGAAATTAAAAATACTATGAATCAAATGTAGTCAAAACTAGACACTCTAATGGCCAGGGTGAATGAGGCAGAAGAACGAATTGGCGAACTGGAGGATGGGTTGGTAGAAGAGAAAGCTAAGACAGAAACTTGGATCAAAAAAATCCAACCTCAAGAATGTAGGTTACGGGAGATTACTGACTCAATGAAATGTTCCAATGTCAGAATCATCGGCATCCCTGAGTGGGTGGAGAAAAACAGAGGTCTAGAAGAGATAATTGAAAAACTGTAGCTGAAAACATCCCTAATCTAGCAAAGGAAACAAGCATTCGTGTCCAAGAGGCAGAGAGGACCCCTCCCAAGCTCAACCATGACAAACCTACGCCACGTCACATCATAGTGCAATTCGCAAATATTAGATCCAAGGATACAGTATTGAAAGCGGCCAGGGCAAAGAAATTTCTCACGTACCAAGGCAAAGGTATCAGAATTACCTCAGACCTGTCTACACAGACCTGGAATGAGAGAAAGGGTTGGGGGGGCATTTTTAAAGCTCTTTCAGAGAAAAACATGCAGCCAAGGATCCTTTATCCAGCAAGATTGTCATTCAGAATTGATGGAGAGATAAAGACCTTCCAAAATCGCCAGTCACTGACCAATTTCGTAACCATGAAACCAGCCCTACAGGAGACATTAAGGGGGGTTCTATAAAAGTAAAAAGGCCCAAGAGGGAAAAAGAACAGAAAGTCACAACCTATAGAAACAAAGACTTTACAGGCAACATGGCATCATTCAAATCATCTCTCTCAATAATCACTTTCAATGTAAATGGCCTAAACGCTCCCATAAAGCGCCACAGGGTTGCAGATTGGATAAAAGACATGACCCATCCATTTGCTGTCTACAAGAGACTCATTTTGAACCTAAAGATACATCCAGACTGAAAGTAAAGGGGTAGAATATCATCTTTCATGCCAATGGACCTCAAAAGAAAGCTGGGGTAGCAATTCTCATATCAGACAGATTGGATTTTAAACTAAAGACTATAGAGATACAGAAGGGCACTATATTATTCTTAAAGGATGTCTTCAACAAGTGGATATGACAATTATAAATTTATATGCCCCCAACAGGGGAGCAGCAAGATACACAAGCAAACTCTTAACCAGAATAAAGAGACATATAGATACCAATACGTTAATAGTAGGGGACCTCACCACTCCAATATCAGCAATAGATAGATCACCTAAGCAGAAAATCAACAAAGAAACAAGAGCTTTGAATGCCATACTCGACGAGTTGGACCTCATAGATATATATATAGAACACTACACCCCAGAACCAAAGAATACTTATTCTATTCTAATGCCCATGGAACATTCTCAAGAATACACCATGTTCTGGGTCACAAAACAGGTCTCAACTGATACCAAAAGACTGAAATTATTCCCTGCATGTTCTCAGACCACAACGCTTTGAAATTGGAACTAAACCATAAGGAAAAATTTTGAAGAAACTCAAACACTTGGAGACTAAGAACCATCCTGCTCAAGAATGATTCGATAAACCAGGAAATCAAAAATCAATTTAAACAATTTATGGAGACCAATGAGAATGAAAACACAATGGTCCAAAACCTATGGGACACTGCAAAGGCAGTCCTAAGGGGAAAATACATAGCCTTCCAAGCCTCACTCAAAAGAATAGAAAAATCTAAAATGCAGTTTTTATATTCTCACCTCAAGAAGCTGGAACAGCAACAGACGGACAGGCCTAATCCATGCATGAGGAAGCAGTTAATCAAGATTAGAGCAGAGATAAATGAATTAGAAACCAGGAACACAGTAGAGCAGATCAACAGAGCTAGAAGCTGGTTCTTTGAAAGAGTTAATAAAATAGAAAAACCACAGGCAACACTTATCCAAAAGAATAGAGAAAGGACCCAAATTCATAAAATTATGAATGAAAAAGGAGAGGTCACAACCAACACCACTGAAATAGGAAGGATTATTAGAAACTTTTATCAACAGCTTTATGCCAATAATATAAGCAATCTGGAAGAGATGGAGGACTTCCTGGAAACCTATAAACTACCAAGACTGAAAAGGGAAGAATTTGATTTTTTAAACAGACCAATTAATTATGAAGAGATTGAAACACTGATTAAAAACCTTCCAAAAAACAAAACACCAGGGCCTGACGGATTCCCCGGGGAATTCTAGCAAACAGTCAAAGAAGAAATAATAGCTATTCTCCTAAGGCTATTTCAAAAAGTAGAAACAGAAGGAAAGCTACCAAACTCATTCTATGAGGCCAGTATTACCTTGATCCCCAAAGCAGGCAAAGACCCCATCAAGGGTAGTAAGGAGGGCACGTATTGCATGGTGCACTGGGTGTTATACACAACTAATGAATCATCGAGCCTTACATCGGAAACCGGGGATGTACTGTATGGTGACTAACATAATATAATAAAAAATCATTAAAAAAAAAAAAAGACCCCATCAAAAAGGAGAATTACAGACCGATTTCCCTAATGAATATGGACACCAGAATTCTCAACAAGATCCTTGCTAATAGGATCCAACGGTACATTAAAATGATTATCCATCATGACAAAGTGGGATTCATCCCTGGGATGCAAGGGTGGTTCAGCATTTGCAAATTGATCAGTGCGATAGATTATATCAACAAGAAAAAAGCCAAAAATCATATGATTCTCTCAATAGATGCAGAAAATCATTTGACAAAATACAGCGTTGTTTCCTGATTAAAACCCTTCAGAGTGTAGGGATAAAGGGTACATTCCTCAATCCCATAAAAACCATCTCTGAAAAGCCTTTAGTGAATATCATTCTCAATGGGGAAAAGCTGGAAGCCTTTCCCTTAAGATCAGGAACACGACAAGGATGCCCACTCTCGCCATTATTATTCAACATAGTACTAGAAGTCCTGGCAACAGCAATCAGACAACAGAAGTGGATAAAAGGTATCCAAATTGGCAAAGAAGAAGTCAAACTGTCTCTCTTCACAGATGACATGATACTCTATATGGAAAACCCAAAAGAATCCACCCCCAAACTACTAGAAGTTATAGAGCAATTCAGTAATGTGGCGGGGTACAGAATCAATGCTCAGAAATCAGTTGCATTTCTATACACGAAGAATGAGACTGAAGAAAGAGAAATTAGGGAATCCATCCCATTTACAATAGCACCAAAAATCATACGTTACCTTGGTATTAACTTAACCAGAGACGTAAAGGACCTATATTCTAGAAACTACAAATCACTCTTGAAAGACATTGAGGAAGACACAAAAAGATGGAAAAATATTCCATGCTCATGGATCGGAAGAATTAACATAGTTAAAATGTCCATGCTACCCAGAGCAATCTACACTTTCAATGCTATCCCGATCAAAATACCAATGACATTTTTCAAAGAACTGGAACAAATAGCCCTTAAATTTATATGGAAACAGAAAAGGCCCCGAATCACCAAGGAATTGTTGAAAAGGAAAAACAAAGCTGGGGGCATCACAATGTCGGATTTCAAGTTGTACTACAAAGCTGTGATCACAAAGACAGCATGGTACCAACACAAAAACAGACACATAGACCAATGGAACAGAATAGAGAACCCAGAAATGGACCCTCGGGGCGCCTGGGTGGCTTAGTCGTTAAGCGTCTGCCTTCAGCTCAGGGCGTGATCCCAGCGTTATGGGATCGAGCCCCGCATCAAGCTCCTCTGCTGGGAGCCTGCTTCTTCCTCTCCTACTCCCCCTGCTTGTGTTCCTTCTTTTTCTGGCTGTCTCTCTATGTCAAATAAATAAATTTAAAAAAGAAAGAAAGAAAGAAAAGAAATGGACCCTTGGCTCTTTGGGCAACTAATCTTTGACAAAGCAGGAAAAAACCTCCAGTGGAAATAAGACAGTCTCTTCAATAAATGGTTATGGGAAAATTGGACAGCTACATGCAAAAGAATGAAATTTGACCACTCTCTCACACCATACACAAAGACAAACTCTAAATGGTTGAAAGACCTCTATGTGAGACAGGAATCCATCAAAATCCTAGAGAAGAGCATACACAGCAACCTCTATGACATCGGCCACAGCAGCCTTTTTCATGACACATCTCCAAAGGCAAGAGAAACAAAAGATAAAATGAACTTGTGGGACTTCATCAAGATAAAAAGCTTCCGCACAGCCAAGGAAACAGTCAAAAAAACTAAGAGGCAGCCCACGGAATGGGAGAAGATATTTGCAAATGACACTACAGATAAAAGACTGGTATCCAAGATCTACAAAGATCTTCTCAAACTCAATACACAAGAAACATAAACAAATCATAAAATGGGCAGAAGATATGAATAGACACTTTTCCAATGAAGACATACAAATGGCTAACAGACACGTGAAAAAATGTTCAAAATCATTAGCCATCAGGGAAATTCAAATCAAAACCACACTGAGATACCACCTTATGCCAGTTAGAATGGCAAAAATTGACAAGGCAAGAAACAACAATTGTTGGAGAGGATGTGGAGAAGGGATCCCTCCTACATTGTTGGTGGGAATGCAAGTTGGTACAGCCACTCTGGAAAACAGTGTGGAGGTCCCTTCAAAAGTTAAAAATTGAGCTACCCTATGATCCAACCATTACACTACTGGGTATCAACCCCAAAGATACAGACATAGTGAAGAGAAAGGCCATATGCACCCCAATGTTCATAGCAGCATTGTCCACAATAGCTAAATCGTGGAAGGAGCCGAGATGCCCTTCAATAGATGACTGGATTAAGAAGATGTGGTCCATATATACAATGGAATATTACTCAGCTATCAGAAAGAATTATTTCTCAATATTTGCTGTAACATGGATGGCACTGGAGGAGATAATGCTAAGTGAAATAAGTCAAGCAGAGAAAGACAATTATCATATGGTTTCTCTCATCTATGGAACATAAGAACTAGGAAGATCAGTAGGGGAAGAAAGGGATAAAGAAAGGGGGGGTAATCAGAATGGGGAATGAAGCATGAGAGACTATGGAGTCTGAGAAACAAACTGAGGGCTTCTGAGGCAACAGAGGTGGGGGAATGGGGTAGGCTGGTGATGGGTAGTAAGGAGGGCACATATTGCCTGGTGCACTGGGTGTTATACACAACTAATGAATCATCGAACTTTACATAAAAAACCAGGGATGTACTGTATGGTGACTAACATAATATAATTAAAAAATTATTATAAAAAATTTTTAAAAAATATATAAATGTTCTTAAAATCTAGAAGTGAATGCAGCATCAGCTTATTATTGGGCATTTAGACAAGAAAGCCAAGCTAGCAATATAGCAGGAAAATAATCAGAGAAAGAATACACTCTTCTGGCATGCCAGAGATAGGGCATAGACAGAAACATGGCCTGGAAACAAAATTACTACAGCCACAGTTGCACAACATTAATAGGGCACACTGGTGTCAGAGAGAATGCGGTTGCCTCCATTAATGTCCTATGCACTCCCAAGGAATACAAATAAAGACACATGCGTGTAGCTCTCCCTTACCTCCAACAGAGGCCTGGCACTACCGTGGACAGACAGAATATGTGTCACCTTGTTCTTGCTCCATTGCTCTGCATCTCTGGCATCTGCCATAGAAGAAAGAAGATGGCCATTTTATTCTTCTTTGCAAATGAATTATTTGTAAAGTTGAGCCAGGAAAAAATACAAAATGCCTTGCATATTTCTTTCTTGAAACTTCGTAATTGACCATACCCAGAATAATCTACACCTAGGGAATTTAGGACTATTGCTTTAATGTATTTTGCAGATAACTAACTTTATTTCTGATGGTCAGATTTTTTTGATACAAAGTGGTCACATAAAACTTGAAGTCTATTTAGATTAATAAACATTGTAACCATGATTGTTGCTGTTTAAAGAATGTGAACCTATGAGGTCATTTTGTAGTAATCATTTGTTATTAATGATTAATAATCTAAGTTAAAATCACATACAAAAGACCCACTTACTATATACCCTGAGGTCAAAGGCAGGGATGGGTTTAAACACAGATTAGACTGTGGTTTATAACATCTACAATTCACTGCAGGGCAAAAGTAAAAATGGAACATTTTCTGAAAATCCCAAACAGAATAAGTTATCAGTTAGCTATTTAATTTTCTGCATATGAAACTAGGAGACACCAAAATTTACATTCCCTGCTAATGCTCCTATCTAATGCTGTGTGAGAAAGACTGAGTAAAATCCTCAAGTTGAAACCCTTCTGCTAATCTACAAAACAGGGGTCCAGCAGGAAAAGGCTCCCCCCATGCCCATGCTCTGAGCTGGGACAAGCTTTTTTAAATGATATAGGGTAAAACAGACTGAGTCAAATATTTTTTTATCATGTTTCTGGAGAATATTAGTGACATGGGAAAATGCTTAGGATAAAATGCTAAGCAGGGTGTAAAACCAGGTATCAAATTAGAAATACAATACGAACTCAATTTGTAAAAACATAATAAAGACAAACATACAGGGGAAAACCTGCTATAGGGAATTAGCTCCAACAGTGATAATCTTGAAAAGATGGAATTACAAGTTTTTAAAAAAAATTTAAATAGTTTTTTGGTATATTCAACACAAGAGGTTCTGAAAGTTTAACGTCCGGGTCTATGGCAAGGATGAGGAATCTGCAGTTGGTTTTTTGTTTTCTTTTTAAGATGTATGTATGTATGTATGTATGTATGTATGTATGTATGTATGTATGTATTTGGAGGGGGTGGGCAGAGGCAGAGAAGCAGACTCTCTGCTGACACAGAGCCTGATGATGCTGGGCTAGATCTCATGACCCTGAGAGGAATCTGCAGTTTTCAGAAGCCTTGATGATCATGAAGAGACTGAAAAACTTTCCTAAATGTTCTGCAATAAACTTGTACCACTTTAAAGTCAGGGAAAAAAAGTCTTTAAAAGTAATATTAAAATGTTGGTTTTAAAAAAAATAAAAATAAAAAAATAAGATAAAATAACTATGATTAATATGTTAAAGATTTGTCAACAATACCTTCAAACATTTTTTTTAATGTTTTAAATGTTAAAAGCTTCCATGGGAAAAAAAATAGGCAACTTGCAAAAATAGATGGGAGAAAGGAAATAAAGATTCTGAGAAAGAATCTAAAGGAAATGTTAGAAATCAGAAACATAGTAAGGGAAATGAAAAAAATGCCTTTGGTGTTCTCCACACTAGACTGAACATAGCCAAGGAAAGAAACAGTGAGTAGTAAATAGGTCAACAGAAACTTTTCAAACTAAAATTCAAAGAGAAAATAATAATAACAATAAAACAGAACAGAACCTCTAGGAGCTCTAGGAAAATTTCGAAAGGAGTCAAATATGTGTAATTAGAATATCAGAAGGAGAAGAAACATAGAAAGGAACAGAAGAAATACTTGAAACAATAATGGCCAAGAATTTTCAAAAATTAATGATAGACTCCAAACCACAGATCCAGGAAGATTAGATAATACCAAGCAGAATAAATTCCAAAAAATACTCCTAAGCTTGTCACATTCAAACTTCAGAAAACCAAAAACACAACAAATATAAAATCTTAAAGAATATCTAGAGAAAATTATCTTGTATTTTAGAGGAACAAGGATAAGAATTATGGCCAACTTTTCATCAGAAACTACAAAAGCAAGAAGAGAGTAGAATGAAATAAAGTATTGAAAGAACAATCTACTGACCTAGAATTCTATATCCAGCAAAATCAACTTTCAAGAGTGAAAAGGAAATAATTTTCCCAAACAAACAAAAACTGAGGGCATTCATCACCGATAGACCTGCCTTAAAAGAAATGTTAAAAGATTTTCCTTAGACAAAAGAAAAATAATATAGATCAGAAGCTAGAATCTACATAAATAAAGGAAAAAACTTCAGAGTAAGAAATGAAGGTAAAATAAAATCTGTTTTTCTCATCTAGTTAATCAACTATACAGGCTGGCAAAAAAATCAGGAAGTACGATTGAGACACGAAATCCAATGTAATAACCACGTCAAATCTGGTATCTGGGGCACCTGGGTGGTTCAGTTGGTTAAGTGCCTGACTTTGGCTCAGGTCATGATCCCTGAGGTCCTGGGATTGAGCCCCGCATCAGGTTCTCTGCACAGCGAGGAGTCTGCTTTTCCCTCTCCCTCTGCCTGCTGCTCGCTCTGCTTGTGCTCTCACTCTCTCTGTCAATATAAATAAAATCTTAAAAAAAAAAAAAAAAAGAAATACCAATCCTGAAACTTTCAGGAGGTAAATTAAAAAAAAAAAAATCTGGTATCTGCAAATTCAAGAATGTTTGGAGTCTTCCCCTGGGAGGCAAGTAGGGGATCAGGTCCTGTAACTGGTTCTTATTCCCACTTATACCCTCTTTAATTTTTTGAGGGTCAGTCTAGGTTTTGGCATCAACCTATCTGCTTGGCTGCTATAGATCCACTTGTCTCTTATTTCATCAATTTCTTGGCCTTCAGCCATAGAACAGTAACCTTTCGACAGCCTTTCTCCAGATCCCTAATGGCCTGGACTCATCTTTGGCTGCCAGCCATCTTAAAGTTGGGGTTTTCTTTTTTTACAAATCCAGCTCTTTTTCAGATGACCTGTTTGCTTTGGGAATTTTAGAGGCTAACAAACTCTTATGCTCTTTTCCATTCTCCCTAGGGCCTGCATCAGGCAATTCTGAGGTCTTGCTAGGTGCCTAGTTAGTGAACCCAATGACTGTCCTGTCCCCTCCTAAGCTCTGAATTGAATTCTCAGCAATTTCTCTGAAAGACCAGGGTTGGTGGACACCCTGCCAAGTCTTGATTACTGGCTACCTAGTAACTGGTCTTCCCAGTGACCTTTCATTACTTTAATTTAGTCCAATTAAACTCCTGCTTCCAAAAGCACATGGCACCAGGACAAGTGAAGTATGCCCCATGTTAAGAGGCAACTATCAAGCAAGGGAGTCACAAACAAATACAATTAGTGCCTTACAGTATATATATAGCATGGGATTTTTTGGAGGTTGGGAATAGATTTGCAAGCAGAGAAGTAGTAGGTCACAAGCTGTATCCTGAATTTTCATTGCTTCACAACATAAGTTGAGCATAGACTCCAAAAGAGAGAGGACTGCTCAGTTGAGATTCCTTGAGAAAAAACAAACCCTACTCCCACTGCATGTTCCATATTTGTAGGTTAGCCTAAGAGGGGCTAAAGATCATCTTTTTTCTCTAAATAAAAAAATGTGTCAAAGAATCTCAGAACCCAGGAGAAACACTAATGGTGTGTACCTGGAGGACCATAGTCCACACACCGAAAGCCCTGGAACAGCACGAAAATACCAAGAAGCCAAAAGCTTTGTTTCTCCACAGAATGGCTTGGCCCAGCTGAGTCAGCTCTCTGCTTTGTGATCTCAGTGGGGAAGCAGATGAACCTTTAAGATCAGCCAGACTAGTTTCTCATCAAAAATGAACCTTGACAAGTTAAATCTATAAGGCCTATGAAAGAGTACATTCCCAGGAATTCATCGAGGTGACTTAACCTACCAGGATATGACTAAGGCAGTGTGGTTCTATTATTTTCTTTATTTTATTTTTATTATTTATTTATTTATTTATTTATTCACACAGGAATGAAAAATTGGCCACTGGAACAGAAGTAACAGCTTAAAGAGAGACCTATACATGTTTGTAAACCTGTGGATACAAGAAAGTGCGCTTATGTTACAAAAAGCTCCTTTCTATAAATAGTGCTGGTCCCTTTATCCTTAAGGAAGATAATCAACTGAGATTTCACCCCCATGGAGCTGAAATACACACACACACACACACACACAGACAATTGGTGGTGGTGACTGGTCTAACTTTGAATTCACAACCACAAACTTCAACTGAGTCCTTAATGCTGCCCTAAAATCATATGTTTCCGTAGTACACATATATTTCCACGCTTTCAGACAACTATTTCAAAGTTCCTCTTTTTCTTTCAAATGTCCAATTCCTTCTGCCTTATCTTTAATCTGAGTTAGGGACCATGCTTCTATTTCATTGAAAAAATCGAAGCAACAAACAAAAATGTCCACATTCCCGCCATTACATCTACGTTATCTAGCCATTAGCACCCTTAACACCTGCTCTCTTCCTTCTCTCCTTTGACTATAAACTGCCTCTGCTCCTACCTAGAGCCAATCCTTCTCATTCTAGACTCAATTCCATCAGGTCTTTCCTTCAAGAACATCACTTTTATTTGACTATGTTCTACGATATACTGGTCATCCCTACCAGCACGTATTTTATCACCTCAATCTTATGAAAAGAAGAAAAAAACCCAAAACTTTAACTTCATGTCTCCCTACCTCAACTTTTACCTAGTTATTTATGTCTTATTTATAGCAAAAGTCATGGACGATATTCAATGTCATCATTTCATTTTTTAACCATACTCCAGGAAGATTTTAATCTTTCCATACCACCAAAAATTGTTTTGGTCAAGGTCATCAATGATTCCAGTTTGCTAAATCCAATGGTTATTTTCTTTTTAAGGATAAATCCAATTTTTCAGTTTTTTACGCTCCCCCCCAAAAAAACTATAGAGCATTTTTGAGTCCTATTTCCCAATTACACGCTATAGCTGTTTTACCAGGAATTTGAGCTATGCTTACCTTAAAATTATATCAAGAATCCTACCACTTCTCATGACTTCTAGTGCTAGCATTCTGGTCTGATCTACCATTAGCACTTAGTTTAATGTTTTCTCTACTTCTTTCTTTGATCTGCCATCGCCTGTTCTCAACACAACAACCAGAGAAATCCATAAAAATATAAGTACTATAATGCCATTCTTTTCCATTGTTTAAGATGCTGCAATAAATCTCCAATTACTCAAAATAAAAGTCAATGTTATTATTAAGGACTTTGCAGCCCCAGAGGATATTTTCCCTCCCTGAATGTATGTCTTACTACTGTCTTCTTCCCCAATCCTGCTTCAGGGTACACCCTGTTTTTTCTGCCCAGACACATAAATGAATTTTTCTCCCTCCTTCAAAGCTAGATCAATATTATTTTTTCAGTGAGGTTTACTCTGAAAAACCTGTTTAAAACTTGAACTTATACCCCGACCGATAATATAAAAAACTGGTGAGGATGTAGATCGGCTAGTACTTTCATAACTGTGCAGCCATTTTGGAAAACAATTTAGCAGATTCTGATAAACTTCATCAAACACTTATGATAGGACCCAGCAATTCCACCCCTAGGTATTTACCCAAGAAAAAGAGATTCTTATGTCCATACAAAGACCTGTATACAAATTATTATAACAGCTTTATTAATAATCTCCAGAAACAGGAAATACCCTAAGTGTTTGTCGACTGGGAAGTGAAAAACACATTGTGATACATCCATACACCTGAATGCTACTCAGCAATAAAAACAAATGGACCACTGGTTTATGCAACGTAGTTACTAAAACTCAAGCTCTGCTGTTCACCTCTGAAAAGTCAATACTCAAGGGACAAGTGTTGGTTGGAAAGGAAAGGTGGCTTTACTCAGGGGGCCAGCAACCTGGGGAAACAGCTGAAGGATGTCCAAAGATCACCTCTGAAGTTCTGGGTTAAGGAGCAGGGCTTTAAAAAGGGAAATTCAGGGTAGGAGATTACATACATGTTGATGAAAAGGGCAGGAAAAATTAGGACTCATAATGAGGGAAGATAGAGCATGTGCACTGAGCAAACATAGATGTAACATACATCTCACATTCGTTTTCAGATGGAGACTTAACACCAGAAGGAGGCAAAATTTGGCCCCTGACATCAGGAGGTTATCATGGGACAAGGAGAAGTTGCTATAGGCCTGCTCTGAGAGCAGGTATAAATTGGATGGAGTCGGACTCATTATCTTGGATAAGGAATGCAAGACCTTGCTTGTTTATAGGCTGGAATCATAGCGGGTGACCCTGATTCCAGGCTTCTGTAGAGATAGTCAATTTGTTAGTGGGGCCTGAAAAAACTCAATAGCTGATTAGGGTAAAACAGTTTTCTGAAAAATAAGCTTTAAACTTCCTGCTAGTTTTAACCACTTTAATCCTATAGGGCATGATTTCAACACCATAGACGAATCACAAAATCACTTTTCTAAATTAAAAAAAGTGAGACAAATGACTACATACATTATAATTCTATTTATAGGAAATTTAGGCAGAAGGAAAGCTGTAAGGGCAGTAATCAAATTACTATTTGAGAAGGAATGGAAATGAAAGGATAGTGAACATGAAAGGACACTAAGGAACACTTTTGGTGATGGAAATATTCTATCTTGATTGTAGTGGTAATTATATGACACCATTTCCCAAAATTCATTGAACTGTATACTAAAGTAGCATGAAATTTACTGCCTGCAAATTATACTGAAATAAACATCAGTCTTAAAAGACAAAGTTGGTTTTTGGCAAAGATTAGTGTTAATTAACAACCTTCTGACAATATTGATCAAATAAAAAGAGAGCACACATATGCAATGTTGAGAATGAAAAGAAGGGACATAACTACAGTTGCAGCTATAACTGACATGATGACAGTAATATATAAACATTTCTGACAGAAAGTTTACAAAAATAAACAAAATTGATAAAACTGAATCAGAATCGAGAGGGAGCGACAGTGGTCCAATATCTATTAAGATACATGAATCTGCAGTTAAAACTCAACCAATATAGAAAAACAAGGTCCAGATGATTTTAGAGAAAATTATAGCCCACTTTCAAGGAATAGATAATTCTAATTTTATAGAAAGTTACCCGGAGAATACAAAAAAAGGGACGATTCCAATATTCACTTTGAAAAGCCAATGTAACTTATTATCTAAATTAAGTTTGGGTACTATAAGAAAGAGATATTATAGGCTGATATCAATTGTGAAAACAAATGCAAAAAAAAAAAAAGTAAACCAGCTCAGCAATATAAATAAATAAAATTTAACATAACATGAGTAATTTGAATTTATTCCAGCAATATAAGGTTGTGCTAATATTATACAATTTTTTAAATTTATAAATATGTACCAGCTTAAAGGGAGGAAACTGTGTAATAAACTCAATAAATGAAGAAAAAGTGAAAAAAGGTAACATCCATTAATGGTACAAAAAGTCATAAAAAACAAGAAATATATGAAAGCTTCCTCAACGTAGGAGAGTAGCAAACATTCTAAATGAAAACATACTGATATCATTCTCCTTACCATCAGAAAAAAGAAAAAAGAATATCTCTACTCAGCTTTTATCAATGTTGTTCTAAAAATCTGTGCCAATGCAGCAGGCAGATTTAGAAAATGTAATTTTAGAAATTACATAAATTAGCAATGCATAAATATAGGAAAAGTGGCTGAAGACCTACATAGATAAAATGATTAAATTTTATTGGAAGCATTTAAAGAAAGCCGAAAGGGGGTTATACCATATTTGTGGAAATGAAAAAAAATGTAAATTGTTCTATATGTTAAGGGTAGTTTTACTAAATTTCCTAACAACTGACTTAAATCAAATTATTGGAGGAGCAAAGATTCTAGAATATTCTGGAATAAAGTGGGGAAAATGTTTTATCTAATATCAAGATCTATCAGAAAGTTGTGATAACTCAATAAGTATGGTAAGGCCAGTGGGAAGAGAAAAATTAATCACTGGACCTTTGAACACTACATCAAAAACTAATGATGTACTATATGTTGGCTAACTGAACATAATAAAAAAATAATAAAAAAATTAAAATAAAATAAAAATCAGTGTCCTGCATGTGACCACTTATGTATGCAAATATGATATAATATAAGGTGACGTTGTCCATCAGTGTGAAAAGAAATATCTTGTACATAAATGATGTTAGGAAAATTGGCCATCTATATTGGAAAAAATCATATTGGATTTTATTTCACAGTATCTACAAAAACTCAATCCTAGATAGACATAAACATGAAAGGAGTATTTTGAAACTTTTATAAGAAAAGAATTACTGTACCTTTAGTGCTAGAAATTACGTCTTGAAATAGTTGTAATATTCTTGTAATTACCTCTTGTAATTGTAATAATCTTGTAATTCTTGTAATTACTTTCTTGTAAACCAGAAGGTTTCAACTAGGTTAAAATTAAAAGTTCTATTGAGCAAAGGACTCCAAAAACATGAAATACTAAAAAACACACTGGTAGAAGAAATTAGTAACATGTTATCATCTTATAAAGAATTCCTACAAATCAATAATAGAAGAGACATACAACTTATTTTTTTTAATGGGCAAATAATGAATACGTATTATAGAAAAGAGGCACCAAAACTGACCAATGAATATACCAATAAATATACTAGAGATTTATGTATGTAAACATATATAAGCTATGGAGGAAAATGAAGGAGCTTAAAGGGATAGGTGAAAGGGGCTAGATTGGGGGTATATTTTGAGGACAGGATAAACATGTCTTATGATGCATCAGCTGTGGTATAAGAAAGAAAATGAGAAATTGAAGATGACCCCTTGATTTTGGCCTTGAGCAACTGATTAATATTCAGTAAGATGGGAAGACTATGGGTAGAGTACGGTTTTTTTGGGAACAGAGTGATGAATTAAGAATTTTGTTTTATGTATGTTAGGTTCTAGATGCCTATTAGTGTTAACCAGTTATTGACGCCTCAATTTGGGGAGTCACTTCACATAACTATAGTAATAAATCAGAAGAAAAAAACCTATCTGATATTGAACTGTATACTAAATACACGATATGAACTGTATACTAAATACAAATATGAACTGTATATCATAAAAAGATATTTGGCATAATTTACAGTCATTTGTCTTATTTAAGAAACTGAATTAAATAGGAATAGATGAAAATTTGATCTTTAATTGTGAAACGTTGAAAGAATTTCTGTTGATATCAGGATATGACACTTTAGCCACAATTAAATTAATGTTGTGACAAACAAAATTATTTAAGATAAATAAATAATGTATATGAAATGTGGATACAGGAGCAAGTTTATTTTCACCATGTGAAATGCTAGAGAAATCTGTTTCATTGAAAAAGCCCACGGAGACATTAAGAAATGTACAAGATGATCCTGAGTCACCTTGTAGAGTTAGAAAATAAGGAAGTGCTAAAAAACCAAAATTATAGGGACATGCCAAAAGTACACAGGAGTCACATGAAAGATCTCAAAATGGCCAAAGGTGGGCCAATTTAAGAAACAAATAATACAGTATTCATGAACATAAAACATAAGTAGAGCCATTTTAAAATGGAGCCAGAACAGCCATTTCAGAGGAAATGCCTTGCGTGTCCAATTTTCTGAAACTTTGAATTGGGCTAAATTGACAGCATTCCAAGAAGTCAGCAGGAAAGCAAATACCGTGTTTGAGAAGACTGGTAAGTGAACTTTGGCCTAGTGATCACTTCCCCTGGCCAATCGAGGAGGTACAAATATAGCCCTGCTTCTCAGCACCAATCAACTCTTTTCAAAACAACTTACCTAATCTTCCTCCTTTTTCCCGTAAAAATCCTAAGTCCACCTTCTGTAATCAGTACACTATTTGAGTTTCTACCTAAATCTGTGTGCCCCAAATTGCAATTCTTTGACCCACATAAAAGCTTTACTTCTTGAACTGGTTTCTTGTTTTTAGGTTGGCGTACAGGATTATCACTTGAAGTATACACTAAACATCCAGAAATCCATACTGATGCTCATAAAGGATTGAATAAATAAATAGGAGTAAAGAAACGTATTTTCACACTGAAGAATTCTAAGTAATTGATGTAAATACTTCCCATAAGGAGGTGGAGCTTAATTCTTAATACTGGCAAACACCACTTCATCTAGGTAATTCAGGTTAACATCATCAATGATGTCACGTTGATAATATGCAGCTTTGATATGCTGTGATGAGAATGACGCTTCCTTTCTGTGATCCTCCTCCAAAAACGCATACCCTCAATAAAATGATGAAAAATAATTTAGGCAAATTCCAACTGAGGGATGCTCTTCATAATTGCTGATCAAAATCATCAAGGAAACAAGGAACATCTAAGAAACTATCATGGTCTAGAGAAGCCTAATAAGACAAAATGACTAAATGTAATGTGATGTTCTGGATGGGATTTTGGTAAAGAAAAGAAACATTAAATAAAAACTAAGGAAATCTGAGTAAAGCATGGAACTTAGTTAACTACAATGTATCACTATTGGTTCATTACCCATGACAAATATACCATAGTAAAGTAAAATGCTAGCCATAGGGGAAACTTAATAGAAGTATTCAGGGATACTATGCACTATATTTGCAATGTTTCCTTGAATTGAAAACTATTCTTAAAAAAGTTTATTAAATGTTAGCACAAGGAGAAACATGATCTATTTTTAAAATGTACTTCATAATTAAAACCTTTCCACCAAGAAAAGAGAAGTGGAGTAGAAATTCACAAAAACTAACTTGTTCAACACTTGCTCATTTTTTCAAAATCAGTTAGAGTATCTTCTCTATTTTTTTTTTGATACTCAGAACATTTTTACTAATAGAATACAATCAAAAACTTTCAGAGTATCTTCTCTATTTTGAAGGCTTTCTTATTGCATGATTAATTTTCCTTTTCTACTCAGTGTTACACTTACTGGTATGTTTACCTGTGTCCGTTTTACCATAAGTTCCCAAGTAGGAGCTATGATTATTTTTCTGTTTATACTCAGTGTCCAGCTAACATAAGTACATATAGTTACCTGTATGTGCTAATTAAATGCATAGGAGATTGAGACTATGGAAGAGAAAGAACTAAAGACAAAGATACAGAAATGCCATATGGAAACAACCAGAAAATGAAACAATCAACAAGACATAACTGAACAAAGCTGGAGAAAATTAAGAACAAGGAAAATCCAGGATCATGAAAGATAAGAAGGGGAAGTTTCAAAGAAAAAAGATCAATAGTGTCAAAGGCATCAAAGAGGGTATGGGGAATTTTTAATAAGGTTGAGTACTGTTGGTTGAATTATGTCCCCCAAAATAGTATGTTTAAGTCCTACCTCCCATAACTAGGAATGTGACTTTATTTGGAAATAGGACCTTTATGGAAATAGATATAATTGAGGTAAGATTAGGTCATACTAGATTAGAGCCCATAATCAATGATTGGTGTTCTTATAAAAGAAAGAGGGAGATTTAGACACAGAAACATGGAGACAGCACAGGAGGAGGAAGGCCACATGACAATGGAGGCAGAGATTGGAGTGATGCCACTGCAAAGCAAGGAACTACAAGGATGACAAGACCACCAGAAGCTAGGGAGAGCATAGAAAGATACTCCCTAGTATCTCTGGAGACTGCATGGCCCTGCCAACACCTTCACTTCAGACTTCTGGCCTCCAGAACTGTGAGGAAACAAATTCCTGTTCTAAACCACCCAGTTTGTGGTAATTTATTGCAGTAGCCCTAAAACACCAATACACTGAAAAGGACTAAATACATGATTAGGAAGCTCATGGGGAGCATTCCAAGAGAACTGTTTTAGGTGGGAGACAAACCAAAATTACAAATACCTGGGAAGTGCATGAGTGGTAAAGAAATTAATTTCATAATCAAAAACCATCATTTCAAAATTTTTGAAGTCATCAAAACAAAAATAAATTATGCTTTTCCACTTATAATAATAATTATTTAACATTTTTTATATTAAACAATTCTGCAAGGTTAGCAAAATCCCTAACAGCGTATTTTTATGTGCTATTGGGGAGTTGGGAATGAGGATGACAATCTTGGACAACAATTTGAAATGGTTTTAGCAAAAATTCATAGCATCTATAACGTCACAAGTTTATTATCATTTTGGAAATTTCCTTCCTAATTTTATTTTAGACAATACTACAAAATCGATTTTCACGGCTCAGGTCATAATGAAGTAAGAGGTATCTCTTTCTTTTTCTCTCTTTCTTTCTTTTCTTTCCCTTCTGTGCAATCAGATTCAGGTTTTCTTTGCAGCCAGCTCTATGTGCAAAGAATCAGAATACCATTTCATTTCCTGTGACTGAGGTCAATATGTAGTTCAATCTTAAAAATAGCATAAGGAATAAAGGAATACTTGTATTTGGCTCCTCTAACCGCAAATCCTGTACTGTGTTTGCCATCAGATAGGCACTGCTAGTAGAGAGATTATATCAAAAACTAGCAGCAGCCATTTTTTTCATTAGGGATAGACTTCAACTAACTTTGACCATTGTTTTTAGGAACAAAAGAAAGTCATTGATTACTTAATCTTTTTTTTCAAGTTTTTATTTAAATTCAAGTTAGTTAACCTAAGTGTAGCATTGGTTTCAGGAATAAAATTTAGTGATTCATCACTTACTTAGACAACCCAGTGGTGGTCACAGCAAGTGCCCTCCTTAATGCTCATCACCCAATTAGCCCATTGCCCCGCCCACCACCCCTCCATCAAATCTTATCATAAGGTTGTCTGGGTATACCCAGTTTCCCCCACTATTAATGCTTTTTTAAAACTAAATGCTGTAACCATTTCAACATGTCAGTATCAGAATAGTCATTCTTAACCCTCATGGCCCATGATATAGATCCTTGCAGTAAGCCTTAGTTTACACCACGACAGAAGATAGCAGGACTAAAGATAACAAATGAGACAAGTACAGTTGACTATTTTATTCAGCAGTTCAACTGTTTTACATATATAAGACCCCAGAGTTGCACCCTTCAGGAAATGATAATTTTAATCTGTGAACAATTTAAAAATAGATTTATATATGCAATCTAATGAAATCTCCATAACCTTGGCATTCAGATTTATTTCAAATCTTTTCTTGACAGAGAAAAATAAAAATTGGGATACCATTAAAAAGGATTCTGAGGAATGTAAAGTATGTTCCATCTTTTCATTTATTGAAACTGTGCTATGGGTTGGCTTTTAAATTATAGTATTTCAATAAAATTAAATTTTGGAGATGATTACTTTAAAATTATCTTTTGAGAAATACTTGGTGAATGGAATTTTGTTCTCCCAGAAAACCTAAAAGAAAAAAAATCTCTGTTTTATAGTCAATTGTTGTTGATTTTATAATCAATTTTTATTGATTGATTAATGACATTAGGAATATTATTAATAGCATCATGTTTAATTACTAATTAACAGGATTTCTTAATAGAATATACATTTTAACAATGGAACTAGCAGCAACCACATTTTTTATGATATAAATAGAATCTTATATCTAGTCTAATAAAACTCAGTCATGTACCCAGCCAGACTTTTGCATATGTTTTATTCCCTTTGATTGTTAAAAACATGTCAAACTTGAATCAAACAGAAGTTCTCAGGTGTCACTTTATGTTTGAATTTCATTTAAAAGATGATATATAAGCTGACCTAACTGGTTATATTAACTGGGCTATTAACCGTTTACTTTCAACTAACTACACATCTTAGGAAAGACTTATTTTATTTTCCCCAAGACGTGATCACTTCTATCTTGCAGTACATAATTTAATAGATATTTCTAGAAGGATAACTTATAAAAAGAAACTATATTCTACCAAATACAGCTTAGTATCATTACACAAAATATTACATTGTGTTCCTATTATTCTTCATTAGAGACTTGAAAGGGATTAATTCTAAAAGTTTACTCAGTCCAGAGCAAAAATTGTTAACAATGTTGGGGAATAAGGTAGCCCCACTTATCTGCAGGGGATACATTCCAAGATTCCCAGTGGATGCCTGAAATCACAGATAGTATTGGACCCTATACATATGATGTATTTCCCTATACATACATACATACATACATAACTATGATAAAGTTTAATTTAAAAATTAGGTACAATAAGAGATTGACAACAATAACTAACCATAAAATGGAATAATTATAACACTATATTGTGATAAAAATTATGTGAATGTGGTCTCTCTCTCTCAAATCATCTTATAGAACTGTACTCACCATTCTTCTTGTGATGATGTGAGATGATAAAATGCCTACATGGTGAGACGAAGTGAGGTGAATGATGCAGGCATTGTGACATGACTTTAGGCTACTGTTGACCTTCTGACCACATGACAGAAGGAGGGTCACCTGCTTCTGGACCGGAGATGACCATGGGTAACTGAAACTATGGCTAAGAGGGAACTACTGTGTATACACTTGGAGTCAGAAAAATGGTTAGCCTAGTGTTAAATGTTCAAATCTGGAACCAGACAGCCTGGCTTCTAATCTACTTGAGTAATCTAATTAATCCTCTCTGAAATTCAGCTTCCCTTACATGCAAAAAGGGAATGATAGAACTATCTTACAAGGTTTATAAGGGAATGAAAGCAGATAATTCATTTAATACAGCACCTGACACGTAAAAATTAATCATTAGTCAGCAATTATCATTACATCAGTAGAGCTTGGATAGTTGAAACAATGTCACTGCAAGGCCAAACAAGAAACTTTGCTCATAGATTTTTTTTTTATTATGTTCAATTAGCCACCATATTTAGTTTCTGATGTAGTGTTCAATGATCCATTAGTTGCATATAACACCCAGTGCTCATCACATCACGTGCCCTCCCTAATGCCCATCACCCAGTTACCCCATCTCCCACTCCCTCTCTTCTGCAACCCTCAATTTGTTTCCTGGAGTCCAGATTCTCTCATGGTTTGTCACCCTCTCTGATTTCTTACCATTCAGTTTTCTCTCCTTTCACCTACGGTCCTCTGCACTATTCCTTATATTCCACATATGAGTGAATCCATATGATAATTGTCTCTCTCTGATTGACTTATTTCACTTAGCATAATACCCTCCAGTTCCCCCCATGTCAATATAAATGGTAGGTATTCATCCTTTCTAATGGCTGAGTAATATTCCAATGTATATATGAGTCACATTTTCCTTATCTGTACACCCGTGGAAGGACATCTTGGTTCCTTCTACAGTTTGGTCTTTGTGGACATTGCTGCTAAGAACATTGGGGTGTATGTGCCCCTTCTTTTCACTACATCTGTACTTTTGGGGTAAATACCCAGTAGTCCAATTCCTGGGTCATAGGGTAGCTCTACTTTCACGTCTTGAGGAAACTCCATACTGTGTTCCAGACTGGCTCTACCAGCTTTTGGTATCAGCTGAGATGTGATTTGTGACGCAGTATGTGATCTATTCTGTAGAAAGCTCCAAGTGCACTTGAGAAAAATGAGTATTCTGTTGTTTTAGGATGGTATGTTCTGTATATATCTGTGAAGTCCTTCTGGTCCAGTGTGTCATTCAAAGCCCTAGTTTCTTTGTTGATCTTCTGCTTAGATGATCTGTCAATTGTTGTATGTGGGGTGTTGAAGTCCTCTACTATTAATGTATTATTATCATTATGTTTCTTTACTTTGGATATTAACTGGTTTATATAATTGGCTGCTCCCATGTTGGAGGGTATAGATATTTACAATTGTTAGATCTTCTTGCTGGATAGACCCTTTGAGTATGATATAGTGTCCCTCTACATCTTTTACTACAGTCTTTGGTTTAAAATCTTATTTGTCTGATATGAGGATTGCTACCCCAGCTTCCTTTTGAGGTCCACTAGCATGATAAATGGTACTCCATCCCCTCACTTTCAATCTGGAAATGTCTTTAGGTTCAAAATGAATCTCTTCTAGTCAGCATATGGATGGGTCCTGCTTTTTCATCCAATCTGATACCCTGTGTCTTTTTATGGAAGCATTCAGCCCATTTACATTCACAGTAACTATTGAAACATATGAATTCAGTGCCATTGTATTGCCTACAAAGTCCCTATTTCTGTAGATTGTCTCTGTTACTTTCTGGTCTATGTGACTCTTGGGGTCTCTCCTCACTTACAGTATCCCCCTTAATATTTCTTGCAGGGCTGGGTTGGTGGTCATATATTCTTTCAGTTTCTATCTGTCCTGGAAACTCTTTATCTTTCCTTCCATTCTGGATGACAGTCTTGCTGGATAAAGTATTCTTGGCTGCATGTTCTTCTCATTTAGTACCCTGAATATATCCTACCAGCCCTTTCTGGCCTGCCAGGATTCTGTGGATAGGTCTGAAGTTATTCTGATGTTCCTCCCTCCATATGTAAGGAATCTCCTCCCCCTAGCTGCTCTCAGGATAGCTTCTTTGGCTCTAAGATTTTCAAGCTTCACTATTATATGTCTGAGTGTTGATCTGTTTTTATTGATTTGGGGAGGGGTCCTCTCTGCCTCTTGGACATGAATGCTTCTTTCCTTCCCCAGTTTAGGGAAGTTCTCAGCCATGATTCCCTCAAATATATCTTCTAGCCTTCCTTCTCTCTTTCCACCCCCTCTTGGATCCTCGTGATTCTGACATTAGCTCTTTTCAATACATCATTAAATTCTCAAAGTCTTTCTTCATGAACTATTAGTTGTTTTGCTCTCTTTTCCTCAACTTCCTTCCTTTCCATCAGCCTGTCCTCTAGGTTATTATTCTCATTTCTACCTCATTGACCCTAGCTTTTAGAGCATCCACTTTAGACTGCATCTCCTTCATAGCATTTTTAATTTCAGGCAGATTAGATCACAATTATGCCCTTAGAGATTCTTTATTGTTGTTTATGCTTTTTTCAACCTTAGCTATTAACTTTATAACTGTTATCCTGAATTCCATAGCTGATATTTTGCTTATATCCATGTGGATTAGCTCTGTAGTAGGGAATATTGCCTCTGGTTCTTTCCTTTGGTGTGTTTTCCTCCCTCTAGTCATTCTGCCCAAGGAAGGGTGGTTGAGTGAATGAACAGCGTCCAAAATATCAACCATGACCCAAGCAAAATGCACCTTAGAAAAAAATCCAAAGTGGTCTGAAGCCACCACAGAAAAGCAGATAATGTGAAAATGAACCAAAACAATATAAAATGAGGTGGGGGAGAGAGACTGTGATCTCACAGGGTGTACAGAGCAGGTTGGCTCCTGAATGAATTTTGGCCTGTGTGTTAGAGGACATCATATCCCAAAATTGCAAGGAAAGCAAAGTTCATATATATATATATAAAATTGGGTAGAGTGAAAAAAGGATTAGAATGAGGCATAAATGTATATAACGTAGATGTGAGGAAAAAACGTTAAAAAGCGACTTACAAACATAAGTCGGTAAAATAAGAATCTAGTTGAAATGGGAAAAGGTTAAAAAAAAAGAAAAGAGGGGCGCCTGGGTGGAACAGCAGTTAAGCGTCTGCCTTCGGCTCAGGGCGTGATCCTGGCGTTATGGGATCGAGCCCCACATCAGGCTCTTCCGCTATGAGCCTGCTCTTCCTCTCCCACTCCCCCTGCTTGTGTTCCCTCTCTCGCTGGCTGTCTCTATCTCTGTCGAATAAATAAATAAAATCTTTAAAAAAAAAAAAAGAAATGTAAAATTTTAGACTGAAGGATAAACAAGTTGTGCAGAAACACCTGTAGCTCAATATATAATTTTCCCCTGGCACTGGTGTTTTACAGTCCTGTGGGATTTATACACTTGTCATTCACCTGTTCTTCCAGTCTGTCTTCTGGGGGAGGGGCCTGCTGTTTTGCTTCTCAGGTGTCTTTGCCTGGGCAGAGTTGCCCTACCCCTTGTCAGGGAGATGGGCTCAAGGTGAACTCTGTGGCTCTGTGTGGCTTCTGTTCCCTGGTGGCTTTCTGACCCTTTTCAGAGGGTCAGAGCAAAAATTGCTGTGCCAGTTCTTCAGCTAAGAGCCACTAGATCATGGTCCCCCTTCTTCAATAAACTCCCTAGGTCAAACCGTCTCCACTTCTGTGTGCCCCAAACCTGCATACACCCCTGGTTTGCCCCACATCAATTCTCCTGGGGGGAATCACTGGAGCCATGAGCAACACTTCACTTTTGTGTTTTTGAGACCGCAAGTGATTGTGGGCTCACGCACACACCTCGCTCCACTGCTCCCAGGTCATGGCTGGATGCCATCCTACTATCCTTTCCGGGACCACCGCCGCCCTGAGAGCTGTTGCCTAGTCGTGGGCACAGCCATTTCATCTCTCACAGGCGATATTAAATGGCCCTCACATTCCAGTCTTTTTCAGGGTGCTCAGGTAAAGAGCGATCTCCCTACCTGCCCAGCTCTAGGTTTATGGTGACCAGAGCTGAGAGTCTCTTCTAGGCTCAATGACTGTAACCAGGTTCTCTGCTCTACTTCTTGGGCACTCTATTGGATGAGACACCCCCATTCTTTCTGTGTCTTCTGAGATCTTGAGGCCATAGTGACCCACCTAGGATTCTGCTTTCATTGCCTGTGCCCCTTTCAGAGAGCAATGTCTTTCACTGGAGCAGATTCCTAAGGGTTCCAATTTTGAGATCCAATGTTATATCACTTTCCAGTAACCAGCTTATGGAGGCTCCCTCCCCACTCTGTTTATCTTCTGATATTTCTCAAAGATTCATGATTCTGCACCTCCTATCTTGAATAAGCAGTTGTTTTTCTGCTTGTGAAGTTCCAGGTATATTTTCTTACATGTTAGATTGAATTCATGTGTCTTCAGAATGGTTTCATAGCTATCCAGCTAATTTCAAGGGACCAGATGACACAAGGTCCCCTACTCTGCAACCATCTTCTAGAATGCAGCTTTCAACTAAACTGCTCAGATTTTTAATATAATCTAGAAGAGACTTAGAAATGTGTAAGTATGGTGCACTTGGGTGGCACAGTTAGTTAAGAGTCCAACTTTTGTCTTCAGTTCAGGTCGTGCTCTCAGGGTTGTGAGATCAAGCCTGAAGTTGGGCTCTGCACTCAATGTGGAGTCTGTTTATGTTTCTTTCTCCCTCTCCCTTTATCCATCCTCCCTGTGCACTCTCTCTCTTTCTCTCTAAAATCAATAAATAAATCTAAAGAAAGAAAGAATGAAAGAAAGAGAAAAGGGGAAGGGGAAGGGGAAAGTTAAAGGGAAGGGAAGGAAAGGGAAGGGAAGGGAAGGGAAGGGAAGGAAAGGAAAGGAAAGGAAAGGAAAGGAAAGGAAAGGAAAGGAAAGGAAAGGAAAGAAAGGAAAGAAAGGAAAGAAAGGAAAGAAAGGAAAGGAAAGGAAGTTATGTGGTAAGTTCTTCCCTAGGTTGAATGGCTGGGAACCTAGGAAAGTGGATATTAGAAGTCACAGCTGCTACAGTTAATGGAGAACCAATTTTCTCTTAAGGTTTTTAAAGCTTTCTGCATGTGCTCCAGTATGACCGAGGAAGTTGTCAAAGAGATAGTAGTTGTTTTTTCTTTTTTTTTCTTTTCCCTCTAAAGGGTTGATTATTTGAAGAGCTTGCAATCTAGTTTTAGAAATGTGCCTAAGAAAATAAGTGCAATAAATAAGAATGGAGACACTTGTGTGTTTTCACTTCCCCACAGCTAGAATTAAAGAAAATCCAGAGTCAGTGTTCTTCACCTCTATGCGAATTGTTAAACTGGATTATACTAGCCATGTGCCCTTGGAAAGAAGTTAAGGTACTATTCTCCTCAGGAGTAGGAAAGGGAATTTGAGAATGTTTGGGCTTCTCTGTGTAAGTGAGGAAACATTCTGAAATAAATATGAAGAATGATCCTTACCTTAGTCCATGCTTGCATAGGATAATTTATATATCATTTTTCATGTCTTCTATGAGGAGAGATAAGGAGGAAATTTGTGAGGATGTTTTAAGCTCTTTCTATCAGATACGGAAAGAAGGGGAGGAAAATTTGACCTCATAGGAAAATTATCTGAGTCGGTAAGGGAGGAAAATTTGACCTCAAATCAAGAACAGTGACCGAAAATGACAATCTGCTCCTGATTTGAATTAATTAGAAAAATAATAATGGACTCTTTACAAGTTTTCTTCTGCTTTTTGCAACTTTAGTTTGTATTTTGCATTAGTGGTGGTGCTCTCTATCAAAGTGGTGGTGGTTTTGGGAGGTTACAAATAGAAGAGCCCCAACTGCTACAACTGAAAAATAAATATCACACATTGAGTAAAAGATGCCTGAATTTTCCTCTGTAAATTATCCTACTTATATCTGTCATTATTAAAAATCAATTATATTGGTTTACCTACCTAATGTACCTACTAAGTTGCATTATTAAGAATTTATGATGCTGTTTCACATCGTCTCGTTTCAAATATATATCAGGATCAGCCTATGGAAAATGCTGCCTTCTTTTCTGAGCTTAAATGGGCCCTGACTTTGGATCACCATATCATTTAGACAGCACTATCCAGGAGAAATTTCTGTGATGAGAGGCTCCTGGCTGGCTCAATCAGAAGCACATGTGACTCTTCATCTCAGGGTGTGGGTTCGTGACCCACATTGGGTGTAGAGATTACTTAAATAAATAAATAAATAAATAAATAAATAAATCTTAAAAAAAGAAATTTCTGTGATGATGGAAATGCTGTGTATGTGTGCTGTTCAATAACACAGCCATTATCCACATGGCTATTGAGTACCTGAAATGTGACTGTGAGACTCAAAAACTAATTAAAAAAAAAAAAGGTTATTGAGGAATTATTTACATACAATAAACAAAATAGCCACAATTTCCATTTCCTGTACTCTCTATTCCTTTGTGTAAATTCATATTTTCATGTAGTATCATTTTTTTTTTCTGCCTGAATTTTTCCTGTAACATTTCTTGTAGTGTGGGTCTGCTGGTGATGAATTCTTTCAGGTTTTGTGTATCTGAACAGTCTTCTGCTTAGCTTCATTTTTATAGATTTTTTTTTGTTTTGACTAAATATTGAACTCTAGGTTGACAGTGTTTTCTTTTCAGTACTTAAAAATATACTTTAAAAAATACTCCACTGTCTTCTCACTGGAATTATCTCCAAGAAGAAATCTCTTTTTTCCCCATCATCCTTATCCTCTGTAATGTAGTGTAACATTTTCTGTTTATCACTGATGTGGAGCCATTTGACTATGATGAAAATTGGTCTAGTTTTCTTCAGGTTTCTCGTGCTTGGTGTTCATCAAGCTTCATGGAACTGTGAGTTTGTCCTATTTGGAAAATTTTTAGCCATTATATATTTTTGCAAAATATAAAAATTTTGAAAGATTTTTCTGTCCCTCCTTTTCAAGTTTGAACATGATGTTTTGTTTCTTCTTCTTTTTTTAAATTCTCTTTTATTTCTGTGTTCCTTTTGGGTAGTTTCTATTGCTACTTCTTAAAGGCCACTAATATTTTCTTCTGCAATGTCTAATCAGTCTTTAATCCCATCTAGTATAATTTTCATTTGCCCATTGGTTTTTTTATATTTTTCATGTTTCCGTTTAACTTTTTGAACATATAGAATGTAGTTACAATAATTGGCATAATGTCCTCATCTTTTAATTCTAACATTGATGTCTGTTCTGAGTCAGTTTCACTTTACTAATGTTTTTCTGCTTTTTTGCATGCCCAGTGATTCTTTCTCAGCTACTGGATATTTTGAATTTTAAATTGTAGGCTTCTGGGTTTAAAAAAAATCCTATAAATATTCTTAAGCTTTGTTCTGGAATGCAGTTAGGTTACTTGCAAGTAGTTTGATCCTTTGGTTCTGGTTTTAATATTTACTGGGTGAGAGTAGAAGAGTGCTCAGCTTAGAGCTAACTACACCCAGCTACTGAAACGAAACCCTTCAGTACCCTCTATCTGCTCAGGCTGCTTGTGGGGTCAAGGAACATACTCAGCTCTGTGCCAGAATCAGGGAGTGTTACTGCTAGTTTTTCCAGGTGGTAATTTTTTTTGAGGGGGGCTGCTTTAAATAGTTTTCTCAAATGCATACAATCATTAGTCAGTACTAACCAAATAGGAATTCTTGAGGGAATAATCTGCATGTCTCTGGATTTCTGTCTCTGTGCTGTTGCCTCTTCTCTAGTACCTGTCCTGCAAACTTGAGCTGCCTTGCTATTTCCAGCTCCATCTCCTCAACTGAGGAAGTCTGTCTGACTCTACATGGGTTTCTCCACACTAGATATTCTCTCAAGGAAATAAATTGGAGCAGTTATGGGGTTCACCTCCATCTCAGAGATCCATTTTTTATGGTTTAGTGTCCATTATCTTGAAAGCTGTTTTTCATACATTTTGTCAGTTTTTTGGTAGTGTTTAGTTGCTTAGGTGGAAGTATAAATCCAGTCCCTATGTTCTATCTTGATCAGAAATGGAGGTCAAGAGATGGATTTAATTTTATTTAAATTTAAATTTAAATACTAATAAGTTGTTCAAGCTGCCATTATGAGAAGCCATAGCTCTCGACTGCCCATACCACACCAATAACAAAACTTGTTATGCGTAATTAGTTTCAGTAGACATCAAATGTACAAAGCATCATCCCTTTAAAATATATCTTTAGGGGATGCCAGGGTTACTCAGTCAGTTTAGTATCTGCTTTCAGCTCAGATTACAATCTCGGGGTCCTGGGATTGAGCCCAGCATCAGGCTGCCTGCTCAGCGGGGAGTCTGCTTCCCCTCTGACCGCCCCCCCCAACTCATGCTCGCTTTCTCTCTCTCAAGTAAATAAATAAAATCTTTAAATAAATAAATACATAAGTAAATACATAAATAAATAAAAATATGTCTTTAGGACTACATAAGGGACCTTAAAATGTTGTAGATTTCATAGTATATACTGACCTTAGATGTTAACTGTTACTTTTAATATTATACGGTAATCAGGAAAGACCAAGTTTTTAAAAAAAATTTTTTTAATATAGTTGACAAACAATGCTACATTAGTTTCAGGTATACAGCGTAGTGATTCAGCTTCTTTATATGTTAAGCTATGCTCAGCACAAGTGTAGCTACCATATGTCACCACAGTGCCATTACAATATCATTAAGTATATCCCCTATGCTGTGACGTTTATTCACATAACTTACATTGCATGACTGGAACCCCGTATCTGCCACTCCTTTTCACCATTTTGTTCACCACCCGATTCTCCCCTCCCCTCTGGCAACCATCTCTGTTTGTATACATGGAAAGACCCGTTTTTTTTAATGCAACATGCAATTTGAATGGACTTCCCTAAGAGAAAGACCACGAGCTGAAAACAAAAATTAGGTTTAAAAGTAAGTATTTGTTTAAAATTAGAAAGAAAATTAAAATTAGAAATGAATTATTACAAATTATAAAGTTAAAAAAGTTGACAATACCACAGACATCATAAAAACCAGAAAGTTAGCAAAATACGTATATTAATTTTCTTAGCATTATACTCTAGCTTCATCCATGTCATTGCAACTGGCAAGATTTCATTCTCAGCCAACTCGTCAATAACTCAGTAATATTCCATTTGATATATACACCACCTTTTCTTTATCCATTCATCAATCAATGGACATTTGGTCTGTTTGCATAATTTGGCTATTGTTGATAATGTTGCTATAAAAATTGGGGCATATGTAACCCTTTGAAGTAGTAGTTTTGCATTCTTCAGGTAAATACCTAGTAGTACAGTTGCTGGATCATAGGGTAGCTCTATTAACTTTTTGAGGAAACTCCACAGTGTTTTCCAGAGTGGCTGCACCACTTTGTATTCCCACCAACAGTGCAAGAGCATTCCCCTTTCTCTGCATCCTGTCGATACCAGTTTCTTGTCATTCTGACAGGTGTGAGGTGATATCTCATTGTAGTTTTGATTGGTATTTCCCTGATGATGAGTGATGTTGAGCATCTTTTCATGTGTCTGTTGGCCATCTACATGTCTTCCTCAGAAAAATGTCTATTCATGCCTTCTGCCCATTCTTTAATTGAATTATTCCTTTCTGGGGTGTTGAGTTTCGTAAGTTCTTTATATATATTGGATACTAATCTCATCAAATTTTCAAAGAATAGAATTATTGAGAGTACATCTTTAGATCACAATAAAATTAAACAAGAAAACAACTTTTTGAAATTTTTTCTTCCAACTTTTTATATAATAATAGTTAACATACAGTGTAATATTAGTTTCAGGTGTAGGATTTAGTGATTCATCACTTACATACAACACCCAGTGCTCATTACAAGTGCCTTCCTTCATACCCATCACCTATTTAATCCACCTGTCCAAAACCCCTCCAGTCACCCTCAGTTTTTTCTCTATAGTTATGAGTCTGTTTTACGGTTTTCCTCTCTCTTTTCTCCCCCTGGTTCATCTGTTATGTTTCTTAAATTCCTCATATAGTGAAGTCATATGGCATTTGTCTTTATAAGATATCAATTTGAAAGATACCTAGAAAAACCCCAAGTTCCCAGAAATTGACACTTCCTCAGAATTATTTTAAAAATTAAAGTTGGACTTGTAGCTATTGCAGTGTGAATTCACTAAGCTCAGTGAAGAGATTAGGAAATGGACTCACATATCCAGTTGCCTGATTTATGACAAAAGTCAGAGTGAAGCAGTGCGGTAGGAAAGAGATGATATTTTCAGTAAACAGTGCCAGACAGCTGGCTCACCATATTTTAAAAATGTATCTGTTGCCCTTCATTATACCATACACAAAAGTCAAATGCAGTCTTCAATGTGAAAAAGAAAACACAGCAGAGGAGGGAGACCGATGTGGGGACCCCGGGATCATGCCTGAGCCGAAGGCAGACGCTTAATGACTGAGCCACCCAGGCGCCCCTCAAAATTTGATCTATTTTAAAATTTAAAAAATGTCTTTTCTTCTTAAGCTCCAAACATTTTCTTTCTTTCCATTGCAGTTGTTATATCCTGTGACATTTACAAGGACGGGTTCTGCTATACTAGAGCAATGAACATGCGAGGGGACTTAGTGACCCAGATTCTTTTCTGCTTAAACATGTCAGTGAATTCAGCATGAATTTATGATTCAAATTCTCTGAAAAAGTGTCTGGCTTCAAAAGCAGGCCACCAACTTCAAAAGCAGGCTACATTTGTCAGTTGGACTCTTCAAGAATATGTCTGAAAAAATGAGAGTCAAGCATAATTATGTAAACAAAACATTTAATTGTTCAATTTAAAATGCAGAAATTCTGCCCATTAAAAAACATTGAGCAAAATGGCAACCCATGGACTGAAAGAAGATACTTATAATAAATATGTCCAAGAATGTCTAAAGAATATAAAAAGAATTCCTACAGTGAGGTAAGTAGTAGACAGATAACTCAATAGAAAATATGTATATACGCAAAAGGCTGGAATGGACAGTTCACCAAAGAGGATATCTAAATGACCAGTTGCTACATGAACTTCATTTGTCCTCAGGAAAATGCATATTAAAACCCCAGAGAGGGGCGCCCGGGTGGCTCAGTCCTTGAGCAGCTGCCTTCAGCTCATGTTGTGATCCCAGGGCCCTGGGATGGCGCCCCGCATCAGGCTCCCTCCTCTGCTGGGAGCGAGCTTCTCCCTCTCCCACTCCCCTGCTTGTGCTCCCTCTCTCGCTGTCTCTCTCTCTCTCTCTCTGCCAAATAAATAAATAAAATCTTTTAAAATTTAATTAAATTAAAACCCCAGAGAATTATTGCTCTATGTTCACCAGAATGGCTAAAATTACACAGATTGAAAACATCAAGTGTGTTGAGGATTTGGAGCCATTTATATACTGCTGATGGGAACGCCAATTAGCATAATGCTTTCAGAAAACTCTGATGCTACCTGTTACACCTAAGTGTATTCATCCCTTATGTCCCACTAATGAGGGCAATGTCTTTGTCAAAAACCACATAACAGCAGCCCTATTTCTATTAGCTCCAAACTAGAATCTACTCAAATGCCCACTAACAGGCACACAAATAAAATGTGGTATATTCAAATAATTGGCTATCACTCAGCAATAAGAATTAGTAATCTGTAATTAAACCCAACAGTGCGGTTGCATAAATATATAATTTTTAGTGTAAAGCTCTACACACTAAAAAATAAATATCTTTCAATTTATGTAGAGTACAAAACAGGCAAATGGATTCCATGCTCTTAGAGATCAGCATAGTGGTCCCCATGTGTGTAGTGAGGGAGAGGTTGAGAGGGGCTGACTGCCTGGGGAGCTAGGGCTGTTCAATGTCCTGAGCTTGGCCCCTGCTGCATACCTGTTCCTACCTTCTCTATAGTCATCAAACCATTTGTTTATATGCCCTTTATGCGTATTATGTTTCAATATAAAGTTTAAAACCCCAGCATTCAAATTTCTTGATTTTTGAATTCTTAAACGCATTTATGACCAAGGCGAGTGATCCTGCGGCTTCACACAGGGATATAGCAAGCCCTCAAAGGAATAATTTCCGGATTGTGGGAAAAGCAGGCCAGCACTACATTCCTGGCAAAGCTTACTTACATTGTCTGGGTCTTGTTTGTGAAAGCATTGACACTTCAAGCTCTGTAAATGATTTTTAGAAGAGCTTCTACTATTTTATCGTTGGAGGGTTTATGAAATCCAGAGGATCCAAGAACTTGAACGTGCTCCAGCTGAGAACACGCGTGGGTTTATAAAAGCAAATCAAAAGCAGGTCACAGCATTAACATTCAGTGGGAACGCAGGGAGAATCAGAGTCAAACTCTGGCAATGCTGGGGCTTGAGGCTGATTTTTTACTTTTACTTTGCAAGTTTCTGATGGGCGGGGCATCCAGTGCTCCCTTTAATTCCCCAGCTGTGCTTCTCTTTGAGCAAGTGCTTTCCTGCGCTAATCACATTTCTTAGAGCAAGAGAACTTGACATAGTGTGAGCACTGTCAGCTATTAAATGTACTCCTAAAAGATCCTCAAAATGAGATTTCCAAGGGAGATCGTTTGGCTTATACTGTGGACTGTTTGTGTTGCAGAAGGTAAGAGTAAAAAAAAGGAAGACTTTTTTCTATATTCTAAAACATTTGCTGATATGCCTTTCGCAGTAATAGGAATTTAGTCTAGAAAATGTGATTTAATTACTGTTCTGTAGCTTGGTGTGTGCGTGGCTTTTGACATTGTTAAGTTTTTAAAAATGGAAGTAGTTTATTTAAATGATGTGACGATTTATCATGATTTTATTTAATGTAAAATTTCAAAAAATGATTTTTTCTAAAGATTTTATTTATTACTTTAAGAGAGAAAGAGAAACAGAGAGAGCACAAGCAGGGGGAGAGGCAGAGGGATAGGGAGAAGCAGACTCCCCACTGAGCTGGAAACCCGCCCCCCCATCCCCATCCCCACCCCCACCCCCACCCTCACCCTCACCCCTCACCCTCACCCTCATGGGGCTCCATCCCAGGACCTGGATCTCATGACCTGAGCCAAAGGCAGACACTTAACCATCCAAGCCACCTAGGTGCCCCTCAAAGAGTGTTTTAATAAGCATTATAAGAACTATAATATATCATAATAAATTCACCTGAAATATTCATAATTTATTTTTTTTGCTTAGAATTTTCACCAAAATGTTTTGTGTGAAAGTATTAAGAAACATGTGAACATATATAGAAGCAGAACAGATATTAGACAATAGAAGCCTTCAAATCATCTAATGTTTGGATTTATTTAAGATATAGATGTTAACTCTCTCTAAAGAAAATTCCATTTATCATTTACAATTGACATGGCCACAGCCTTAGAAGTCTTGGAGACAAGGAAGCATTACTTGTATCATTAGAATGAAAATATCACACAAATTTGAAAAAAATGAACATGCAATGTTTGTAACATCTAAGTTATTCAAAAGGGATTTTTCCTGTGGTGTATTTGAGACATATTCTAGAAGAGCAGTCTTTAGGAGTAGCGAATATGAATGGAGAAGTTTTCTTTCTGGTATCAGTAAGACAATTACTAGATGTATATTAAATGTAATTCTAACACTACTGCTCAATAGATTAAAAAGTTTCTTTGGAGGAAATGTGATTTCCAATTCATAATAGGTAACTGGTTATGTAATAATATTTGACTGACATTTTTAAACCAAATCAGTTACCTATCATTCATAAATTTCCAAACTTTTCACTAAGTCAACAAGTTTTGATTGAGTGCTTACTTCATGTCAGCCTCTAAGCATTGAGGAATGTTAGCAAAGAACACAAAATCTCTCTCCTTGAGCGTCTTTCAATCCAGAAAATAAAGGTAGATATCTCTTTCATTATATCCTTTAATCATTTTTGTAAGGTTTATTCAAATGTGTTCAATTATTTTCTAGGATAGAGCCTTTTTTCAGTTTTGCATTCTAATATGCTACTCCTTGATTTTTAGCTTGGAAACCTTATATACAACCACCTTTTAAACTAGGTATTCCATCATTTCCCTGCACACAAAAATATTCTACTTAGTATTCAAAAGTAAAATATTATCGTATTGGCAGAGTTCCAGAACCCTGTTAATGTTACCAATAGCAGCAAACATCTTTTTCTTTTGTTGTTAAGATTTTATTTATTCATTTGACAAACAGAGAGGAAGAGAGAGCATAAGCAGGGGGACAGGCAAAGGGAGAGGGAGAAGCAGGCTCCCGGCTAAGCAGGGAGCCCAATGTGGAACTCGATCCCAGGACTCTGGGATCATGACCTGAGCTAAAGGCAGATACTTAACCCACTGAGCCACCCAGGCACCCCGCAAACATCTTTTTCCTTACATAGTGTTTTTGTCATTTCTTTAACGGGAGTACTTTCAGTGTCCAATATTTACTTACTTTTGCTGAGGCTTTATGTGGATATCATTTGTCACGTAAGGAAGATTTGTTTTATTTCTAGTTCATGTTTCAAACTCAAGAATTGAGGCCAAGTTTAATTAAACTGTTTAAGAGATTACAAAGTGGAATTTAAAATATTAAAATTGGGTGCTACAAAATATGTAATAAAAATTAAATAGCGATTTAAACTCCTTACATAATTGATTCCAGCTGACTCATTCCATCTGTATTTTGTATTTCATCAAAATGTGTTTAAATGTGATATCGCTTTCTGCCGGTGGAACACTGGTTTGAATACTATCACAATTGGCTTTATTCAACCAGGCTTGACGTTTTAACAGCATTTCATAAATGGCCTCTGCTCTGTGTAAAGTGACCATTCCTCAAAAAATGCTACTCACCACTAAAGAAGAATAACAGCCGATAGGAAAAATTTATTGGCCCAAGTTTCTCAGAGACCAACTAGTACCTTTTTATTTTTTTTATATTTATTTTTAAAATTTTTTATTATATTATGTTAGTCACCATATAGTATATCCTTAGTTTTTGATGTAATGTTCCATGATTCATTATTTGCATATAACACCCAGTGCACCATGCAATATGTGCCCTCCTTAATACCCATCACCAGCCTAGCCCAATCCCCCACCCCCCTCCCCTCTGAAACCCTCAGTTTGTTTCCCAGAGGTCACAGTCTCTCGTGGTTCATTCCCCCTTTTGTTTACCCCCCCTTCATTCTTCCCTTCCTTCTCCTACCGATCTCCCTGCTATTCCTCATGTTCCACAAGTGAGTGAAACCATATGATAATTGTCTTTCTCTGCTTGACTTATTTCACTTAGCATAATCTCCTCCAATCCCCTCCATGTTGCTGCAAATATTGGATAATCATTCTTTCTGATGCCTGAGTAATATTCCATTGTATCTATGGACCACATCTTCTTTATCCATTCGTCTGTTGAAGGGCCTCTCGGCTCCTTCCACAGTTTAGCTATTGCGGACAATGCTGCTATGAACATTGGGGTACATATGGCCCTTCTCTTCACTAAAACTAGTACCTTTTTAATGCAATAGGCTCTCTGCATTCCCATTGCCATTGTATAGAAACATGAGTTGCTGCCTTATAAAACATTGTGTTTGCAGGAGTCCTCACAGGCTGCTAAGAATCTGGTCAGAGTTACAGGACAAAGTTGAGAATAACAGTCCCTCAGACATACCACATACTCTTTGAAATTAGCCACAGGCCAGAAATTCCTGGCTGATAAATGTGAATAAATTAAAACCTACTGAAACATGTCCAAGTACACACTGGCTATTTTGTGTGGAGAGATATATGTGTTATCTAATTCTAGATGTTTGAAGGACAAAAAAGTTCTTTCAGGACTTAAAATATATTATAGATCAAAGCTAGAGAGATTCTCTTCTATCAGAAAGAGGAGGAAAAACATTTTTTCTATATTGTTTCAAGTACAAGATGGTTTCAAATTTGATTTAACCCTAAAATGGAAAAAATAACTGATATTATAAATCGTAAGAATTTGTTATAAAATTTCTTCTTTTACGAGTATATGTGTGAATGTAATACACAGCAATCTAATCCAGAAAACTTGAGGTAGTGGTTTTTAATCCAAAATTCTATGTTTCAATCCCAGTATCATAAACAAGAATTCTTCTCCTTTCACCAAAACCCCACATTTTCAGAGATAGTTGTGTGCTGTTTACCTTTATGGTGTGACTTAAAGTTGTGCAATGACCCAACTTGCCTTCAGTATCCCCTCTTCTTCAAAAATGTTTTACACGTTGATACAACCAGATTCAACAAACCTGAAGTTTATGTGGGATGACAAACACTCTGAATAAATAGTTTAGAAGAGTTAAAGCTAGTATTATTCACTCAGTTCACTGTGAATTATTCTAAGTTGATAGCTTCTCCGTAGCAATTTTAGTGAGGAAAGGTAGAAAGGGTGATGAGGGTGAAGAGCTGGACTCAGCATGTCTGGGACGTAGGGGGTTCCTGGGGAGGGGAGTTCCGGTGGGGAAGTGTGCCCTTAAGCCCATGAGAAGGGTCAGAGCAGCTGGCCCGGATGTCATGAGAGGGAGAGCTGTGGCAAAGCAGGCCTTGTATTTAAAGTGCAGGCGTAGCCGGAGAGTGCACATGCTACTCTTCCGCCTGCACGTAACGTTCAACTAGAACTGAATTACTAAGTGTTGCTGAAATTATTCTTAGCTAGAAGTAAGTTCCCACATGACACACAAATTAGTAGAGTCTTCATCTTTGGCCTTTGATTGCTAGGGCCTGAGCCAAAGTCTAAATCGATCCACTTTTCTTTGCTCAATCCCTGATTGTTCACCAGCCTTTGCACTTTTCCTTCTTCCCAGCCATGCCCCCCCTGCTTACCCCACACACCAGCCCCCACCTGCCCAGGCCTGTGAGATTCTTGCCAACCAATCTCTCCTGTGCTCACTTTACCTGTTTAACAACTTTAACTAGTTTCAGAATATGATGCATAAAAAGGACATGAAGTCATTGGGGGGGGGTGTTACAATTCAGCTTAAAATTGTAAGGAAACCTTACAAAAATGGCTCAGAGAAATTAAAGTAATGGAACAGAAAAAAATCACAAAAATAACAGAAGGGAAGGGGTAAAAAGATTTGACAGAGCACTTTTATTTGTTTTGACATTTTAACTGGCAGCAAGTTTCTCAAACCTTGTTGACCAAAAATGTAACAGAAAAGTGGTTACCGAAACCTTCACTTTTAGACTCCAAAGTTTTTATTTTTTGAACTAGACTAAAATGATTCCTGACTTCAAAATTATAACATAAATTCAAACTTAGGACACATGGACAAGACGTACAGATATCAGTTTCTTGAGTTCATGCAACAGAGCTCTAAGATCACTAACCATTTGTTCCCAAGTCTTATCTTTTACATTTGTTACCATCCATGTGCTCTTTCCAGAGGTTGCCTATAATCTGCAGAGGTAATGGAAAGGCTCCAAGAGAGTTCCCTATTCATCCATCCATTTTTTCTTTCGTTTCTTTGTTCATCCAATGATCTTTTTAAAAAGATTTATTTATTTGTCAGAGAGACATAGAGAAAGCACAAGCAGGGGGAGCAGCAGGCTGAGGGAGAAGCAGGCTGGCTCCCTGCTGATAGCAGGGATCCCGACCCAGGGCTGGATCTCAGGACCCTGGGATCATGACCGGAGCCCAAGGCAGACACTTAATCGACTGAGCCACCCAGGCGTCCCCCAATGACCATTTCTTGAGTGACTGTTAAGTGCCAGGCCCTATGACTAGCATTTTCCAAAAGTCTGTTTAGTGGGAAAAACAAAAGGAATGATTATTATAGTTTATTAACATACTGTATTTTATCATATAAAGTATTGTGATGGAGATAAGCAAAAGAGAGATTATCAAATCATTTAGAAGAGGCAAGAAACTCAAATAGGAATGAGAGGATGGAGTGGGATAGGGTTGAGGAGTTGATTTGTAAGAGGTGGAATGAAGAGAGGGAAATAGGTCAGAGTCGGGATGACATCTTGGGTAGGCTTTGAAGGTTGAATAGGAGTTAACCAGGTAAGAATGACATTTAAGACTGAGAAAACACCAATTGGTACACAAAAGACTAACAGTAGATCTGTAAAAATGGAGGCTTGAAATCACCTCCCACGTTTCTAGATCTTCCATCAATGGCATTTCCACAAGTGCTACACGTGAAATTGGGTATAGTGTGTATTGTTTTTCTTCTTTTTCTTTTTCATTACTTACCCTCAAGAATTGTCCTGAGAATTATTCGGATGCTAAATCATTCCTGCTACAAAGTTTTTAAAGGTCCTCAATTAATGTCGCCCTCTGACTCAGCTCCTTTTTACAGCAACCAGTTGGTATATATGAACAATTTATTTTAAGAAGCTACCATTTTGGCTTGAACAATAATTGGCACTAGGTATTAGCGACCCAAACACTACACATTCCAAGAAACTTGATCTCAGTGATGTATTCAAACTGTATCCTGACAGTAACTTGTTTCAAGCCTAATTATGGCATCCTTATATTCGCCTGACTTCTTATAGCTATTACCAGTTCTCCCGTTGGCTTTTTGTAATCCTAGAATTCTCTCCATGGTCTTTACCCTGTTAAAATTGCAAGAAGAAATTGTGTAATCATACCTTTAAATTTCAAAAATACAATTTTATTTCTTCAAGTGCTTTAATAATGCAATATAATCTCTGTTTTTTCAAGAGTTATTTTTTAAAACTTTATTTGTGGGCACCTGAGTGGTTCAGTCGTTAAGCAACCAACTCTTGATTTCAGCTCAGATCATGATCTCAGGGTCAGAGGATCAAGCCCTGAAGAGTGCTCCACAGTAAGCACAGAAGGCTTGAGATTCTCTCCTCGCTCGTGTGTGTGTGTGTGTGTGTGCGCGCGCGCGTGTGCACGCACGCACTCTCTCTCTCAAAACAAATAAATAAATAAAATCTTTTTTAAAGATTGAAATAAAAAATAAAATAAAAACTTAATTGCAGTCCACAATAGCTAAATCGTGGAAGGAGCCGAGATGCCCTTCACCAGATGACTGGATTAAGAAGTTGTGGTCCATATATACAATGGAATATTACTCAGCTATCAGAAAGAACGAGTTCTCAACATTTGCTGCAACATGGACGGCACTGGAGGAGATAATGCTAAGTGAAATAAGTCAAGCAGAGAAAGACAACTATCATATGATTTCTCTCATCTATGGAACATAAGAACTAGGATGATAGGTAGGGGAAGAAAGGGATAAAGAAAGAGGGGGGTAATCAGAAGGGGAAATGAAACATGAGAGACTATGGACTATGAGAAACAAACTGAGGGCCTCAGAGGGGAGGGGGGGTGGGGGAATGGGATAGACCGGTGATGGGTAGTAAGGAGGGCACATATTGCATGGTGCACTGGGTGTTATACACAACTAATGAATCATCGAGCCTTACATCGGAAACTGGGGATGTACTGTATGGTGACTAACATAATATAATAAAAAATCATTATAAAAAAAAAGCTTAATTGCAAATGGTGTTTTCTTTATAGGGGTATATATGTAGTATTTGCCAAATATCTTTCATTATTCTCATGTTATTTGTAAAATACTCTGAATACCTTTTATTTTGAAAAGCTAATTGGATCATATCATATATATGCACATAGAACTAATATGCATATATACATACCAATAAGAAGCTAGGAAAGAAATTTAACATAAAATATCTACTTTTGCTATTTCCATTTTGTCCATTTGATTTATTTTTTCTAAATTGCTTTTTAATTTTGCGTTATAACATATTCTAATATCTACTAAATTTAATATTTGGCTAGTAAAAGGTAGTATCTCCTGTTCTTTTTTTCCCAAAATAATTTTAGAAAAAATAGAGTAATTGTATGAAGAGACCAACCTCAGTCTACCTAAGCAATCTGGTACACATTTGATTAAGGTTTTCTTAAACATATGATTTTATCATGATTTATTTCATTTGGCTAAGAATACTTTTCAAATAGCAGTTTATAGATACACTGACTTTAAAAACAAGTAATTAGCTCTCCATTATATGTTAATAATATCCCTTTAAAATTTGACATTGGAAAAATTAAGTTGATGATTGAGTAAATGTTGATTATTAAATACTTGTTTTGAAGTTTAACCAAAATTTTGTGCTTATGTCCCTCAAATAAAAGCAAAATGAATCCTATTCCTATCTGATAGCCAAATCCATTCACAGTCTTATTTATAGACATAATAACTTTAAATGGCAAAATCAGTCCAGGAGAATAAAAAGTTCACCCAGGTAGTGTTTTATTAAAAATTTTTTTAGAAAATTTAACTGGCATTTAAATGACTACATAAACACATAAGATGAAAATATTTGTTGTTTAAACCTAAATAATACGTAAGATATAAGAATGTTTAGTTCACTCATTAACTTAGAACTTCTAAAGAGAGATGCTATTCAAAAAAAAAAAATCATAAGCTTCCCTTAAAATGTTGGTATGCTTTCAAAAAGTTTATGTTACCTAATTAATAAGCCCTCTGCCCCGTTTCTTCAACAGCTACGAATTTAATTCAAGCGAATGTGGTTGCTGTACATTCGTGCCAACAGTTTGACTACATGGGCTGAAATAACTCTTTATGTCTACTTAAAAAATTTTTTTGAGAATGCGTTTTAACAAAACTTGACCTTTTTTTGGTCAATTCAAACAAACACAAGTCACGTTTTGTAGATATGCCTAATTCGTGTTAGAACACAAGATAGTGAATCATTTAAATATTTTGTTATGACATGAGCTGGTAATGCTCCACGTCTTGAAGATTAGAACAAAAGTAGACAGGAGGTGAATTTGAGGTTAGAGGATCTGAGCGTTAATGAAAATCGCTCCATTCTGTAAAACAGGATGGGGATGGTCGTTATTCTCCAGGAGCTTACATTTTGATGGCAGGATGGATGAAATCCTTGTAACCATAAAAATAATTATGAATCGTGAACTGTGTTGGGAAGGAAGTAAAGTAGGGGCTGAGGGAAAATAACAGAGATGGGGTAGTGGGGTACAGAGCCTTTAGCTGGGCTGGTCTTAAGTGGGTCACTTTGAAGAAATAATATTTAAGCAGAACCTGAAAGATGAGGCAAAGGCAACCACCAAAAGTCTCCGGTGCAAGTGTTCCAGGAGAGAAAACAACCAAAAGACCTCACGGAAAAAAATGCATTTGAGATGCTCGACAAAATATGAACAAGCCAGGGAGGCTTTGGCGCAATGAGTAGGTGGTAGAGGTGACAAGATGGTATCTGAGAGAATGGCAAGAGCCAGATAGGGGGTTCCCAGGGCAAGGTAAGGAGTTTGGGATGCCTTACAAGTTAAGGGGAAAGTCACCAAAGAATTTTAAATACAGGAGGGCATGGCCAATTTTGCAAAATCTCCTGGGTAGCCCTGTGGGGGGTACAGGCTTGGAGACTAGTTAGCAGGCTGTTTCCTTGTCAAGGTGGCAAATGATAACAATAAGAACGAAGATTTTGGAGATGGCAGTAGAGAGATGGACAAATGGAGTAGCGGGTGGTGATACCATTTCCTTCAGCCAAGAGATGCCTTTTAAAGTTCATGGAAAAAGCAACCAGAATCTTAAGAATCACCTGAAGTAAGAAGGGTGATCAGCATGAGAACTACAGTAAACATGCATGCACAGTACATATTGTGAGAAGGTGGGAGGAAGATGATGTCAAAAAGAGCTATCCTGTCTTTCCTATCTGGTTGTTAAAAGCAATTAACTAAATTTGGGAAATCAAGAATTATCTTGAAATATAACCCAGAGGAAACACATTTGCCTCAGGCTCACTACTGGGCTGAACCTGTGTGTGTGTGTGTGTGTGTGTGTGTGTGTGTGTGTGTGTGTGTGTTGACTAATGTTTTCTGGATGGACTACTCTTTTCGTAGATGTGTTACTTTTGCCAAAATAATTTAGGGGCACCTGGGTGGCACAGGGGTTATGAGACTTAGTCTTGGTTTGGGCTCAGGTCATGATCTCAGGGTCCTGAGATCAAGCCTCTGTGGGGTTTGGAGCTCAGTGCAGAGTCAGTTTAAAACTCTCTTCCTCTTCCCTAGTCCCTCCACTTCCCCCCATCTCTTCCTTCCCCACCCCATGCCAGGGTGCTGTGCTCTCTCTCTCATATAAATAAATCCTTTAAAAAATAATAATAATTTAAATTGAATAAATTAATTGATTTAAAAAAACTTTATTACTCTTCCCTTGCATTAACTTAATAGGATAGGAACTAATTCTATTAAAATGTTAATACACTAGTGAAAAATATTTTTGTATTCACAGTATGGCATCTACTTCTGAAATTTATTTTTTCAGTAATCTGAATGCTATAAAGTGGATCTGAATTTCTAAACTGAAAAACACACATATTAGCCTGTAATTAAGCATAAAATTTTCACATGAGAACATGAACACTAAATTTAAAAACTAACTGCAAAAAAAATCTGGCTTTTGGGGGCCTGAAATACGGGGAGATAGGAGTTGTGTTGTTATATGATAGGGCATTGGCACCATCTAGTGGACAGAAAGTATGTTTGCTTAAATTCCAAAAATCACACCTATACTGTAGAATTATTTATTAAAAGTTTCCTAACATAAATGTGCTAAAATTTTGCTAAAACTTCAAAGAAAAATAACTGTGATGAAAACTCACACAGGTGTTTTTTACTACAGAAAAATACAGTTTTAATGGAGCTTCTACGAAATGTAAAACATTTTCATAATGAATATGTTCCATGATGGAATTTAGCTCAGTTATTTGCCCCTTGCCTTTTAAAAAGAAATTCTAGAATGGAATGTTAAACCATTGTAATAAAACCAAGTGATGAAAAGAGTTTAGCAATAAAAATAAATATGTATGGTGATAAGTATCTTTGAATTTGCCATTATTTTTTTTAATTTAAATTCAATTAGCCAACATATAGTACATCATTAGTTTCAGATGTAGTGTTCAGTGATTCATTAGTTGCATGTAACAGCCAGTGCTCATCACATCACGTGCCCTCCTTAATGCCCATCACCCAGTTACACCATTCCCCCACCTACCTCCCCTTCTGTAACCCTCAATTGTTTCCCAGAGTCCAGAGTCTCTCATGGTTTGTCTCCCTCTCTGGGTCCTTCCCATTCAGTTTTCCCTCCCTTCCCCTATCATCCTCTGTGATATTCCTTATATTCCACATATTAGTGAAACTATATGATAATTGTCTTTCTCTGATTGATGTATTTCACTTAGTGTAATACCCTCCAGTTCCATCCAGGTCTATGTAAATGGTAGGTATTCATCCTTTCTGATGGCTGAGTAATGTTCCATTGTATATGGAACCACATCTTCTTTATCCATTCATCTGTTGAAGGACATCTCAGTTCCTTCCACAGTTTGGCCATCGTGGACATTGCTGCTATGAACACTGGAGTGCAAGTGCCCCTTCATTTCACTACATCTGTATTCTTGGGGTAATACTCAGTATTGCAATTGCTGGGTTGTAGAGTAGCTCTATTTTTAACCTTTTGAGGAACCGTACTGTGTTCCACAGTGGCTGCATCAGTTTCCATTCCCACCAAGAGTGTAAGAGGGTTCCCCTTTCTCTACATCCTCACTAACACCTGCTGTTTCCTGTGTTGTTAATTTTAGCCATTCTGACAGGTGTGAGGTGATAGCTTATTGTGGTTTTGATTTGTATTTCCCTGATAATGAGTGATTTTGAGCATCTTTTTAGGTGTCTGGTAGCCATCTGTATGTCTTCTTCGGCAAAATGTCTATTCATATCTTCTGCCCATTTCTTAACTGGATTATTTGTTCTTTGGGTGTTGAGTTTGATAAGTTCTTTATATATTTTGGATGCTAACCCTTTTATCAGATATGTTATTTGCAAATATCTTTTCCCATTCTGAAGTGTTGCCTTTTAGTTCTGTTCATTGTTTTCTTCACTGTGCAGTAGCTTTTTATCTTGATAAAGTCCCAATAGTTATTTTTTCTTTTGTTTCCGCTGCCTCCAGAGATGTGACTAGTAAGAAGTTGCTAGGTTAAAGAGGTCGAAGAGGTTGCTGCCTGGGTTCTCCACTAGGATTTTGGGGGTTTCCTGTCCCACATTTAGGTCTTTCATCCATTTTGAATTTATTTTTGTGTGTGGTGTAAGAAAGTGGTCCGGTTTTATTCTTCTGCATGTGGCTGTCCAGATTTCCCAACACCATTTGTTGAAGAGACTGTCTTGTTTTCTATTGGATGTTCTTTTCTGCTCTGTCGAAGATTAGCTGACCGTATAGTTGTGGGTCCATCTCTGGGTTTTCTGTTTTGTTCCATTGATTGATCTGTGTCTCTGTTTTTGTGCCAGTACTAAACTGTAAGGATGACTACAGCTTTGTAATATAGCTTGACGTCCGGAATCATGATGTCTCCAGCTTTGCTTTGCTTTTTCAACATTCCTTTGACTTTTTGGGGTCTTTTGTGGTTCATACAAATCTTAGGATAGGTTGTTCTAGCTCTGTGAAAAATGCTTGTGGCATTTTGATAGGGATTGCATTAAATGTGTAGATTGCTTTGGGTAGTATAGACATCTTAACAATATTTGTTTTCCCAAACCATGAGCATGGAATGTTTCTCCATTTTTTTGTTTCATCTTCAGGTCCTTCATCAGCATTCTATAGTTTTCAGAGTATAGATCTTTTAACTCTTTGGTTAGGTTTATTTTTAGGTATCAGATGGGTTTGGTGCAATTATAAATGGGATCGATTCTTTGATTTCTCTTTCTGCTACTTCATCATTGGTGTATTGAAATCCAAGAGATTTCTGTATGTTGATTATGTATCCTGCAATTTTGCTGAATCTTGTATCATTTCTACCAATTTTTTAGTGGAGTCTTGAGGGTTTCTACAAAGCGTATCATGTCATCTACAAATAGTAAAAGTTTGACTTTTTCCTTCCCAATTTGAATGCATTTTATTTCTTTTTGTTGTCTGATTGCTGAGGCTAGGACTTCTACTATTATGTTGAATAACTATGGTGAATGTGGACATCCCTGTCTTGTTCCTGATGATAGAGGAAAAGCTCTCAGTTTTTCCCCATTGAGAATTATATTAACTGTGGGCCTTTCATATTTGGCCTTTATGATGTTGAGATACATTCTCTCTATCCCTACATTGTTGAGGTTTTTTATCCAGAAAGTGTACTGTACTTTGTCAAATGCTTATTCTGCATCTATGGAGAGGATCATATGGTTCTTATTCTTTATTTTATTAATGTGGTGTATCCTGTTGTTTGATTTGCCAATATTGAACCATCCTTGCAGCCCAAAAATAAACCCCACTTGATCTTGAGGAATGATTCCTTTTTTTAAATTTAAATTCAATTAATTAACTTCTAGTGTATAATTAGTTTCAGAGGTAGAGTTCAGTGATTCATCAGTTGCATATAGCCCCCAGTGCTCATTACATGAAGGGCCTTCCTTAATGCCCATCACCCAGTTATCCCATTATCCCACCCACTTCCCTTCCAACAAATCTGTTTGTTTCCTAGTGTTAAGAGTCTCCTATGGTTTGTCTCCCTCTGTGATTTTGTCTTATTTTATTTTCCCTCCCTACCCCTATGATCTCTGTTTTGTTTCATAAATTTCACATATGAGTGAAATTATATAATTGTCTCTCTCTGATTGGCTTGTTTTGCTTAACATAATACCCTGTATTTCCATCCAGGTGTTTGCAAATTGTAAGATTTCATTTTTTGATGGTTGAGTAATATTCCATTGTGTGTGTATATATATATATATATATCTCACATCATTATTCATTCACCTGTTAATGGACATCTGAGCTTTTTCCATATTTGGGCTATTGTGGACATTGCTGCTATAAACATTGGGGTGTGAATGATTCTTTTAATGTACTGTTGGATTCAATTTGCCAGTATTTTGTTGAGAACACTACATCAAAAACTAAGGATGGTGACTAACATAACATAATAAAAAATTACTATTAAAAAATAAAGTAGTTATTGATAGATGTGTACTTATTGCCATTTTGTTATTTGTTTTCCCACTGTTTTGTACTTCCTCCAGTCCTTTCTTCTTGTTTTGTTTTATTCCTTCGTGATTCAGTATTTTCTTTAGTAGCATGCTTAGATTCATTTGTCTTTAACTTCTGTGCATCTACCAAAGATTTTTGCTTTGTGGTTACCACAAGACATACATAACTTATATTTATAACAGTCTACTTTAACTTGAAAAAGAACTTAACTTTGACTGTGATCTAAAGCTCTAGTGTTTTATTCCCCCATGTTTATATTTTTGATGTCACAATGTACATGTTTTCTATATCCTTTAATAAATTATCATAGTTATGTTTATTTTTACTTCTTTTGTCTCTTTAACCTCCTTACTAACTTTATAAGTGATCAGCCCTTACAACATAGAGTATTCTGAATTTTACCATATATTTGTCTTTACCAATGAGATTTATACATTTATATGTTTTCCTGTTAATAATTAGCACCCTTTTACCTCAACTTAAAGAATTCCCTTTAACAGTTCTTATAATGCTGGTCTAGTGGTGATTAACTTCTTTAGATTTTGCTTGTCTGGGAAACATTTTAATCTATCTGTGTAGCAAGTTGTTTTTTTCTTGCTGCCTTTGAGATTCTCTCCCTGTCTTTAACTTTTGACAGTTTAACCACAATGTGCATTGGTGTGGGTTTCTTTGAGTTCATCTTATTTGCAACTCTGTAGGTTTCCTGGATCTGTATGTCTATTTCCTTCCCCAGATTAGGGAAACGTTCAGTCCCTATTTTCAACCTAAGTGGATCCAACATTGGAACTCCTAAATATATAAAGCAAATATTGACAGATCTAAAGAGGAGAAATTGACAGCAGGACAATAATATCAGGAGACTTCAATACCCCACTTTGAATAATGGCTAGAACACCCAGACAGAAATTCAAGAAAGAAGCTCTAGATTTGAACAACAGTATAAACAAAAGGGACCTAATAGATAGATATGGAATTTTCCACCCAACAGTGGAAGAGTACATTCTCCTCAACTGCACATGAAAGATTCTATACAGTATCTTTTTCAAGCACAATGGAGTAAAACTAGAAATCAGTAGCAGCAAAAAGAATGGGAAAAATCACAAATACATGGAAAGAAAACAGCACACTCTCAAACAACAACTGGGTCAAAGAAGAAAGTGCAAGAGAATTTTTAAAAATATCTTGAGACAAATGAAAACAAAAACACAATGTAACAAAATTTACAGATGCTGCAAAAGCAGTGGGAAGAGGGAAGTTTTTAGTGACAAATGCCTACATTAAAATAGAAGATCCTATATAAACAACCTAAATTTATGCCTCAAGGAACTAGAAAAACCAAGCCCAAAGTTAGAAGGGGGGAAGTAATAAAGGTTAGAGCAGAAAGAAATCAAATAGAGAATAATAAAAAACCCTATTCCACCATCTCCCTAACAACAGTCTGTTTTTCAAATTTATGCACATGTTGGGTTTTCTTTGCCTTTTTTTTTCTAACTTCTGAAAGCAGAAACAATGAGTCGATATGCAGTCTATTCTTTTCTATTTTATCTATACAACCGTAAGATTTCCCTCTCAGCACTACTTTAGTATCATCTCACAAAATTTTATTTAAAATGTTTTTCTTATCATTCAATTCAAAAGACTTAATGTCTATTTATTCATTCATTCATTCATTCATTCATTCATTCATTTATTAAATAGGATCGATGCCTAGCATGGAAACCAAGATGGGGCTTGAATTCACAGCCCTGAGATCAAGACCTGAGCTGAGAACAAGAATCAGATGCTCAATCGACTGAGCCATCCAGGTGCCACTTTAATGTCTTTTTCTAAAAAAGATTAAAGTAACTCCATCTCCTCAGTGTTTAATATTCCAAGTATCCCATGTCTAGTCTACTAGGTGCCCCAAGTGAAGGAATAAAATTGAGAAATAAAATTATGAAATAAAATAAAATTATGAAAAATATATGCTTCATGATTTCTCCTTTGATGTCTTCTTTATCCACGGGTTAGTCAATAAATAAAGCTGAATTTTGTGAAGAGACCTGGCAACTGACAGAAGTCTTCTTTTATTGTCTCAAGTTAAGTTGTACATAATTTGAGTATCATCATTTTGGTCTTAGAAGATGAATGAACGTACAAATGGCTAACAGACACATGAAAAAATGTTCAAAGTCTTTGAAACTTTCAGAGAAAATGTCCATCATAAATACATTCTGCACTTTGGGGACAGGAAGAGTGAAGAGGCTCACTGTTTTGGATGATCTACAGACTGAACACTCATCACCTGACTACATATGGTCCCATATTTATCTGTGGAAATAGAATATATGAACTTGCTAGTTTAAATATATTTTTTCATTAGAGGTTATGTAATAAAATAAGTAAGACATCTAAGATGTATTATACAGAACGTGAATGCTAACTAGATCTTTGCACGATGACTAAAAAAATAGAAACAGATTCTTGGAATAAGAAGTTGGGCTTAAAGCCACAACCTGTTCCTGCTTATACTCTCATCTTTGAAGAACTATTTTATATACCAGATCACCCTATAATTCAATAATATCATAATGCAATAATTGTAAATTTTTACTGACTCTGGTTAAATATAACAACCTTTTATACAGCTACATATCTCAAAAATTCAATGAAGATTAAAGTACTCTGGATTTGATAAAATAATGAGTTGATGTAGGCCTTCGTTAATGATTTGTTAATGATTAGCCAAAGAAGTAATGATTTTGTAATACAATACAAAATAAACAAAGGAGACTAATTCAAAACATGCTAGAGGCTGAGAATTAGTCCTGTTTTTAGGGCTTTCCACAGTGTTGGGGAGACAAAACAACGTGTTCAGGTGATGGTAACTGAAGGACAAGCAACAGTCAAAAGAGTGGAGTGGTTGTTGTCATTTGTCCTATGATTGATTGGTTTCTGAAAGAATTTGTTTGTTTATTAGGAGAAAAGAAACATTCAGAGAAGAGTGAACACCTAGACTGGTTGGAGGTACAAAATAAATATTGAACAGAGAAAATTGAGTAAGGCCTATGACAACTATATGGGGATTATGTTGAGTTGAATATAGGTAGAAAATTAACCTTTGGAAGGCAAACTCTGAGGTCAGAAAAGAGTAATAATCGAAGCAGATATTTTAGAATAAGAGTGAAAAGTTGAGAGTTTTCATGCCTGTTATAACTGGGTTTTCCCCCATAAGAAATAGGGAGGTCATTTGTGGAGATCGAAGAAGACAAAGATGAAGTTTGGTCTTGAAGGACTGACAATACTTCTAATGGGAATGTGTTTAGCAAAAATGTAAGGATTAATAAGCAACAAAAACTTAGGATTCATTCAACAAACTCCTAGGTAATGTCTGCTGTACGTCCACCAGTCTTTTGGGTATTGGGAATACATCATGAACAAAACAGGGTAAATCTCGCTGTCTCACGGAGCTGCACCTAAGCCCTACCTTCTCCTTGGAACAATTAATGCCTAGAAATCTGATGAATAAGTAAGATTGACATCCAGGGCTCTCTTTGAATGTAGGACCTAGGAGAACTCTAGGGAACTCATTCTAAGGGAAAAATGAAAAGGCCCTAATATTTTTCCGGTTAGTCATAAAAGACTTGGTCATCCAAAGGTCAGGATGATTCACATACATCAATCAGAGTGAAGTCCATCCATCAGATTTGTTTCTGGCCTAACCCTGACTGCCTCCTTTGACTGAGTTCTACCACCGACTGGAGAGGGCCTGCAGCCCACCCACCCTTCAGCACATTAACTTGTTGTTGCATTTGAAACAGATTGGGAAATTGTTAGAAACTTTGAGGGAGGCAAGATTCCTAAAGGAATGTAGCAAGTAGGCATTAACTTTTTTGTTTTCCAGGCCTGAAATCAAGAGTGCTACATAAAATCAAAAGTGGTATTTATGTAAATATAGTTCTATTTTGGCAATTAGTACTCATATTTAAATCATAAGAATAACTAGAAGTAAAATTAAGCTTCACACTTATAAACAGTGTTAATATCAGGGACAGAAAGCTTGATAAAATTCTATTGCTAATTTGTGGACACATAATGAGCTATAAGCAATGTCTGCCTTCATTATAATTTAAGAACTGATATTTTCTTTCTTTTTTTTAAAGGTTTTATTTACTTATTTGAGAGAGCATGAGCAGGGGAAGGTCAGAGGGGAGAAGCAGACTCCCTGCTGATCAGGGAGTCTGATGTGGGGCTCAATCGCCCCTGAGATCATGACCTGAGCGAAGGCAGATGTTAACTTACTGAGCCACCAAGGTGCCCCTAAGACCCGACATTTTCAAGAGTATACCTAAATTTCAAAAATATGTTTGCAAATACAGTTTTACAATAAAAATATTAAATTTCATTGACTGTCAATTTGAGAAGTGTCTTCTCACGATGCACTGAGGAAGTGGGGTCCACATTCCATTAATACATGTAATTGACTTGTGTCCAATCATTGTAAATTCTTCTTCGCAATTGAACTGTACTGAATCTCCAGGGAGGGGCGGAAGACTCAACAATAGAGCCATAATCAAGTTCAGGTATATTTCCACATGTATCTCTCCACTTCTGTGAAAATTTCTAAAATATGTTTATTTACAAAATGCAATTTATGTGTTTATATGAATATAGTGTTGATTTATGTTTACATATTAATATTTTATATACATTACCAATACACGGGCAAGTCTGTCCATTGGCCATCAACACATTGAATTTTATTAAAACCCTTCATCAGAAATCTAGTATCGCAAACATATTCCACCAAATCATTGTGTTCATAGATTTCTTTATGTGTTCCTTTAATTTCCATTGAGGAGTTGAGGAGTGGAGTGCACTGTCTTGTTTGCTCTACAAGAGAAATACTGTGTAAATTACAGTTAAATTATCTATTTTACAACTTAAAAATCCATAAAATAGAGGTTTTAAACTTAATTTATATAATTTATAAGCATAATTTGTTATAGCCTTCTTAAACAATGGTGTTGTTCAGAAACATATTTCCCAGTTCTATTACTTACACTGAATGAGTGTATTGAAGATATACTTAAACCCAGAAAATATGTTTAATAATCTATATATTCTAAAATTGTATGCAAACCAATTAATATATGTGGTTGTGTAAATTAGAGCAATATTCATATTCCATGGAAACATTTTATCAAAACTGTTTGAAAAAAATGCCATCATTTGAGGCAAGCATTTGATCAAGATGTTATGACTTTGATTGAACCACCCATGTCATTGAATTGACTGTAAGTTGCTTGAATGTTGTTTAGACACTCAATGAAACTTGAGGTAAGGTCCCTGCTATACAAAGTGTCCAATATTATCGATTGGGTCTGTAGGCAAAAGGAGAAATAACAAAAGAAGTGTGAGACATCATATATATATCTATGGATACTTCCACTACATATTTCAAGAAACAATTGGAGATTAATTGCTTAAATAAGGAAGTCTGATGTAGCTACCCTCAACACATGCCCTGGCTTAATTCACTAGATTATAGACATGCTCAAAGCCAACAGAAAATTAAGAGGGAAAAAGAAAGGTTGATACCCAAATCCTAATTCTTGTTTTAGTGATTGTAAGATAGATATTCACCTTTACATGTTGGAAGATTAGGAGACCATCCGAAGTGGTAACACTGAACTGAATCTGGTCCAACTCTCTTAAGTCTTTGTCTGCAGGAGAATTTCAACACGCTCCAACATTATATTTGTCCTTCTGGGCTCAGGAACAAGATATTCTTCTCTCTGGAACCTTGCATTCTATTTCTATAAAAAAGGTCAAATAATTTAGTGAGTATATATAATTAATCATCACCAAAGGAAACTGTATATGTGTCTTGTAAAAATGAGGCGCTAGGTACTGCATATACAGAGGGGCATGAGATGAATCCTCCTCCTTGAAAAATATTACATAGGTTTCATACACCTTCTAAATTCACAGGGGACTCAGAAATATTAAGGCATTGAATAGCAATATATGCATCCTGAAAATGTGTTTGTAAGGTCAACTTGCTTATACTGGATCTGATTTTATAAGTGACATTTGTTTATAAATATAATGTGATATTGTTTTGTACTCTCAAAACATAAAATATTCTCTCACATTAAAAAAAGTGTTGCTACAATTTTAAAATTGCACTCAAATAAGAATTGGTATTTTCGTTTAATGTAAATATAATTGAGAACCAGAACACACACAAGGCATTTCTAATGTGGTTTAAAGAAACTATCAAAATTGCTTAATTTATATCATATTAATTATATTAGTAAAGAAATCAAACTGAATCATAAAATGAAACATGAAACAAAAATAAAGAAACATGTTCAAGGCCACATAACTAGGCATATTCTAGGTGTCCTGAATATTTATATATAATATACAACTATCTATTCTTATTAAATCTAAAATTTATACCATCTATTAATAAATTGTTGATCATTCTGATTCAAATTAGGAATATGTAAAATTATCCCTGCAAATTTGCCAAGTTTGTGACATTTGTGACATTCGTCACATTCCTAAATATTATAAAAATGCATTTTCTTATTTGGAACCCTCCCTATCTTGCTAATTAATTTATAAAATTACAAACTGGAATTTAAGTATTAGAATCATACTAAAAAGAAAAACAATCCTTTGACATATTAGAGCATTTGTAATTATTAAAAACATTTTGCAGATGAGGAAGAGTGAACAAGCTTCAAATAAGCTTGGCTGTTGCCCTAAGATACATGTTTAGTCAATGATGAAATTTAGTAAATGATGGAATTGAATTGACCAGGCTGACTCCACAGGATTCACTTATACTTCCTTATCCTTTCATCATTTTCTCTCTCCAATCCTATGAGAACAGTCATTCCAAAATGTTTTCTTCTTCTGGTTCTCTGGGTCCTCATTTTTTCCATCTACTTTGCCACTTACTCTTCTTCTGCCCAACATCTAAAGCGTTGGAATGCTTCAGAGCTCAGTCTTGAGCTCTCTTCTCTTTATTCTGTATTCTTTTCCAGTTTGATATCATCATTTATTTGGGTGATAATTCCAAATATGTATCTCTTAGCTAGACATATATATTTAACTCTGTAGTTCACATAAGCAACTTTGATTGTCCACGGGCAGCTCAACCATAATGTGCTCAAGTCAAAAGTTGTGATGTTCCTCCCAAAGTGCTCTTTGTTCTGTCAACACCACCTTACAAAAAGGCATTGCCACTTACCTGCTTGCTTTGAAAAAAATTTAAAACAAGCATGTGAATCCCTTGATTATTACTCCCTCTTGCATCCAGTTGTGTTTTCTACCAACGAACTAGATCGCGAATGTGTTCTGCATCTCATTGGCTATCACCCTATCCCAATCCCCACACTTACTCGCCCTACATAAACTGCTGAATCTTTTCCCCGCCACAAGCACAACTTATGGAAAAAAACTTTTCAAAAAATATAAATAAATATTTTTCTTTCCTTAAGACTTCTTTATGGCTTTTTATCAATCATAAACTTAATCTAAAGGCTGACATGCCTTGAAAATAAGCTGAATAATGCTTTCTTTGCCTCTTATCCAGCCTCAGTTCATAAAATTCTCCCACATCTTGAGTAGAATCTGCTCACCCTGATATTTTGCAAATATTGTTTTGTTGTCAAAGTTTTGTACATACTGTTCCCTTGGTGTAGAACACTCTAAATCCATTCAAGTTTCCCTCAGATTCAAGTCCTACTCCTACTCCTGGAAAATAGTGAATGAGCAAATGCGAAAAGATTCACGTAATAATGTCCACAGAACTTGTCAAAGTCAGAAAAGAAAGATCTTTTGGGACCTGAAGAAATTAACACCCAAGGTAGGTGTAAAAGCAGAAACTCAGGAGCAAAATGGGTGAGGAAATTGTAAGAAGCTATAATTTTGGTTTTCTTACACCGTACACAAAAGAACCCCGTTTTAAATATGAGAAAGCCTGCATTTTAGAGTAACAAGCACAATTGTACTTTACTTACAAATCTATCATTGTGTGTGGCCCATAGGAAACATTAACGAACTGTGTTAAAGATAGATTATTGTCTTTGGGCTTTAAACACCCGGTTCTCCCAGTTTGCATTAAATCAGGGAGACACCTGATTTTAGTCATTATTTCTTAAAAATGACTTTAAATAATGAAATTTGTTCGAAGAGGTACATTTTAAACACATTTTGTTAATTTTGTTAATCCTGAAAAAAAGAATACCTGAAAAATAGCACTTATTGTAACATTCTGGTTGAGAGACCAACCGTCCTCACACCACACACTATGGAACCTGTGCGGCCATCTTTGCTTTCAAATCCTTCAAGGCATTCATAGTCCAACTTGTCATTGAGGTTAAACCATGTGCCATTACTTTTGATTCTGGCATTCTCCAATGGGAATGTCACAAGATTCTAATGCAAAATAGAATCGAAGGTTTCATTTGTAATATTATTTAGTGGAGAATGTAATTATGTCTCATCCCAAGGAGGTAAAAAAGCTTTATCAATTAGTATGCGCTAAGAAATTAGTATCATATTGAAAGAATCTAAGAATACCAATGATAAATCATTGTCTTGAAAAGTTACTAAAAATGAAAAAAATATATTGCTACATAGCATTTTTTCTTATCATGTAAACACTGAAAAATCTGTTCTTTTTTTACGATTTCCAGATTATTATTTCTGGAACTGTACACCAGGTATTAAAGTACAACAAATACAAGATAATGCTAAAAAAATCAGTGTTTAGGTACAAATATTAAAATCAATGCAACAATAGCAACTTCCTCTTGAACATGTGACACAAAATGTGTTGTGATTCACTAATTAATCTCATACAGGGTACTTATTTCAAACTGGGGCAATTGTAATTACTGTTCATCTAAGAGAGTTTTAATATCTACTGTATTTAACAATAAAACTAATAGTTTCCTCCTTTTAGTGAAAAAATTAAGAACTTTTTAAAAAACATAGTAATGTCAATATTTTTATAAATTATTTCAAATTCCATTTGTAGACAATGTGCTTTGAAACTCTGGGCAAACAGTCTCCTTGGTGATCAGGTTAATTCATTAGTTTACATTCAAAGTTGAAATATTCACTAGAGATTTTGGTTAAATTAAATAATACCACTATGCTCTATTAGATCTGACATTCTCAAATATTTATGACCCTCCATTCTAAAAATTAAAAGGAAACAAGTGCACAATTCTTTGACCCAATTGTATGCACTTTAGTATTGTTTAAACAGTACTCTACATCCTTCAAGTAAATTCAGCAGTTGACCATGACAAGAGGAAAACTGAACATTTAAGCGACCATGGAAAAGATGTAGTACGACTAACAAAAGTTAAGTATTGCTATAATCACAGCACCAGTTACACTTCTAAATGAATCTACTGTACTCTTCAAATTCCCTGTACATGAAAGATACACCAGCCAACAATGCAACAATTCACCATGGATTTTTGGTTTGTTCATGAGAAAATAATGCAGCAAAAAGAAAAAACATTTATCACAGTTCGTCATAAGAATTGTGCTTACTGTTTGATAATAAAGGTATTATTGTTTTTCATAAAATTGCAAATCAGTAATTTTCATACTCTCAAATGCAATTCTTCTAATAAACAGTAACAAATTCTCTGTTAAGATGCTAACCGGAGGTAAAAAAATCCCCCAGTAAACCCAGCATTCAAAGAAAATTCAATAAATAGCTATTTTATATAGATAAAGTCATAGTGTACAATTTTATGGATGTCACATCAAGCATGCACAAAAATGGTATTATACATGGTGGAAGCAGTCAGAAAATACTGAATTAGATCTAAAAATATATTAGGAATTTACATATATATGTACAAAAATCTTGCAAATTATTGCCTCATTTTAATAAGGAATTAAAAATAAATGTTGCCAGCTAGTTAGTGCTCTCTAAGAGGCTAAACTCAGATTGACATTTAAAAATCTCTTAAACTAGCTGGAATTTATTTTTCTCTCATATCATTTTCTGGCTTGTGGTCAAAAATCTTTATTAACTAAAGTGTCCATTCAACTTGCTGATAATCAAAACTTTAGATAAGAAACACTGTTTACCTCTTAATCCATCTTATATCAAGGTCCTAGCAATGCATAGATAAACTGATTATGTTACTATGTCAGCTACTGAGAATGGGCACGTTCATTTATGTGCAACAGGTATTAACATTGTCATCTTTGTGTAAATTACTTTATACAAACCAGCCACTGTAAATCCAGAGTGAAAGATCAAAGTTATAACAATGGAACATTATGGCCAGTGTCATAAATTATAGTAGGTATACTGATTTTTAACAGAAGAAATAAGGTTCAAAGTTTAGCACAACACCACAGCAATAAGAAGCTCATAACTTGGATAAAAATATCTGAAAGCAACACAGAGCCCAGGCTATGCATTATTTACTGTGTGCATACAGGAATGCTAGACTTGAGATGTATAAATTAGAGACTGATTTTAAGTTATTAATTTAACTACTTTTGTTCACTGTGCTAAACTAAATTTTATAGAAAATATGCTACTGCATAAAAGCTTCAAAGCAATCTTCATTAAAATGCTGAAAAGAAAAATAAGAATACACATCATCCAAAAGTAAGGATGTCATTGCAGTTCACAGTTTGTATATTAAGTACCCTCCCTTTCCATCACTACTAAGGTCACTACAACCTATCTATGCATCAGCACAACCTTGAAGTGACTTATTTTTACAAATATGAGCAATGCAGCCAAACATTTAAGGTTTTTTGGTTTTGTTTTGTTTTTAAAGATTTTTAATTTATTTGACAGAGAGAGAGACAGCCAATGAGAGAGGAACACAAGTGGGGGAGTGGGAGAGGAAGAAGCAGGCTTCCAGCAGAGGAGCCTGATGTGGGGCTCAATCCGGAGCGCCAGGATCACGCCCTGAGCCGAAGCCAGGCGCTTAACGACTGAGCCACCCAGGCGCCCCCAAACATTTAAGTTTTTGCAAAGCAAGACAACTTGTAGAAGTTGAAAATTAAGACGATGCATGACAACAACAAAGCAAAATTCTGTTTTAACTGAACTATAAAAGCAAAGCTTATTACATCCTAATACCATATTACATATTGTTTGAAGTCACCTTTTAAATTAAGATGCATATCTACAGAGCAAAAATGAAAAATTTATTCTCAGAACACGTTTCTCAATGATACTTATGTGTTTATCCCATGCTTGTAATAAAATAGGCCATTACAGGTGTATCATACTTTTCTAGCAAAGCTGAATAGCATCTTGTGAATTAACATGCCAAACTCATTAGCAGTGTGACAAATATTCCAGATTTGTTGAATAAGATTAGTTTTCAACAATGCAAGTAAATTTTTAAATATTCTATAAAACTCTACAACATAATAATTTCTAAAGCTGATATGCTGATTTTCTTTCTCAAATATATTCCTAATGCCTGTGTATTCTTTTAAACTTACTAATATTGAATAGAGAGATAATTCTATTGTTTATAATTTGTTATAAGGAAGTAAAGTGTTAAAAGTCTCAATTTTTGCTAACACAATACTAGAAGGATGTTAATAAAGGTTGAAATAATTCATGTCATATGTTATACTGTGGTATGTAGCCAGCTACCTTAAAGCTTTAAACAACAAAGTAAGACTCTACTAGCAAAAAAAAAAAAAAAAAAGAAGAGAGAGAGAGAGAGAGATGTTCTCTTCCATAATAAGAGTGTTTTAATGGATAACTGATTACAATTTAGTGTAAAGTGAATTTGATGTGGGAACAACTGTTATCATTTTTTCCATGGCTAGTGCCTGTAGTAAGTATGAAATCAAAAAAAAAAAAAATAAGGAAATGAATTCAGTAGAAATTGATATTCAAATATCCACTTTATTTAAAGTGAATTTGCTAAATATCAGTTCAAAATATCACTGTGTAGCTTTGGAGTATAAGATAAAGGAACAAACTGTTCTTAGAAAATCTTCATAAATATCTAAGGATAGGAAATCTTTCAACACAGCTGCATTTGGTACTACCTAGAAGCATTTCTGTCTCCACTAACTAGATGTTTATGAAGATTTCCCAAGGGAGAGGATTTTATAGAAGTGGACCTACCCTGGATTAGCAAACATGTAAATTTTACAGGTTAAATTAAAATTATGCACTATGGACCCAGATCTTCACTTAAAAACATAACTTTTATGTCTAGGAACAAAGACTCTGACACAAACGTTTAATCACCTAAAAGCAGGTACAATATGCACAAAGATGTCAACCAAAAATAAATGAGTTTATAGGAGAATACACATAAGGCTCCTTATCTAGTTTCCAAATCACAGGCTTTTTAATTTAAATTAATTTTATTTTATTTTATTATTTTATTTTATTTATTTTATTTATTTATTCATTCATTTAATCACAGGTTGTTTTGAAGTGGAAGAAAACTTGAACTGAAAGATGGACTGATATTCCAGCCTACAAGTTATTAATCTTAGTAGTAAAAATATTATATATTTTTTCATTTATCTCTTCAAATGGGAACCACATCAGCCCCTCCCTCCAGAGAAGAATAAGTTAAAGTAAACTCGTGCACAACGATCATCAGGATAATGAATATGAACATAGAATTACTCACTAATACAGGTGGGTTGAGGTGACCATCCACTTTCCAGACACGTAATTGATCCTGAAGTTTTACCATTTGGTGTTACATATCCTGATTTACACTGATATTGTGTTTGTTTATTCAAGGGATATGCAAATTCATATTCGGAAAAAAATCCATTTTCAATTGTTGTCTCTGATTTTAAACATCTTTCTGAAAGGGAGAAAGTATAAGGAAAAGATAAGCATATAAAAAGATAAGCATATAAATAAACATTTTTACAGACTCAAATAATATAACAATATAAAAAATAAGGAGTCATTTATAAATGAAAACCCAGAAAAATCCAAATCAACCAAATTCTTGTGACAGAGAAAATAAGCTATGTGTTTCCGAAGATATTAAATCAAGATAGTTCTTTAAAATTTTTTGGAATGAGGAAGGAATATATAGAATACTCAGAATCCCTTCTAGGAAATTACTAGAAATTTGTTTGTCTAATGGATCTGGAATCCTACAGCATGCCAGAACTCTACTGGCAAAGGATCTTTTCCAGGCACCTGTTTTAAATATTGCATACGTAGGATCTCTTTAGCAACACCAACATTCAGTTAACTAATTGGGGTATCTCAGATCAGGTGATGATCTCAGACCATCTGCCACCATAGCTACTACAACTTTGAGAATTTGAAATGTTTGTCATCATAACTGGATGCTTAAAACCGTGTGGATACATGAGTTCAATGAATATGACACAGATCAACACATTACATTCATTCATCTTCTTTTTTTTAATGTTTTTTTATTTTATTTTATTTTATTTTATTTTATTTTATTTTATTTTATTTTATTATATTATGTTAGTCACCATACAGTACATCCCTGGTTTCCAAAAAAAGTTCGATGATTCATTAGTTGCATATAACACCCAGTGCATTATGCAATACTTGCCCTCTTTACTACCCATCACCAGTCTATCCCATTCCCCCACCCCCCTCCCATCTGAGGCCCTCAGTTTGTTTCTCATAGTCCATAGTCTCTCATGCTTCATTCCCCTTTCTTTATCCCTTTCTTCCCTAACCGATCTTCCTAGTTCTTATGTTCCGTAGATGAGAGAAATCATATGATAATTGTCTTTCTCTGCTTGACTTATTTCATTTAGCATTATCTCCTCCAGTGCCGTCCATGTTGCAGCAAATGTTGAGAATTTGTTCTTTCTGATAGCTGAGTAATATTCCATTGTATATACGGACCACATCTTCTTAATCCAGTCATCTGTTGAAGGGCATCTCGGCTCCTTCCATGCTTTGGCTATTGTGGACAATGCTGCTATGAACATTGGGGTGCATATGGCCTTTCTCTTCACTATGTCTGTATCTTTGGGGTAAATACCCAGTAGTGCAATGGCTGGGTCATAGGGTAGCTCAATTTTTAACTTTTTAAGGGACCTCCACACTGTTTTCCAGAGTGGCTGTACCAACTTGCATTCCCACCAACAATGTAGGAGGGATCCCCTTTCTCCACATCCTCTCCAACAATTGTTGTTTCTTGCCTTGTCAATTTTTGCCATTCTAACTGGCGTAAGGTGGTATCTTAGTGTGGTTTTGATTTGAATTTCCCTGATGGCTAATGATTTTGAACATTTTTTCATGTGTCTGTTAGCCATTTGTACGTTCATTCATCTTCTAAGACCAAAATGATGATACTCAAATTATGTACAACTTAACTTGAGACAATAAAAGAAGACTTCTGTCAGTTGCCAGGTCTCTTCACAAAATTCAGCTTTATTTATTGACTAACCCGTGGATAAAGAAGACATCAAAGGAGAAATCATGAAGCATATATTTTTCATAATTTTATTTTATTTCATAATTTTATTTCTCAATTTTATTCCTTCACTTGGGGCACCTAGTAGACTAGACATGGGATACTTGGAATATTAAACACTGAGGAGATGGAGTTACTTTAATCTTTTTTAGAAAAAGACATTAAAGTGGCACCTGGAT